>NC_140595.1:178319209-178682191 GCF_964204655.1 Triturus cristatus
TTACCCATTTCTCAAATCTTGTGTTTAGGGCCCCTGGAAGCTTGAAAATCACTTTAAACATCTAATTTTATCTCTAAAAGTGATTATCCACGTACAAATGTGAATTGTCGTTCAAAGACGCGACATTTGAAAATGGACTATTTTTTTCGTTTCTGAAGCATGTCGTAAGGGGGGGTGGTTATCTCTTTCACCAAAAAACAGGCGTTTTTGATTGAACAATAAAGGCCTCCAAATCTTATTTAATTCACTTCCCGTGGAGGAGAAACACTTTTTAAGGCCTCAGAGTGAGTAAATTGGCCATTTTCATTCACTTTTACCCATTTCTCAAATCTTGTGTTTAGGGCCCCTGGAAGCTTGAAAATCACTTTAAACATCTAATTTTATCTCTAAAAGTGATTATCCACGTACAAATGTTAATTGTCGTTCAAAGACGCAACATTTGAAAATGGACCATTTTTTTCGTTTCTGAAGCATGTCGTAAGGGGGGGTTTTTATCTCTTTCACCAAAAAACAGGCTTTTTGATTGAACAATAAAGGCCTCGAAATATTATTTTATTCACTTCCCGTGGAGGAGAAACACTTTTTAAGGCCTCAGAATGAGTAAATTGGCCATTTTCATTCACTTTTAGCCATTCCTCAAATCTCGTGTTTAAGGCCCCTGGAAGCATGAAAATCACTTTAAACATCTCAATTTATCTTTAAAAGTGATTTTCCACGTACAAATGTGAATTGTAGTTCAAAGAGGCGACATTTGAAAACGGTCCATTTTTTTAGTTTCTGAAGCATGTCGTAAGGGGGGGTGGTTATCTATTTCATCAAAAATCGGGCGTTTTTGATTGAACAATAAAGGCCTACAAATGTTATTTAATTCACTTTCTAGGGTGGAGAAAAACTTTTTAAGGCCTCAGAGTGAATAAATTGGCCATTTTCATTCACATTTACCCATTCCTCAAATCTTGTGTTTAGGGCCCCTGGAAGCTTGAAAATCACTTTAAACATCTAATTTCATCTCTAAAAGTGATTATCCACGTACAAATGTGAATTGTAGTTCAAAGACGAAACATTTGAAAATGGACCATTTTTTTCGTTTCTGACGCATGTCGTAAGGGGGGGTGGTTATCTCTTTCACCAAAAAACGGCCATTTTTGATTGAACAATAAAGGCCTCCAAATGTTATTTTATTCACTTCCCGTGGAGGAGAAACACTTTTTAAGGCCGCAGAGAGAGTAAATTGGCCATTTTCATTCACGTTCACCCATTTCTCAAATCTTGTGTTTAGGGCCCCTGGAAGCTTGAAAATCACTTTAAACATCTCATTTTATCTCTAAAAGTGATTATCCACGTACAATGTTAATTGTAGTTCAAAGAGGCAAAATTTGAAAACGGACCATTTTTTTAGTTTCTGAAGCATGTCGTAAGGGGGTGGTTATCTCTTTCGTCAAAAATCGGGCGTTTTGCTTGAACAATAAATGCCTACAAATTTTATTTTATTCACTTCCCGTGGAGGAGAAACACTTTTTATGGCCTCAGAGTGAGTAAATTGGCCATTTTCATTCACTTTTACCCATTTCTCAAATCTTGTGTTTAGGGCCCCTGGAAGCTTGAAAATCACTTTAAACATCTAATTTTATCTCTAAAAGTGATTATCCACGTACAAATGTGAATTGTCGTTCAAAGACGCAACATTTGAAAATGGACCATTTTTTTCGTTTCTGAAGCATGTCGTAAGGGGGGGTGCTTATCTCTTTCGTCAAAAATCGGGCGATTTCGCTTGAACAATAAAGGCCTACAAATGTTATTTAATTCACTTCCCGTGGAGGAGAAACACTTTTTAAGGCCGCAGAGTGAGTAAATTGGCCATTTTCATTCACTTTTACCCATTCCTCAAATCTCGTCTCAAATCTCGTGTTTCAGGCCCCTGGAAGCATGAAAATCACTTTAAACATCTCAATTTATCTTTAAACATGATTTTCCATGTACAAATGTGAATTGTAGTTCAAAGAGGCACCATTTGAAAACGGACCATTTTTTTAGTTTCTGAAGCATGTCGTAAGGGGGGGTGGTTATCTCTTTCGTCAAAAATCGGGCGATTTCGCTTGAACAATAAAGGCCTACAAATGTTATTTAATTCACTTCCCGTGGAGGAGAAACACTTTTTAAGGCCTCAGAGTGAGTAAATTGGCCATTTTCATTCACTTTTACCCATTTCTCAAATCTTGTGTTTAGGGCCCCTGGAAGCTTGAAAATCACTTTAAACATCTAATTTTATCTCTAAAAGTGATTATCCACGTACAATGTTAATTGTAGTTCAAAGAGGCAAAATTTGAAAACGGACCATTTTTTTAGTTTCTGAAGCATGTCGTAAGGGGGGGTGGTTATCTCTTTCGTCAAAAATCGGGCGATTTCGCTTGAACAATAAAGGCCTACAAATGTTATTTAATTCACTTCACGTGGAGGAGAAACACTTTTTAAGGCCTCAGAGTGAGTAAATTGGCCATTTTCATTCACTTTTACCCATTTCTCAAATCTTGTGTTTAGGGCCCCTGGAAGCTTGAAAATCACTTTAAACATCTAATTTTATCTCTAAAAGTGATTATCCACGTACAAATGTGAATTGTCGTTTAAAGACGCAACATTTGAAAATGGACCATTTTTTTCGTTTCTGAAGCATGTCGTAAGGGGGGGTGGTTATCTCTTTCACCAAAAAACAGGCGTTTTTGATTGAACAATAAAGGCCTCGAAATATTATTTTATTCACTTCCCGTGGAGGAGAAACACTTTTTAAGGCCTCTGAATGAGTAAATTGGCCATTTTCATTCACTTTTAGCCATTCCTCAAATCTTGTGTTTAAGGCCCCTGGAAGCATGAAAATCACTTTAAACATCTCAATTTATCTTTAAAAGTGATTTTCCACGTACAAATGTGAATTGTAGTTCAAAGAGGCGACATTTGAAAACGGACCATTTTTTTAGTTTCTGAAGCATGTCGTAAGGGGGGTGGTTATCTCTTTCATCAAAAATCGGGCGTTTTTGATTGAACAATAAAGGCCTACAAATGTTATTTAATTCACTTTCTAGGGTGGAGAAAAACTTTTTAAGGCCTCAGAGTGAATAAATTGGCCATTTTCATTCACATTTACCCATTCCTCAAATCTTGTGTTTAGGGCCCCTGGAAGCTTGAAAATCACTTTAAACATCTAATTTCATCTCTAAAAGTGATTATCCACGTACAAATGTGAATTGTAGTTCAAAGACGCAACATTTGAAAATGGACCATTTTTTTTCGTTTCTGATGCATGTCGTAAGGGGGGGTGGTTATCTCTTTCACCAAAAAACGGGCATTTTTGATTGAACAATAAAGGCCTCCAAATGTTATTTTATTCACTTCCCGTGGAGGAGAAACACTTTTTAAGGCCGCAGAAAGAGTAAATTGGCCAATTTCATTCACGTTTACCCATTTCTCAAATCTTGTGTTTAGGGCCCCTGGAAGCTTGAAAATCACTTTAAACATCTCAATTTATCTTTAAACATGATTTTCCATGTACAAATGTGAATTGTAGTTCAAAGAGGCAACATTTGAAAACGGACCATTTTTTTAGTTTCTCAAGCATGTCGTAAGGGGGGGTGGTTATCTCTTTCGTCAAAAATCGGGCGTTTTCGCTTAAACAATAAAGGACTACAAATGTTATTTAATTCACTTCCCGTGGAGGAGAAACACTTTTTAAGGACTCAGAGTGAGTAAATTGGCCATTTTCATTCACTTTTACCCATTTCTCAAATCTTGTGTTTAGGGCCCCTGGAAGCTTGAAAATCCCTTTAAACATCTCAATTTATCTTTAAACATGATTTTCCATGTACAAATGTGAATTGTAGTTCAGAGAGGCAACATTTGAAAACGGACCATTTTTTTAGTTTCTGAAGCATGTCGTAAGGGAGGGTGGTTATCTCTTTCGTCAAAAATCGGGCGTTTTCGCTTGAACAATAAAGGCCTACAAATGTTATTTAATTCACTTCCCGTGGAGGAGAAACACTTTTTAAGGCCTCAGAATGAGTAAATTGGCCATTTTCATTCACTTTTAGCCATTCCTCAAATCTCGTGTTTAAGGCCCCTGGAAGCATGAAAATCACTTTAAACATCTCAATTCATCTTTAAAAGTGATTTTCCACGTACAAATGTGAATTGTAGTTCAAAGAGGCGACATTTGAAAACGGACCATTTTTTTTTGTTTCTGAAGCATGTCGTTAGGGGGGGTGGTTATCTCTTTCATCAAAAATCACGCGTTTTTGATTGAACAATAAAGGCCTACAAATGTTATTTAATTCACTTTCTGGGGTGGAGAAAAACTTTTTAAGGCCTCAGAGTGAATAAATTGGCCATTTTCATTCACATTTACCCATTCCTCAAATCTTGTGTTTAGGGCCCCTGGAAGCTTGAAAATCACTTTAAACATCTAATTTCATCTCTAAAAGTGATTATCCACGTACAAATGTGAATTGTAGTTCAAAGACGAAACATTTGAAAATGGACCATTTTTTTCGTTTCTGACGCATGTCGTAAGGGGGGGTGGTTATCTCTTTCACCAAAAAACGGGCATTTTTGATTGAACAATAAAGGCCTCCAAATGTTATTTTATTCACTTCCCGTGGAGGAGAAACACTTTTTAAGGCCGCAGAGAGAGTAAATTGGCCATTTGCATTCACGTTTACCCATTTCTCAAATCTTGTGTTTAGGGCCCCTGGAAGCTTGAAAATCACTTTAAACATCTCATTTTATCTCTAAAAGTGATTATCCACGTACAATGTTAATTGTAGTTCAAAGAGGCAACATTTGAAAACGGACCATTTTTTTAGTTTCTGAAGCATGTCGTAAGGGGGGGTGGTTATCTCTTTCGTCAAAAATTGGGCGATTTCGCTTGAACAATAAAGGCCTACAAATGTTATTTAATTCACTTCACGTGGAGGAGAAACACTTTTTAAGGCCTCAGAGTGAGTAAATTGGCCATTTTCATTCACTTTTACCCATTTCTCAAATCTTGTGTTTAGGGCCCCTGGAAGCTTGAAAATCACTTTAAACATCTAATTTTATCTCTAAAAGTGATTATCCACGTACAAATGTGAATTGTCGTTTAAAGACGCAACATTTGAAAATGGACCATTTTTTTCGTTTCTGAAGCATTTCGTAAGGGGGGGTGGTTATCTCTTTCACCAAAAAACAGGCGTTTTTGATTGAACAATAAAGGCCTCGAAATATTATTTTATTCACTTCCCGTGGAGGAGAAACACTTTTTAAGGCCTCTGAATGAGTAAATTGGCCATTTTCATTCACTTTTAGCCATTCCTCAAATCTTGTGTTTAAGGCCCCTGGAAGCATGAAAATCACTTTAAACATCTCAATTTATCTTTAAAAGTGATTTTCCACGTACAAATGTGAATTGTAGTTCAAAGAGGCGACATTTGAAAACGGACCATTTTTTTAGTTTCTGAAGCATGTCGTAAGGGGGGGTGGTTATCTCTTTCATCAAAAATCGGGCGTTTTTGATTGAACAATAAAGGCCTACAAATGTTATTTAATTCACTTTCTAGGGTGGAGAAAAACTTTTTAAGGCCTCAGAGTGAATAAATTGGCCATTTTCATTCACATTTACCCATTCCTCAAATCTTGTGTTTAGGGCCCCTGGAAGCTTGAAAATCACTTTAAACATCTAATTTCATCTCTAAAAGTGATTATCCACGTACAAATGTGAATTGTAGTTCAAAGACGCAACATTTGAAAATGGACCATTTTTTTTCGTTTCTGACGCATGTCGTCAGGGGGGGTGGTTATCTCTTTCACCAAAAAACGGGCATTTTTGATTGAACAATAAAGGCCTCGAAATATTATTTTATTCACTTCCCGTGGAGGAGAAACACTTTTTAAGGCCTCAGAGTGAGTAAATTGGCCATTTTCATTCACTTTTACCCATTTCTCAAATCTTGTGTTTAGGGCCCCTGGAAGCTTGAAAATCACTTTAAACATCTCAATTTATCTTTAAACATGATTTTCCATGTACAAATGTGAATTGTAGTTCAAAGAGGCAACATTTGAAAACGGACCATTTTTTTTAGTTTCTGAAGCATGTCGTAAGGGGGGGTGGTTATCTCTTTCGTCAAAAATCGGGCGATTTCGCTTGAACAATAAAGGCCTACAAATGTTATTTAATTCACTTCCCGTGGAGGAGAAACACTTTTTAAGGCCTCAGAGTGAGTAAATTGGCCATTTTCATTCACTTTTACCCATTTCTCAAATCTTGTGTTTAGGGCCCCTGGAAGCTTGAAAATCACTTTAAACATCTAATTTTATCTCTAAAAGTGATTATCCACATACAAATGTGAATTGTCGTTCAAAGACGCGACATTTGAAAATGGACAATTTTTTTCGTTTCTGAAGCATGTCGTAAGGGGGGGTGGTTATCTCTTTCACCAAAAAACAGGTTTTTTTGATTGAACAATAAAGGCTTCCAAATGTTATTTAATTCACTTCCCGTGGAGGAGAAACACTTTTTAAGGCCTCAGAGTGAGTAAATTGGCCATTTTCATTCACTTTTACCCATTTCTCAAATCTTGTGTTTAGGGCCCCTGGAAGCTTGAAAATCACTTTAAACATCTAATTTTATCTCTAAAAGTGATTATCCACGTACAAATGTGAATTGTCGTTTAAAGACGCAACATTTGAAAATGGACAATTTTTTTCGTTTCTGAAGCATGTCGTAAGGGGGGGTGGTTATCTCTTTCACCAAAAAACAGGTGTTTTTGATTGAACAATAAAGGCCTCCAAATGTTATTTAATTCACTTCCCGTGGAGGAGAAACACTTTTTAAGGCCTCAGAGTGAGTAAATTGGCCATTTTCATTCACTTTTACCCATTTCTCAAATCTTGTGTTTAGGGCCCCTGGAAGCTTGAAAATCACTTTAAACATCTCATTTTATCTCTAAAAGTGATTATCCACGTACAATGTTAATTGTAGTTCAAAGAGGCAAAATTTGAAAACGGACCATTTTTTTAGTTTCTGAAGCATGTCGTAAGGGGGGTGGTTATCTCTTTCCTCAAAAATCGGGCGTTTTGCTTGAACAATAAATGCCTACAAATTTTATTTTATTCACTTCCCGTGGAGGAGAAACACTTTTTATGGCCTCAGAGTGAGTAAATTGGCCATTTTCATTCACTTTTACCCATTTCTCAAATCTTGTGTTTAGGGCCCCTGGAAGCTTGAAAATCACTTTAAACATCTAATTTTATCTCTAAAAGTGATTATCCACGTACAAATGTGAATTGTCGTTCAAAGACGCAACATTTGAAAATGGACCATTTTTTTCGTTTCTGAAGCATGTCGTAAGGGGGGGTGCTTATCTCTTTCACAAAAAAACAGGCGTTTTTGATTGAACAATAAAGGCCTGGAAATATTATTTTATTCACTTCCCGTGGAGGAGAAACACTTTTTAAGGCCGCAGAGTGAGTAAATTGGCCATTTTCATTCACTTTTACCCATTCCTCAAATCTCGTGTTTCAGGCCCCTGGAAGCATGAAAATCACTTTAAACATCTCAATTTATCTTTAAACATGATTTTCCATGTACAAATGTGAATTGTAGTTCAAAGAGGCAACATTTGAAAACGGACCATTTTTTTAGTTTCTGAAGCATGTCGTAAGGGGGGGTGGTTATCTCTTTCGTCAAAAATCGGGCGTTTTCGCTTGAACAATAAATGCCTACAAATGTTATTTAATTCACTTCCCATGGAGGAGAAACACTTTTTAAGGCCTCAGAGTGAGTAAATTGGCCATTTTCATTCACTTTTACCCATTTCTCAAATCTTGTGTTTAGGGCCCCTGGAAGCTTGAAAATCACTTTAAACATCTTAATTTATCTTTAAACATGATTTTCCATGTACAAATGTGAATTGTAGTTCAAAGAGGCAACATTTGAAAACGGACCATTTTTTTAGTTTCTGAAGCATGTCGTAAGGGGGGGTGGTTATCTCTTTCGTCAAAAATCGGGCGATTTTGCTTGAACAATAAAGGCCTACAAATGTTATTTAATTCACTTCCCGTGGAGGAGAAACACTTTTTAAGGCCTCAGAGTGAGTAAATTGGCCATTTTCATTCACTTTTACCCATTTCTCAAATCTTGTGTTTAGGGCCCCTGGAAGCTTGAAAATCACTTTAAACATCTAATTTTATCTCTAAAAGTGATTATCCACATACAAATGTGAATTATCATTCAAAGACGCGACATTTGAAAATGGACAATTTTTTTCGTTTCTGAAGCATGTCGTAAGGGGGGGTGGTTATCTCTTTCACCAAAAAACAGGTGTTTTTGATTGAACAATAAAGGCCTCCAAATGTTATTTAATTCACTTCCCGTGGAGGAGAAACACTTTTTAAGGCCTCAGAATGAGTAAATTGGCCATTTTCATTCACTTTTAGCCATTCCTCAAATCTCGTGTTTAAGGCCCCTGGAAGCATGAAAATCACTTTAAACATCTCAATTCATCTTTAAAAGTGATTTTCCATGTACAAATGTGAATTGTAGTTCAAAGAGGCGACATTTGAAAACGGACCATTTTTTTTTGTTTCTGAAGCATGTCGTTAGGGGGGGTGGTTATCTCTTTCATCAAAAATCAGGCGTTTTTGATTGAACAATAAAGGCCTACAAATGTTATTTAATTCACTTTCTGGGGTGGAGAAAAACTTTTTAAGGCCTCAGAGTGAATAAATTGGCCATTTTCATTCACATTTACCCATTCCTCAAATCTTGTGTTTAGGGCCCCTGGAAGCTTGAAAATCACTTTAAACATCTAATTTCATCTCTAAAAGTGATTATCCACATACAAATGTGAATTGTAGTTCAAAGACGAAACATTTGAAAATGGACCATTTTTTTCGTTTCTGACGCATGTCGTAAGGGGGGGTGGTTATCTCTTTCACCAAAAAACGGGCATTTTTGATTGAACAATAAAGGCCTCCAAATGTTATTTTATTCACTTCCCGTGGAGGAGAAACACTTTTTAAGGCCGCAGAGAGAGTAAATTGGCCATTTTCATTCACGTTTACCCATTTCTCAAATCTTGTGTTTAGGGCCCCTGGAAGCTTGAAAATCACTTTAAACATCTCATTTTATCTCTAAAAGTGATTATCCACGTACAATGTTAATTGTAGTTCAAAGAGGCAACATTTGAAAACGGACCATTTTTTTAGTTTCTGAAGCATGTCGTAAGGGGGGGTGGTTATCTCTTTCGTCAAAAATCGGGCGATTTCGCTTGAACAATAAAGGCCTACAAATGTTATTTAATTCACTTCACGTGGAGGAGAAACACTTTTTAAGGCCTCAGAGTGAGTAAATTGGCCATTTTCATTCACTTTTACCCATTTCTCAAATCTTGTGTTTAGGGCCCCTGGAAGCTTGAAAATCACTTTAAACATCTAATTTTATCTCTAAAAGTGATTATCCACGTACAAATGTGAATTGTCGTTTAAAGACGCAACATTTGAAAATGGACCATTTTTTTCGTTTCTGAAGCATGTCGTAAGGGGGGGTGGTTATCTCTTTCACCAAAAAACAGGCGTTTTTGATTGAACAATAAAGGCCTCGAAATATTATTTTATTCACTTCCCGTGGAGGAGAAACACTTTTTAAGGCCTCTGAATGAGTAAATTGGCCATTTTCATTCACTTTTAGCCATTCCTCAAATCTTGTGTTTAAGGCCCCTGGAAGCATGAAAATCACTTTAAACATCTCAATTTATCTTTAAAAGTGATTTTCCACGTACAAATGTGAATTGTAGTTCAAAGAGGCGACATTTGAAAACGGACCATTTTTTTAGTTTCTGAAGCATGTCGTAAGGGGGGGTGGTTATCTCTTTCATCAAAAATCGGGCGTTTTTGATTGAACAATAAAGGCCTACAAATGTTATTTAATTCACTTTCTAGGGTGGAGAAAAACTTTTTAAGGCCTCAGAGTGAATAAATTGGCCATTTTCATTCACATTTACCCATTCCTCAAATCTTGTGTTTAGGGCCCCTGGAAGCTTGAAAATCACTTTAAACATCTAATTTCATCTCTAAAAGTGATTATCCACGTACAAATGTGAATTGTAGTTCAAAGACGCAACATTTGAAAATGGACCATTTTTTTTCGTTTCTGACGCATGTCGTAAGGGGGGGTGGTTATCTCTTTCACCAAAAAACGGCCATTTTTGATTGAACAATAAAGGCCTCGAAATATTATTTTATTCACTTCCCGTGGAGGAGAAACACTTTTTAAGGCCTCAGAGTGAGTAAATTGGCCATTTTCATTCACTTTTACCCATTTCTCAAATCTTGTGTTTAGGGCCCCTGGAAGCTTGAAAATCACTTTAAACATCTCAATTTATCTTTAAACATGATTTTCCATGTACAAATGTGAATTGTAGTTCAAAGAGGCAACATTTGAAAACGGACCATTTTTTTAGTTTCTGAAGCATGTCGTAAGGGGGGTGGTTATCTCTTTCGTCAAAAATCGGGCGATTTCGCTTGAACAATAAAGGCCTACAAATGTTATTTAATTCACTTCCCGTGGAGGAGAAACACTTTTTAAGGCCTCAGAGTTAGTAAATTGGCCATTTTCATTCACTTTTACCCATTTCTCAAATCTTGTGTTTAGGGCCCCTGGAAGCTTGAAAATCACTTTAAACATCTAATTTTATCTCTAAAAGTGATTATCCACATACAAATGTGAATTGTCGTTCAAAGACGCGACATTTGAAAATGGACAATTTTTTTCGTTTCTGAAGCATGTCGTAAGGGGGGTGGTTATCTCTTTCACCAAAAAACAGGTGTTTTTGATTGAACAATAAAGGCCTCCAAATGTTATTTAATTCACTTCCCGTGGAGGAGAAACACTTTTTAAGGCCTCAGAGTGAGTAAATTGGCCATTTTCATTCACTTTTACCCATTTCTCAAATCTTGTGTTTAGGGCCCCTGGAAGCTTGAAAATCACTTTAAACATCTAATTTTATCTCTAAAAGTGATTATCCACGTACAAATGTGAATTGTCGTTTAAAGACGCAACATTTGAAAATGGACAATTTTTTTCGTTTCTGAAGCATGTCGTAAGGGGGGGTGGTTATCTCTTTCACCAAAAAACAGGTGTTTTTGATTGAACAATAAAGGCCTCCAAATGTTATTTAATTCACTTCCCGTGGAGGAGAAACACTTTTTAAGGCCTCAGAGTGAGTAAATTGGCCATTTTCATTCACTTTTACCCATTTCTCAAATCTTGTGTTTAGGGCCCCTGGAAGCTTGAAAATCACTTTAAACATCTCATTTTATCTCTAAAAGTGATTATCCACGTACAATGTTAATTGTAGTTCAAAGAGGCAAAATTTGAAAACGGACCATTTTTTTAGTTTCTGAAGCATGTCGTAAGGGGGGTGGTTATCTCTTTCGTCAAAAATCGGGCGTTTTGCTTGAACAATAAATGCCTACAAATTTTATTTTATTCACTTCCCGTGGAGGAGAAACACTTTTTATGGCCTCAGAGTGAGTAAATTGGCCATTTTCATTCACTTTTACCCATTTCTCAAATCTTGTGTTTAGGGCCCCTGGAAGCTTGAAAATCACTTTAAACATCTAATTTTATCTCTAAAAGTGATTATCCACGTACAAATGTGAATTGTCGTTCAAAGACGCAACATTTGAAAATGGACCATTTTTTTCGTTTCTGAAGCATGTCGTAAGGGGGGGTGCTTATCTCTTTCACAAAAAAACAGGCGTTTTTGATTGAACAATAAAGGCCTGGAAATATTATTTTATTCACTTCCCGTGGAGGAGAAACACTTTTTAAGGCCGCAGAGTGAGTAAATTGGCCATTTTCATTCACTTTTACCCATTCCTCAAATCTCGTGTTTCAGGCCCCTGGAAGCATGAAAATCACTTTAAACATCTCAATTTATCTTTAAACATGATTTTCCATGTACAAATGTGAATTGTAGTTCAAAGAGGCAACATTTGAAAACGGACCATTTTTTTAGTTTCTGAAGCATGTCGTAAGGGGGGGTGGTTATCTCTTTCGTCAAAAATCGGGCGTTTTCGCTTGAACAATAAATGCCTACAAATGTTATTTAATTCACTTCCCATGGAGGAGAAACACTTTTTAAGGCCTCAGAGTGAGTAAATTGGCCATTTTCATTCACTTTTACCCATTTCTCAAATCTTGTGTTTAGGGCCCCTGGAAGCTTGAAAATCACTTTAAACATCTCAATTTATCTTTAAACATGATTTTCCATGTACAAATGTGAATTGTAGTTCAAAGAGGCAACATTTGAAAACGGACCATTTTTTTAGTTTCTGAAGCATGTCGTAAGGGGGGGTGGTTATCTCTTTCGTCAAAAATCGGGCGATTTCGCTTGAACAATAAAGGCCTACAAATGTTATTTAATTCACTTCCCGTGGAGGAGAAACACTTTTTAAGGCCTCAGAGTTAGTAAATTGGCCATTTTCATTCACTTTTACCCATTTCTCAAATCTTGTGTTTAGGGCCCCTGGAAGCTTGAAAATCACTTTAAACATCTAATTTTATCTCTAAAAGTGATTATCCACATACAAATGTGAATTGTCGTTCAAAGACGCGACATTTGAAAATGGACAATTTTTTTCGTTTCTGAAGCATGTCGTAAGGGGGGGTGGTTATCTCTTTCACCAAAAAACAGGTGTTTTTGATTGAACAATAAAGGCCTCCAAATGTTATTTAATTCACTTCCCGTGGAGGAGAAACACTTTTTAAGGCCTCAGAGTGAGTAAATTGGCCATTTTCATTCACTTTTACCCATTTCTCAAATCTTGTGTTTAGGGCCCCTGGAAGCTTGAAAATCACTTTAAACATCTAATTTTATCTCTAAAAGTGATTATCCACGTACAAATGTGAATTGTCGTTTAAAGACGCAACATTTGAAAATGGACAATTTTTTTCGTTTCTGAAGCATGTCGTAAGGGGGGGTGGTTATCTCTTTCACCAAAAAACAGGTGTTTTTGATTGAACAATAAAGGCCTCCAAATGTTATTTAATTCACTTCCCGTGGAGGAGAAACACTTTTTAAGGCCTCAGAGTGAGTAAATTGGCCATTTTCATTCACTTTTACCCATTTCTCAAATCTTGTGTTTAGGGCCCCTGGAAGCTTGAAAATCACTTTAAACATCTCATTTTATCTCTAAAAGTGATTATCCACGTACAATGTTAATTGTAGTTCAAAGAGGCAAAATTTGAAAACGGACCATTTTTTTAGTTTCTGAAGCATGTCGTAAGGGGGGTGGTTATCTCTTTCGTCAAAAATCGGGCGTTTTGCTTGAACAATAAATGCCTACAAATTTTATTTTATTCACTTCCCGTGGAGGAGAAACACTTTTTATGGCCTCAGAGTGAGTAAATTGGCCATTTTCATTCACTTTTACCCATTTCTCAAATCTTGTGTTTAGGGCCCCTGGAAGCTTGAAAATCACTTTAAACATCTAATTTTATCTCTAAAAGTGATTATCCACGTACAAATGTGAATTGTCGTTCAAAGACGCAACATTTGAAAATGGACCATTTTTTTCGTTTCTGAAGCATGTCGTAAGGGGGGGTGCTTATCTCTTTCACAAAAAAACAGGCGTTTTTGATTGAACAATAAAGGCCTGGAAATATTATTTTATTCACTTCCCGTGGAGGAGAAACACTTTTTAAGGCCGCAGAGTGAGTAAATTGGCCATTTTCATTCACTTTTACCCATTCCTCAAATCTCGTGTTTCAGGCCCCTGGAAGCATGAAAATCACTTTAAACATCTCAATTTATCTTTAAACATGATTTTCCATGTACAAATGTGAATTGTAGTTCAAAGAGGCAACATTTGAAAACGGACCATTTTTTTAGTTTCTGAAGCATGTCGTAAGGGGGGGTGGTTATCTCTTTCGTCAAAAATCGGGCGTTTTCGCTTGAACAATAAATGCCTACAAATGTTATTTAATTCACTTCCCATGGAGGAGAAACACTTTTTAAGGCCTCAGAGTGAGTAAATTGGCCATTTTCATTCACTTTTACCCATTTCTCAAATCTTGTGTTTAGGGCCCCTGGAAGCTTGAAAATCACTTTAAACATCTCAATTTATCTTTAAACATGATTTTCCATGTACAAATGTGAATTGTAGTTCAAAGAGGCAACATTTGAAAACGGACCATTTTTTTAGTTTCTGAAGCATGTCGTAAGGGGGGGTGGTTATCTCTTTCGTCAAAAATCGGGCGATTTTGCTTGAACAATAAAGGCCTACAAATGTTATTTAATTCACTTCCCGTGGAGGAGAAACACTTTTTAAGGCCTCAGAGTGAGTAAATTGGCCATTTTCATTCACTTTTACCCATTTCTCAAATCTTGTGTTTAGGGCCCCTGGAAGCTTGAAAATCACTTTAAACATCTAATTTTATCTCTAAAAGTGATTATCCACATACAAATGTGAATTATCATTCAAAGACGCGACATTTGAAAATGGACAATTTTTTTCGTTTCTGAAGCATGTCGTAAGGGGGGGTGGTTATCTCTTTCACCAAAAAACAGGTGTTTTTGATTGAACAATAAAGGCCTCCAAATGTTATTTAATTCACTTCCCGTGGAGGAGAAACACTTTTTAAGGCCTCAGAGTGAGTAAATTGGCCATTTTCATTCACTTTTACCCATTTCTCAAATCTTGTGTTTAGGGCCCCTGGAAGCTTGAAAATCACTTTAAACATCTAATTTTATCTCTAAAAGTGATTATCCACGTACAAATGTGAATTGTCGATTAAAGACGCAACATTTGAAAATGGACCATTTTTTTCGTTTCTGAAGCATGTCGTAAGGGGGGGTGGTTATCTCTTTCACCAAAAAACAGGCGTTTTTGATTGAACAATAAAGGCCTCGAAATATTATTTTATTCACTTCCCGTGTAGGAGAAACACTTTTTAAGGCCTCAGAATGAGTAAATTGGCCATTTTCATTCACTTTTAGCCATTCCTCAAATCTCGTGTTTAAGGCCCCTGGAAGCATGAAAATCACTTTAAACATCTCAATTTATCTTTAAAAGTGATTTTCCACGTACAAATGTGAATTGTAGTTCAAAGAGGCGACATTTGAAAACGGACCATTTTTTTAGTTTCTGAAGCATGTCGTAAGGGGGGGTGGTTATCTCTTTCATCAAAAATCGGGCGTTTTTGGTTGAACAATAAAGGCCTACAAATGTTATTTAATTCACTTTCTAGGGTGGAGAAAAACTTTTTAAGGCCTCAGAGTGAATAAATTGGCCATTTTCATTCACATTTACCCATTCCTCAAATCTTGTGTTTAGGGCCCCTGGAAGCTTGAAAATCACTTTAAACATCTAATTTCATCTCTAAAAGTGATTATCCACGTACAAATGTGAATTGTAGTTCAAAGACGCAACATTTGAAAATGGACCATTTTTTTTTCGTGTCTGACGCATGTCATAAGGGGGGGTGGTTATCTCTTTCACCAAAAAACGGGCATTTTTGATTGAACAATAAAGGCCTCCAAATGTTATTTTATTCACTTCCCGTGGAGGAGAAACACTTTTTAAGGCCGCAGAAAGAGTAAATTGGCCAATTTCATTCACGTTTACCCATTTCTCAAATCTTGTGTTTAGGGCCCCTGGAAGCTTGAAAATCACTTTAAACATCTCATTTTATCTCTAAAAGTGATTATCCACGTACAATGTTAATTGTAGTTCAAAGAGGCAAAATTTGAAAACGGACCATTTTTTTAGTTTCTGAAGCATGTCGTAAGGGGGGGTGGTTATCTCTTTCGTCAAAAATCGGGCGATTTCGCTTGAACAATAAAGGCCTACAAATGTTATTTAATTCACTTCACGTGGAGGAGAAACACTTTTTAAGGCCTCAGAGTGAGTAAATTGGCCATTTTCATTCACTTTTACCCATTTCTCAAATCTTGTGTTTAGGGCCCCTGGAAGCTTGAAAATCACTTTAAACATCTAATTTTATCTCTAAAAGTGATTATCCACGTACAAATGTGAATTGTCGTTTAAAGACGCAACATTTGAAAATGGACCATTTTTTTCGTTTCTGAAGCATGTCGTAAGGGGGGGTGGTTATCTCTTTCACCAAAAAACAGGCGTTTTTGATTGAACAATAAAGGCCTCGAAATATTATTTTATTCACTTCCCGTGGAGGAGAAACACTTTTTAAGGCCTCTGAATGAGTAAATTGGCCATTTTCATTCACTTTTAGCCATTCCTCAAATCTTGTGTTTAAGGCCCCTGGAAGCATGAAAATCACTTTAAACATCTCAATTTATCTTTAAAAGTGATTTTCCACGTACAAATGTGAATTGTAGTTCAAAGAGGCGACATTTGAAAACGGACCATTTTTTTAGTTTCTGAAGCATGTCGTAAGGGGGGGTGGTTATCTCTTTCATCAAAAATCGGGCGTTTTTGATTGAACAATAAAGGCCTACAAATGTTATTTAATTCACTTTCTAGGGTGGAGAAAAACTTTTTAAGGCCTCAGAGTGAATAAATTGGCCATTTTCATTCACATTTACCCATTCCTCAAATCTTGTGTTTAGGGCCCCTGGAAGCTTGAAAATCACTTTAAACATCTAATTTCATCTCTAAAAGTGATTATCCACGTACAAATGTGAATTGTAGTTCAAAGACGCAACATTTGAAAATGGACCATTTTTTTTCGTTTCTGACGCATGTCGTAAGGGGGGGTGGTTATCTCTTTCACCAAAAAACGGCCATTTTTGATTGAACAATAAAGGCCTCGAAATATTATTTTATTCACTTCCCGTGGAGGAGAAACACTTTTTAAGGCCTCAGAGTGAGTAAATTGGCCATTTTCATTCACTTTTACCCATTTCTCAAATCTTGTGTTTAGGGCCCCTGGAAGCTTGAAAATCACTTTAAACATCTCAATTTATCTTTAAACATGATTTTCCATGTACAAATGTGAATTGTAGTTCAAAGAGGCAACATTTGAAAACGGACCATTTTTTTAGTTTCTGAAGCATGTCGTAAGGGGGGGTGGTTATCTCTTTCGTCAAAAATCGGGCGATTTCGCTTGAACAATAAAGGCCTACAAATGTTATTTAATTCACTTCCCGTGGAGGAGAAACACTTTTTAAGGCCTCAGAGTGAGTAAATTGGCCATTTTCATTCACTTTTACCCATTTCTCAAATCTTGTGTTTAGGGCCCCTGGAAGCTTGAAAATCACTTTAAACATCTAATTTTATCTCTAAAAGTGATTATCCACATACAAATGTGAATTGTCGTTCAAAGACGCGACATTTGAAAATGGACCATTTTTTTAGTTTCTGAAGCATGTCGTAAGGGGGGGTGGTTATCTCTTTCACCAAAAAACAGGTGTTTTTGATTGAACAATAAAGGCCTCCAAATGTTATTTAATTCACTTCCCGTGGAGGAGAAACACTTTTTAAGGCCTCAGAGTGAGTAAATTGGCCATTTTCATTCACTTTTACCCATTTCTCAAATCTTGTGTTTAGGGCCCCTGGAAGCTTGAAAATCACTTTAAACATCTAATTTTATCTCTAAAAGTGATTATCCACGTACAAATGTGAATTGTCGTTCAAAGACGCAACATTTGAAAATGGACCATTTTTTTCGTTTCTGAAGCATGTCGTAAGGGGGGGTGCTTATCTCTTTCACAAAAAAACAGGCGTTTTTGATTGAACAATAAAGGCCTGGAAATATTATTTTATTCACTTCCCGTGGAGGAGAAACACTTTTTAAGGCCGCAGAGTGAGTAAATTGGCCATTTTCATTCACTTTTACCCATTCCTCAAATCTCGTGTTTCAGGCCCCTGGAAGCATGAAAATCACTTTAAACATCTCAATTTATCTTTAAACATGATTTTCCATGTACAAATGTGAATTGTAGTTCAAAGAGGCAACATTTGAAAACGGACCATTTTTTTAGTTTCTGAAGCATGTCGTAAGGGGGGGTGGTTATCTCTTTCGTCAAAAATCGGGCGTTTTCGCTTGAACAATAAATGCCTACAAATGTTATTTAATTCACTTCCCATGGAGGAGAAACACTTTTTAAGGCCTCAGAGTGAGTAAATTGGCCATTTTCATTCACTTTTACCCATTTCTCAAATCTTGTGTTTAGGGCCCCTGGAAGCTTGAAAATCACTTTAAACATCTCAATTTATCTTTAAACATGATTTTCCATGTACAAATGTGAATTGTAGTTCAAAGAGGCAACATTTGAAAACGGACCATTTTTTTAGTTTCTGAAGCATGTCGTAAGGGGGGGTGGTTATCTCTTTCGTCAAAAATCGGGCGATTTCGCTTGAACAATAAAGGCCTACAAATGTTATTTAATTCACTTCCCGTGGAGGAGAAACACTTTTTAAGGCCTCAGAGTTAGTAAATTGGCCATTTTCATTCACTTTTACCCATTTCTCAAATCTTGTGTTTAGGGCCCCTGGAAGCTTGAAAATCACTTTAAACATCTAATTTTATCTCTAAAAGTGATTATCCACATACAAATGTGAATTGTCGTTCAAAGACGCGACATTTGAAAATGGACAATTTTTTTCGTTTCTGAAGCATGTCGTAAGGGGGGGTGGTTATCTCTTTCACCAAAAAACAGGTGTTTTTGATTGAACAATAAAGGCCTCCAAATGTTATTTAATTCACTTCCCGTGGAGGAGAAACACTTTTTAAGGCCTCAGAGTGAGTAAATTGGCCATTTTCATTCACTTTTACCCATTTCTCAAATCTTGTGTTTAGGGCCCCTGGAAGCTTGAAAATCACTTTAAACATCTAATTTTATCTCTAAAAGTGATTATCCACGTACAAATGTGAATTGTCGTTTAAAGACGCAACATTTGAAAATGGACAATTTTTTTCGTTTCTGAAGCATGTCGTAAGGGGGGGTGGTTATCTCTTTCACCAAAAAACAGGTGTTTTTGATTGAACAATAAAGGCCTCCAAATGTTATTTAATTCACTTCCCGTGGAGGAGAAACACTTTTTAAGGCCTCAGAGTGAGTAAATTGGCCATTTTCATTCACTTTTACCCATTTCTCAAATCTTGTGTTTAGGGCCCCTGGAAGCTTGAAAATCACTTTAAACATCTCATTTTATCTCTAAAAGTGATTATCCACGTACAATGTTAATTGTAGTTCAAAGAGGCAAAATTTGAAAACGGACCATTTTTTTAGTTTCTGAAGCATGTCGTAAGGGGGGTGGTTATCTCTTTCGTCAAAAATCGGGCGTTTTGCTTGAACAATAAATGCCTACAAATTTTATTTTATTCACTTCCCGTGGAGGAGAAACACTTTTTATGGCCTCAGAGTGAGTAAATTGGCCATTTTCATTCACTTTTACCCATTTCTCAAATCTTGTGTTTAGGGCCCCTGGAAGCTTGAAAATCACTTTAAACATCTAATTTTATCTCTAAAAGTGATTATCCACGTACAAATGTGAATTGTCGTTCAAAGACGCAACATTTGAAAATGGACCATTTTTTTCGTTTCTGAAGCATGTCGTAAGGGGGGGTGCTTATCTCTTTCACAAAAAAACAGGCGTTTTTGATTGAACAATAAAGGCCTGGAAATATTATTTTATTCACTTCCCGTGGAGGAGAAACACTTTTTAAGGCCGCAGAGTGAGTAAATTGGCCATTTTCATTCACTTTTACCCATTCCTCAAATCTCGTGTTTCAGGCCCCTGGAAGCATGAAAATCACTTTAAACATCTCAATTTATCTTTAAACATGATTTTCCATGTACAAATGTGAATTGTAGTTCAAAGAGGCAACATTTGAAAACGGACCATTTTTTTAGTTTCTGAAGCATGTCGTAAGGGGGGGTGGTTATCTCTTTCGTCAAAAATCGGGCGTTTTCGCTTGAACAATAAATGCCTACAAATGTTATTTAATTCACTTCCCATGGAGGAGAAACACTTTTTAAGGCCTCAGAGTGAGTAAATTGGCCATTTTCATTCACTTTTACCCATTTCTCAAATCTTGTGTTTAGGGCCCCTGGAAGCTTGAAAATCACTTTAAACATCTCAATTTATCTTTAAACATGATTTTCCATGTACAAATGTGAATTGTAGTTCAAAGAGGCAACATTTGAAAACGGACCATTTTTTTAGTTTCTGAAGCATGTCGTAAGGGGGGGTGGTTATCTCTTTCGTCAAAAATCGGGCGATTTTGCTTGAACAATAAAGGCCTACAAATGTTATTTAATTCACTTCCCGTGGAGGAGAAACACTTTTTAAGGCCTCAGAGTGAGTAAATTGGCCATTTTCATTCACTTTTACCCATTTCTCAAATCTTGTGTTTAGGGCCCCTGGAAGCTTGAAAATCACTTTAAACATCTAATTTTATCTCTAAAAGTGATTATCCACATACAAATGTGAATTATCATTCAAAGACGCGACATTTGAAAATGGACAATTTTTTTCGTTTCTGAAGCATGTCGTAAGGGGGGGTGGTTATCTCTTTCACCAAAAAACAGGTGTTTTTGATTGAACAATAAAGGCCTCCAAATGTTATTTAATTCACTTCCCGTGGAGGAGAAACACTTTTTAAGGCCTCAGAGTGAGTAAATTGGCCATTTTCATTCACTTTTACCCATTTCTCAAATCTTGTGTTTAGGGCCCCTGGAAGCTTGAAAATCACTTTAAACATCTAATTTTATCTCTAAAAGTGATTATCCACGTACAAATGTGAATTGTCGTTTAAAGACGCAACATTTGAAAATGGACCATTTTTTTCGTTTCTGAAGCATGTCGTAAGGGGGGGTGGTTATCTCTTTCACCAAAAAACAGGCGTTTTTGATTGAACAATAAAGGCCTCGAAATATTATTTTATTCACTTCCCGTGTAGGAGAAACACTTTTTAAGGCCTCAGAATGAGTAAATTGGCCATTTTCATTCACTTTTAGCCATTCCTCAAATCTCGTGTTTAAGGCCCCTGGAAGCATGAAAATCACTTTAAACATCTCAATTTATCTTTAAAAGTGATTTTCCACGTACAAATGTGAATTGTAGTTCAAAGAGGCGACATTTGAAAACGGACCATTTTTTTAGTTTCTGAAGCATGTCGTAAGGGGGGGTGGTTATCTCTTTCATCAAAAATCGGGCGTTTTTGGTTGAACAATAAAGGCCTACAAATGTTATTTAATTCACTTTCTAGGGTGGAGAAAAACTTTTTAAGGCCTCAGAGTGAATAAATTGGCCATTTTCATTCACATTTACCCATTCCTCAAATCTTGTGTTTAGGGCCCCTGGAAGCTTGAAAATCACTTTAAACATCTAATTTCATCTCTAAAAGTGATTATCCACGTACAAATGTGAATTGTAGTTCAAAGACGCAACATTTGAAAATGGACCATTTTTTTTTCGTGTCTGACGCATGTCATAAGGGGGGGTGGTTATCTCTTTCACCAAAAAACGGGCATTTTTGATTGAACAATAAAGGCCTCCAAATGTTATTTTATTCACTTCCCGTGGAGGAGAAACACTTTTTAAGGCCGCAGAAAGAGTAAATTGGCCAATTTCATTCACGTTTACCCATTTCTCAAATCTTGTGTTTAGGGCCCCTGGAAGCTTGAAAATCACTTTAAACATCTCATTTTATCTCTAAAAGTGATTATCCACGTACAATGTTAATTGTAGTTCAAAGAGGCAAAATTTGAAAACGGACCATTTTTTTAGTTTCTGAAGCATGTCGTAAGGGGGGGTGGTTATCTCTTTCGTCAAAAATCGGGCGATTTCGCTTGAACAATAAAGGCCTACAAATGTTATTTAATTCACTTCACGTGGAGGAGAAACACTTTTTAAGGCCTCAGAGTGAGTAAATTGGCCATTTTCATTCACTTTTACCCATTTCTCAAATCTTGTGTTTAGGGCCCCTGGAAGCTTGAAAATCACTTTAAACATCTAATTTTATCTCTAAAAGTGATTATCCACGTACAAATGTGAATTGTCGTTTAAAGACGCAACATTTGAAAATGGACCATTTTTTTCGTTTCTGAAGCATGTCGTAAGGGGGGGTGGTTATCTCTTTCACCAAAAAACAGGCGTTTTTGATTGAACAATAAAGGCCTCGAAATATTATTTTATTCACTTCCCGTGGAGGAGAAACACTTTTTAAGGCCTCTGAATGAGTAAATTGGCCATTTTCATTCACTTTTAGCCATTCCTCAAATCTTGTGTTTAAGGCCCCTGGAAGCATGAAAATCACTTTAAACATCTCAATTTATCTTTAAAAGTGATTTTCCACGTACAAATGTGAATTGTAGTTCAAAGAGGCGACATTTGAAAACGGACCATTTTTTTAGTTTCTGAAGCATGTCGTAAGGGGGGGTGGTTATCTCTTTCATCAAAAATCGGGCGTTTTTGATTGAACAATAAAGGCCTACAAATGTTATTTAATTCACTTTCTAGGGTGGAGAAAAACTTTTTAAGGCCTCAGAGTGAATAAATTGGCCATTTTCATTCACATTTACCCATTCCTCAAATCTTGTGTTTAGGGCCCCTGGAAGCTTGAAAATCACTTTAAACATCTAATTTCATCTCTAAAAGTGATTATCCACGTACAAATGTGAATTGTAGTTCAAAGACGCAACATTTGAAAATGGACCATTTTTTTTCGTTTCTGACGCATGTCGTAAGGGGGGGTGGTTATCTCTTTCACCAAAAAACGGCCATTTTTGATTGAACAATAAAGGCCTCGAAATATTATTTTATTCACTTCCCGTGGAGGAGAAACACTTTTTAAGGCCTCAGAGTGAGTAAATTGGCCATTTTCATTCACTTTTACCCATTTCTCAAATCTTGTGTTTAGGGCCCCTGGAAGCTTGAAAATCACTTTAAACATCTCAATTTATCTTTAAACATGATTTTCCATGTACAAATGTGAATTGTAGTTCAAAGAGGCAACATTTGAAAACGGACCATTTTTTTAGTTTCTGAAGCATGTCGTAAGGGGGGGTGGTTATCTCTTTCGTCAAAAATCGGGCGATTTCGCTTGAACAATAAAGGCCTACAAATGTTATTTAATTCACTTCCCGTGGAGGAGAAACACTTTTTAAGGCCTCAGAGTGAGTAAATTGGCCATTTTCATTCACTTTTACCCATTTCTCAAATCTTGTGTTTAGGGCCCCTGGAAGCTTGAAAATCACTTTAAACATCTAATTTTATCTCTAAAAGTGATTATCCACATACAAATGTGAATTGTCGTTCAAAGACGCGACATTTGAAAATGGACCATTTTTTTAGTTTCTGAAGCATGTCGTAAGGGGGGGTGGTTATCTCTTTCACCAAAAAACAGGTGTTTTTGATTGAACAATAAAGGCCTCCAAATGTTATTTAATTCACTTCCCGTGGAGGAGAAACACTTTTTAAGGCCTCAGAGTGAGTAAATTGGCCATTTTCATTCACTTTTACCCATTTCTCAAATCTTGTGTTTAGGGCCCCTGGAAGCTTGAAAATCACTTTAAACATCTAATTTTATCTCTAAAAGTGATTATCCACGTACAAATGTGAATTGTCGTTTAAAGACGCAACATTTGAAAATGGACAATTTTTTTCGTTTCTGAAGCATGTCGTAAGGGGGGGTGGTTATCTCTTTCACCAAAAAACAGGTGTTTTTGATTGAACAATAAAGGCCTCCAAATGTTATTTAATTCACTTCCCGTGGAGGAGAAACACTTTTTAAGGCCGCAGAGTGAGTAAATTGGCCATTTTCATTCACTTTTACCCATTCCTCAAATCTCGTGTTTCAGGCCCCTGGAAGCATGAAAATCACTTTAAACATCTCAATTTATCTTTAAACATGATTTTCCATGTACAAATGTGAATTGTAGTTCAAAGAGGCAACATTTGAAAACGGACCATTTTTTTAGTTTCTCAAGCATGTCGTAAGGGGGGGTGGTTATCTCTTTCGTCAAAAATCGGGCGTTTTCGCTTGAACAATAAATGCCTACAAATGTTATTTATTCACTTCCCATGGAGGAAAAACACTTTTTAAGGCCTCAGAGTGAGTAAATTGGCCATTTTCATTCACTTTTACCCATTTCTCAAATCTTGTGTTTAGGGCCCCTGGAAGCTTGAAAATCACTTTAAACATCTCAATTTATCTTTAAACATGATTTTCCATGTACAAATGTGAATTGTAGTTCAAAGAGGCAACATTTGAAAACGGACCATTTTTTTAGTTTCTGAAGCATGTCGTAAGGGGGGGTGTTTATCTCTTTCGTCAAAAATCGGGCGATTTTGCTTGAACAATAAAGGCCTACAAATGTTATTTAATTCACTTCCCGTGGAGGAGAAACACTTTTTAAGGCCTCAGAGTGAGTAAATTGGCCATTTTCATTCACTTTTACCCATTTCTCAAATCTTGTGTTTAGGGCCCCTGGAAGCTTGAAAATCACTTTAAACATCTAATTTTATCTCTAAAAGTGATTATCCACATACAAATGTGAATTATCATTCAAAGACGCGACATTTGAAAATGGACAATTTTTTTCGTTTCTGAAGCATGTCGTAAGGGGGGGTGGTTATCTCTTTCACCAAAAAACAAGTGTTTTTGATTGAACAATAAAGGCCTCCAAATGTTATTTAATTCACTTCCCGTGGAGGAGAAACACTTTTTAAGGCCTCAGAGTGAGTAAATTGGCCATTTTCATTCACTTTTACCCATTTCTCAAATCTTGTGTTTAGGGCCCCTGGAAGCTTGAAAATCACTTTAAACATCTAATTTTATCTCTAAAAGTGATTATCCACGTACAAATGTGAATTGTCGTTTAAAGACGCAACATTTGAAAATGGACCATTTTTTTCGTTTCTGAAGCATGTCGTAAGGGGGGGTGGTTATCTCTTTCATCAAAAATCGGGCGTTTTTGGTTGAACAATAAAGGCCTACAAATGTTATTTAATTCACTTTCTAGGGTGGAGAAAAACTTTTTAAGGCCTCAGAGTGAATAAATTGGCCATTTTCATTCACATTTACCCATTCCTCAAATCTTGTGTTTAGGGCCCCTGGAAGCTTGAAAATCACTTTAAACATCTAATTTCATCTCTAAAAGTGATTATCCACGTACAAATGTGAATTGTAGTTCAAAGACGCAACATTTGAAAATGGACCATTTTTTTTTCGTGTCTGACGCATGTCATAAGGGGGGGTGGTTATCTCTTTCACCAAAAAACGGGCATTTTTGATTGAACAATAAAGGCCTCCAAATGTTATTTTATTCACTTCCCGTGGAGGAGAAACACTTTTTAAGGCCGCAGAAAGAGTAAATTGGCCAATTTCATTCACGTTTACCCATTTCTCAAATCTTGTGTTTAGGGCCCCTGGAAGCTTGAAAATCACTTTAAACATCTCAATTTATCTTTAAACATGATTTTCCATGTACAAATGTGAATTGTAGTTCAAAGAGGCAACATTTGAAAACGGACCATTTTTTTAGTTTCTCAAGCATGTCGTAAGGGGGGGTGGTTATCTCTTTCGTCAAAAATCGGGCGTTTTCGCTTAAACAATAAAGGACTACAAATGTTATTTAATTCACTTCCCGAGGAGGAGAAACACTTTTTAAGGCCTCAGAGTGAGTAAATTGGCCATTTTCATTCACTTTTACCCATTTCTCAAATCTTGTGTTTAGGGCCCCTGGAAGCTTGAAAATCACTTTAAACATCTCAATTTATCTTTAAACATGATTTTCCATGTACAAATGTGAATTGTAGTTCAGAGAGGCAACATTTGAAAACGGACCATTTTTTTAGTTTCTGAAGCATGTCGTAAGGGGGGGTGGTTATCTCTTTCGTCAAAAATCGGGTGTTTTCGCTTGAACAATAAAGGCCTACAAATGTTATTTAATTCACTTCCCGTGGAGGAGAAACACTTTTTAAGGCCTCAGAATGAGTAAATTGGCCATTTTCATTCACTTTTAGCCATTCCTCAAATCTCGTGTTTAAGGCCCCTGGAAGCATGAAAATCACTTTAAACATCTCAATTCATCTTTAAAAGTGATTTTCCACGTACAAATGTGAATTGTAGTTCAAAGAGGCGACATTTGAAAACGGACCATTTTTTTTTGTTTCTGAAGCATGTCGTAAGGGGGGGTGGTTATCTCTTTCATCAAAAATCGGGCGTTTTTGGTTGAACAATAAAGGCCTACAAATGTTATTTAATTCACTTTCTAGGGTGGAGAAAAACTTTTTAAGGCCTCAGAGTGAATAAATTGGCCATTTTCATTCACATTTACCCATTCCTCAAATCTTGTGTTTAGGGCCCCTGGAAGCTTGAAAATCACTTTAAACATCTAATTTCATCTCTAAAAGTGATTATCCATGTACAAATGTGAATTGTAGTTCAAAGACGAAACATTTGAAAATGGACCATTTTTTTCGTTTCTGACGCATGTCGTAAGGGGGGGTGGTTATCTCTTTCACCAAAAAACGGGCATTTTTGATTGAACAATAAAGGCCTCCAAATGTTATTTTATTCACTTCCCGTGGAGGAGAAACACTTTTTAAGGCCGCAGAGAGAGTAAATTGGCCATTTTCATTCACGTTTACCCATTTCTCAAATCTTGTGTTTAGGGCCCCTGGAAGCTTGAAAATCACTTTAAACATCTCATTTTATCTCTAAAAGTGATTATCCACTCACAATGTTAATTGTAGTTCAAAGAGGCAAAATTTGAAAACGGACCATTTTTTTAGTTTCTGAAGCATGTCGTAAGGGGGATGGTTATCTCTTTCGTCAAAAATCGGGCGTTTTGCTTGAACAATAAATGCCTACAAATTTTATTTTATTCACTTCCCGTGGAGGAGAAACACTTTTTATGGCCTCAGAGTGAATAAATTGGCCATTTTCATTCACTTTTACCCATTTCTCAAATCTTGTGTTTAGGGCCCCTGGAAGCTTGAAAATCACTTTAAACATCTAATTTTATCTCTAAAAGTGATTATCCACGTACAAATGTGAATTGTCGTTCAAAGACGCAACATTTGAAAATGGACCATTTTTTTCGTTTCTGAAGCATGTCGTAAGGGGGGGTGCTTATCTCTTTCACAAAAAAACAGGCGTTTTTGATTGAACAATAAAGGCCTGGAAATATTATTTTATTCACTTCCCGTGGAGGAGAAACACTTTTTAAGGCCGCAGAGTGAGTAAATTGGCCATTTTCATTCACTTTTACCCATTCCTCAAATCTCGTGTTTCAGGCCCCTGGAAGCATGAAAATCACTTTAAACATCTCAATTTATCTTTAAACATGATTTTCCATGTACAAATGTGAATTGTAGTTCAAAGAGGCAACATTTGAAAACGGACCATTTTTTTAGTTTCTGAAGCATGTCGTAAGGGGGGGTGGTTATCTCTTTCGTCAAAAATCGGGCGTTTTCGCTTGAACAATAAATGCCTACAAATGTTATTTAATTCACTTCCCATGGAGGAGAAACACTTTTTAAGGCCTCAGAGTGAGTAAATTGGCCATTTTCATTCACTTTTACCCATTTCTCAAATCTTGTGTTTAGGGCCCCTGGAAGCTTGAAAATCACTTTAAACATCTCAATTTATCTTTAAATATGATTTTCCATGTACAAATGTGAATTGTAGTTCAAAGAGGCAACATTTGAAAACGGACCATTTTTTTAGTTTCTGAAGCATGTCGTAAGGGGGGGTGGTTATCTCTTTCGTCAAAAATCGGGCGATTTCGCTTAAACAATAAAGGCCTACAAATGTTATTTAATTCACTTCCCGTGGAGGAGAAACACTTTTTAAGGCCTCAGAGTGAGTAAATTGGCCATTTTCATTCACTTTTACCCTTTTCTCAAATCTTGTGTTTAGGACCGCTGGAAGCTTGAAAATCACTTTAAACATCTAATTTTATCTCTAAAAGTGATTATCCACATACAAATGTGAATTGTCGTTCAAAGACGCAACATTTGAAAATGGACCATTTTTTTCATTTCTGAAGCATATCGTAAGGGGGGGTGGTTATCTCTTTCACCAAAAAACGGGCATTTTTGATTGAACAATAAAGGCCTCGAAATATTATTTTATTCACTTCCCGTGGAGGAGAAACACTTTTTAAGGCCTCAGAGTGAGTAAATTGGCCATTTTCATTCACTTTTACCCATTTCTCAAATCTTGTGTTTAGGGCCCCTGGAAGCTTGAAAATCACTTTAAACATCTAATTTTATCTCTAAAAGTGATTATCCACGTACAAATGTGAATTGTCGTTTAAAGACGCAACATTTGAAAATGGACCATTTTTTTCGTTTCTGAAGCATGTCGTAAGGGGGGGTGGTTATCTCTTTCACCAAAAAACAGGCGTTTTTGATTGAACAATAAAGGCCTCGAAATATTATTTTATTCACTTCCCGTGGAGGAGAAACACTTTTTAAGGCCTCTGAATGAGTAAATTGGCCATTTTCATTCACTTTTAGCCATTCCTCAAATCTTGTGTTTAAGGCCCCTGGAAGCATGAAAATCACTTTAAACATCTCAATTTATCTTTAAAAGTGATTTTCCACGTACAAATGTGAATTGTAGTTCAAAGAGGCGACATTTGAAAACGGACCATTTTTTTAGTTTCTGAAGCATGTCGTAAGGGGGGGTGGTTATCTCTTTCATCAAAAATCGGGCGTTTTTGATTGAACAATAAAGGCCTACAAATGTTATTTAATTCACTTTCTAGGGTGGAGAAAAACTTTTTAAGGCCTCAGAGTGAATAAATTGGCCATTTTCATTCACATTTACCCATTCCTCAAATCTTGTGTTTAGGGCCCCTGGAAGCTTGAAAATCACTTTAAACATCTAATTTCATCTCTAAAAGTGATTATCCACGTACAAATGTGAATTGTAGTTCAAAGACGCAACATTTGAAAATGGACCATTTTTTTTCGTTTCTGACGCATGTCGTAAGGGGGGGTGGTTATCTCTTTCACCAAAAAACGGCCATTTTTGATTGAACAATAAAGGCCTCGAAATATTATTTTATTCACTTCCCGTGGAGGAGAAACACTTTTTAAGGCCTCAGAGTGAGTAAATTGGCCATTTTCATTCACTTTTACCCATTTCTCAAATCTTGTGTTTAGGGCCCCTGGAAGCTTGAAAATCACTTTAAACATCTCAATTTATCTTTAAACATGATTTTCCATGTACAAATGTGAATTGTAGTTCAAAGAGGCAACATTTGAAAACGGACCATTTTTTTAGTTTCTGAAGCATGTCGTAAGGGGGGGTGGTTATCTCTTTCGTCAAAAATCGGGCGATTTCGCTTGAACAATAAAGGCCTACAAATGTTATTTAATTCACTTCCCGTGGAGGAGAAACACTTTTTAAGGCCTCAGAGTGAGTAAATTGGCCATTTTCATTCACTTTTACCCATTTCTCAAATCTTGTGTTTAGGGCCCCTGGAAGCTTGAAAATCACTTTAAACATCTAATTTTATCTCTAAAAGTGATTATCCACATACAAATGTGAATTGTCGTTCAAAGACGCGACATTTGAAAATGGACAATTTTTTTCGTTTCTGAAGCATGTCGTAAGGGGGGGTGGTTATCTCTTTCACCAAAAAACAGGTGTTTTTGATTGAACAATAAAGGCCTCCAAATGTTATTTAATTCACTTCCCGTGGAGGAGAAACACTTTTTAAGGCCTCAGAGTGAGTAAATTGGCCATTTTCATTCACTTTTACCCATTTCTCAAATCTTGTGTTTAGGGCCCCTGGAAGCTTGAAAATCACTTTAAACATCTAATTTTATCTCTAAAAGTGATTATCCACGTACAAATGTGAATTGTCGTTTAAAGACGCAACATTTGAAAATGGACAATTTTTTTCGTTTCTGAAGCATGTCGTAAGGGGGGGTGGTTATCTCTTTCACCAAAAAACAGGTGTTTTTGATTGAACAATAAAGGCCTCCAAATGTTATTTAATTCACTTCCCGTGGAGGAGAAACACTTTTTAAGGCCTCAGAGTGAGTAAATTGGCCATTTTCATTCACTTTTACCCATTTCTCAAATCTTGTGTTTAGGGCCCCTGGAAGCTTGAAAATCACTTTAAACATCTCATTTTATCTCTAAAAGTGATTATCCACGTACAATGTTAATTGTAGTTCAAAGAGGCAAAATTTGAAAACGGACCATTTTTTTAGTTTCTGAAGCATGTCGTAAGGGGGGTGGTTATCTCTTTCGTCAAAAATCGGGCGTTTTGCTTGAACAATAAATGCCTACAAATTTTATTTTATTCACTTCCCGTGGAGGAGAAACACTTTTTATGGCCTCAGAGTGAGTAAATTGGCCATTTTCATTCACTTTTACCCATTTCTCAAATCTTGTGTTTAGGGCCCCTGGAAGCTTGAAAATCACTTTAAACATCTAATTTTATCTCTAAAAGTGATTATCCACGTACAAATGTGAATTGTCGTTCAAAGACGCAACATTTGAAAATGGACCATTTTTTTCGTTTCTGAAGCATGTCGTAAGGGGGGGTGCTTATCTCTTTCACAAAAAAACAGGCGTTTTTGATTGAACAATAAAGGCCTGGAAATATTATTTTATTCACTTCCCGTGGAGGAGAAACACTTTTTAAGGCCGCAGAGTGAGTAAATTGGCCATTTTCATTCACTTTTACCCATTCCTCAAATCTCGTGTTTCAGGCCCCTGGAAGCATGAAAATCACTTTAAACATCTCAATTTATCTTTAAACATGATTTTCCATGTACAAATGTGAATTGTAGTTCAAAGAGGCAACATTTGAAAACGGACCATTTTTTTAGTTTCTGAAGCATGTCGTAAGGGGGGGTGGTTATCTCTTTCGTCAAAAATCGGGCGTTTTCGCTTGAACAATAAATGCCTACAAATGTTATTTAATTCACTTCCCATGGAGGAGAAACACTTTTTAAGGCCTCAGAGTGAGTAAATTGGCCATTTTCATTCACTTTTACCCATTTCTCAAATCTTGTGTTTAGGGCCCCTGGAAGCTTGAAAATCACTTTAAACATCTCAATTTATCTTTAAACATGATTTTCCATGTACAAATGTGAATTGTAGTTCAAAGAGGCAACATTTGAAAACGGACCATTTTTTTAGTTTCTGAAGCATGTCGTAAGGGGGGGTGGTTATCTCTTTCGTCAAAAATCGGGCGATTTTGCTTGAACAATAAAGGCCTACAAATGTTATTTAATTCACTTCCCGTGGAGGAGAAACACTTTTTAAGGCCTCAGAGTGAGTAAATTGGCCATTTTCATTCACTTTTACCCATTTCTCAAATCTTGTGTTTAGGGCCCCTGGAATCTTGAAAATCACTTTAAACATCTAATTTTATCTCTAAAAGTGATTATCCACATACAAATGTGAATTATCATTCAAAGACGCGACATTTGAAAATGGACAATTTTTTTCGTTTCTGAAGCATGTCGTAAGGGGGGGTGGTTATCTCTTTCACCAAAAAACAGGTGTTTTTGATTGAACAATAAAGGCCTCCAAATGTTATTTAATTCACTTCCCGTGGAGGAGAAACACTTTTTAAGGCCTCAGAGTGAGTAAATTGGCCATTTTCATTCACTTTTACCCATTTCTCAAATCTTGTGTTTAGGGCCCCTGGAAGCTTGAAAATCACTTTAAACATCTAATTTTATCTCTAAAAGTGATTATCCACGTACAAATGTGAATTGTCGTTTAAAGACGCAACATTTGAAAATGGACCATTTTTTTCGTTTCTGAAGCATGTCGTAAGGGGGGGTGGTTATCTCTTTCACCAAAAAACAGGCGTTTTTGATTGAACAATAAAGGCCTCGAAATATTATTTTATTCACTTCCCGTGGAGGAGAAACACTTTTTAAGGCCTCAGAATGAGTAAATTGGCCATTTTCATTCACTTTTAGCCATTCCTCAAATCTCGTGTTTAAGGCCCCTGGAAGCATGAAAATCACTTTAAACATCTCAATTTATCTTTAAAAGTGATTTTCCACGTACAAATGTGAATTGTAGTTCAAAGAGGCGACATTTGAAAACGGACCATTTTTTTAGTTTCTGAAGCATGTCGTAAGGGGGGGTGGTTATCTCTTTCATCAAAAATCGGGCGTTTTTGGTTGAACAATAAAGGCCTACAAATGTTATTTAATTCACTTTCTAGGGTGGAGAAAAACTTTTTAAGGCCTCAGAGTGAATAAATTGGCCATTTTCATTCACATTTACCCATTCCTCAAATCTTGTGTTTAGGGCCCCTGGAAGCTTGAAAATCACTTTAAACATCTAATTTCATCTCTAAAAGTGATTATCCACGTACAAATGTGAATTGTAGTTCAAAGACGCAACATTTGAAAATGGACCATTTTTTTTCGTGTCTGACGCATGTCATAAGGGGGGGTGGTTATCTCTTTCACCAAAAAACGGGCATTTTTGATTGAACAATAAAGGCCTCCAAATGTTATTTTATTCACTTCCCGTGGAGGAGAAACACTTTTTAAGGCCGCAGAAAGAGTAAATTGGCCAATTTCATTCACGTTTACCCATTTCTCAAATCTTGTGTTTAGGGCCCCTGGAAGCTTGAAAATCACTTTAAACATCTCAATTTATCTTTAAACATGATTTTCCATGTACAAATGTGAATTGTAGTTCAAAGAGGCAACATTTGAAAACGGACCATTTTTTTAGTTTCTCAAGCATGTCGTAAGGGGGGGTGGTTATCTCTTTCGTCAAAAATCGGGCGTTTTCGCTTAAACAATAAAGGACTACAAATGTTATTTAATTCACTTCCCGTGGAGGAGAAACACTTTTTAAGGCCTCAGAGTGAGTAAATTGGCCATTTTCATTCACTTTTACCCATTTCTCAAATCTTGTGTTTAGGGCCCCTGGAAGCTTGAAAATCACTTTAAACATCTCAATTTATCTTTAAACATGATTTTCCATGTACAAATGTGAATTGTAGTTCAGAGAGGCAACATTTGAAAACTGACCATTTTTTTAGTTTCTGAAGCATGTCGTAAGGGGGGGTGGTTATCTCTTTCGTCAAAAATCGGGCGTTTTCGCTTGAACAATAAAGGCCTACAAATGTTATTTAATTCACTTCCCGTGGAGGAGAAACACTTTTTAAGGCCTCAGAATGAGTAAATTGGCCATTTTCATTCACTTTTAGCCATTCCTCAAATCTCGTGTTTAAGGCCCCTGGAAGCATGAAAATCACTTTAAACATCTCAATTCATCTTTAAAAGTGATTTTCCACGTACAAATGTGAATTGTAGTTCAAAGAGGCGACATTTGAAAACGGACCATTTTTTTTGTTTCTGAAGCATGTCGTAAGGGGGGGTGGTTATCTCTTTCATCAAAAATCGGGCGTTTTTGGTTGAACAATAAAGGCCTACAAATGTTATTTAATCCACTTTCTAGGGTGGAGAAAAACTTTTTAAGGCCTCAGAGTGAATAAATTGGCCATTTTCATTCACATTTACCCATTCCTCAAATCTTGTGTTTAGGGCCCCTGGAAGCTTGAAAATCACTTTAAACATCTAATTTCATCTCTAAAAGTGATTATCCATGTACAAATGTGAATTGTAGTTCAAAGACGAAACATTTGAAAATGGACCATTTTTTTCGTTTCTGACGCATGTCGTAAGGGGGGGTGGTTATCTCTTTCACCAAAAAACAGGCATTTTTGATTGAACAATAAAGGCCTCCAAATGTTATTTTATTCACTTCCCGTGGAGGAGAAACACTTTTTAAGGCCGCAGAGAGAGTAAATTGGCCATTTTCATTCACGTTTACCCATTTCTCAAATCTTGTGTTTAGGGCCCCTGGAAGCTTGAAAATCACTTTAAACATCTCATTTTATCTCTAAAAGTGATTATCCACTCACAATGTTAATTGTAGTTCAAAGAGGCAAAATTTGAAAACGGACCATTTTTTTAGTTTCTGAAGCATGTCGTAAGGGGGGTGGTTATCTCTTTCGTCAAAAATCGGGCGTTTTGCTTGAACAATAAATGCCTACAAATTTTATTTTATTCACTTCCCGTGGAGGAGAAACACTTTTTATGGCCTCAGAGTGAATAAATTGGCCATTTTCATTCACTTTTACCCATTTCTCAAATCTTGTGTTTAGGGCCCCTGGAAGCTTGAAAATCACTTTAAACATCTAATTTTATCTCTAAAAGTGATTATCCACGTACAAATGTGAATTGTCGTTCAAAGACGCAACATTTGAAAATGGACCATTTTTTTCGTTTCTGAAGCATGTCGTAAGGGGGGGTGCTTATCTCTTTCACAAAAAAACAGGCGTTTTTGATTGAACAATAAAGGCCTGGAAATATTATTTTATTCACTTCCCGTGGAGGAGAAACACTTTTTAAGGCCGCAGAGTGAGTAAATTGGCCATTTTCATTCACTTTTACCCATTCCTCAAATCTCGTGTTTCAGGCCCCTGGAAGCATGAAAATCACTTTAAACATCTCAATTTATCTTTAAACATGATTTTCCATGTACAAATGTGAATTGTAGTTCAAAGAGGCAACATTTGAAAACGGACCATTTTTTTAGTTTCTGAAGCATGTCGTAAGGGGGGGTGGTTATCTCTTTCGTCAAAAATCGGGCGTTTTCGCTTGAACAATAAATGCCTACAAATGTTATTTAATTCACTTCCCATGGAGGAGAAACACTTTTTAAGGCCTCAGAGTGAGTAAATTGGCCATTTTCATTCACTTTTACCCATTTCTCAAATCTTGTGTTTAGGGCCCCTGGAAGCTTGAAAATCACTTTAAACATCTCAATTTATCTTTAAACATGATTTTCCATGTACAAATGTGAATTGTAGTTCAAAGAGGCAACATTTGAAAACGGACCATTTTTTTAGTTTCTGAAGCATGTCGTAAGGGGGGGTGGTTATCTCTTTCATCAAAAATCGGGCGTTTTTGGTTGAACAATAAAGGCCTACAAATGTTATTTAATTCACTTTCTAGGGTGGAGAAAAACTTTTTAAGGCCTCAGAGTGAATAAATTGGCCATTTTCATTCACATTTACCCATTCCTCAAATCTTGTGTTTAGGGCCCCTGGAAGCTTGAAAATCACTTTAAACATCTAATTTCATCTCTAAAAGTGATTATCCACGTACAAATGTGAATTGTAGTTCAAAGACGCAACATTTGAAAATGGACCATTTTTTTTCGTGTCTGACGCATGTCATAAGGGGGGGTGGTTATCTCTTTCACCAAAAAACGGGCATTTTTGATTGAACAATAAAGGCCTCCAAATGTTATTTTATTCACTTCCCGTGGAGGAGAAACACTTTTTAAGGCCGCAGAAAGAGTAAATTGGCCAATTTCATTCACGTTTACCCATTTCTCAAATCTTGTGTTTAGGGCCCCTGGAAGCTTGAAAATCACTTTAAACATCTCAATTTATCTTTAAACATGATTTTCCATGTACAAATGTGAATTGTAGTTCAAAGAGGCAACATTTGAAAACGGACCATTTTTTTAGTTTCTCAAGCATGTCGTAAGGGGGGGTGGTTATCTCTTTCGTCAAAAATCGGGCGTTTTCGCTTAAACAATAAAGGACTACAAATGTTATTTAATTCACTTCCCGTGGAGGAGAAACACTTTTTAAGGCCTCAGAGTGAGTAAATTGGCCATTTTCATTCACTTTTACCCTTTTCTCAAATCTTGTGTTTAGGACCCCTGGAAGCTTGAAAATCACTTTAAACATCTAATTTTATCTCTAAAAGTGATTATCCACGTACAAATGTGAATTGTCGTTCAAAGACGCAACATTTGAAAATGGACTATTTTTTTCGTTTCTGAAGCATGTCGTAAGGGGGGGTGGTTATCTCTTTCACCAAAAAACAGGCGTTTTTGATTGAACAATAAAGGCCTCGAAACATTATTTTATTCACTTCCCGTGGAGGAGAAACACTTTTTAAGGCCTCAGAATGAGTAAATTGGCCATTTTCATTCACTTTTAGCCATTCCTCAAATCTCGTGTTTAAGGCCCCTGGAAGCATGAAAATCACTTTAAACATCTCAATTTATCTTTAAAAGTGATTTTCCACGTACAAATGTGAATTGTAGTTCAAAGAGGCGACATTTGAAAACGGACCATTTTTTTAGTTTCTGAAGCATGTCGTAAGGGGGGGTGGTTATCTCTTTCATCAAAAATCGGGCGTTTTTGGTTGAACAATAAAGGCCTACAAATGTTATTTAATTCACTTTCTAGGGTGGAGAAAAACTTTTTAAGGCCTCAGAGTGAATAAATTGGCCATTTTCATTCACATTTACCCATTCCTCAAATCTTGTGTTTAGGGCCCCTGGAAGCTTGAAAATCACTTTAAACATCTAATTTCATCTCTAAAAGTGATTATCCACGTACAAATGTGAATTGTAGTTCAAAGACGCAACATTTGAAAATGGACCATTTTTTTTCGTGTCTGACGCATGTCATAAGGGGGGGTGGTTATCTCTTTCACCAAAAAACGGGCATTTTTGATTGAACAATAAAGGCCTCCAAATGTTATTTTATTCACTTCCCGTGGAGGAGAAACACTTTTTAAGGCCGCAGAAAGAGTAAATTGGCCAATTTCATTCACGTTTACCCATTTCTCAAATCTTGTGTTTAGGGCCCCTGGAAGCTTGAAAATCACTTTAAACATCTCAATTTATCTTTAAACATGATTTTCCATGTACAAATGTGAATTGTAGTTCAAAGAGGCAACATTTGAAAACGGACCATTTTTTTAGTTTCTCAAGCATGTCGTAAGGGGGGGTGGTTATCTCTTTCGTCAAAAATCGGGCGTTTTCGCTTAAACAATAAAGGACTACAAATGTTATTTAATTCACTTCCCGTGGAGGAGAAACACTTTTTAAGGCCTCAGAGTGAGTAAATTGGCCATTTTCATTCACTTTTACCCATTTCTCAAATCTTGTGTTTAGGGCCCCTGGAAGCTTGAAAATCACTTTAAACATCTCAATTTATCTTTAAACATGATTTTCCATGTACAAATGTGAATTGTAGTTCAAAGAGGCAACATTTGAAAACGGACCATTTTTTTAGTTTCTGAAGCATGTCGTAAGGGGGGGTGGTTATCTCTTTCGTCAAAAATCGGGCGATTTCGCTTAAACAATAAAGGCCTACAAATGTTATTTAATTCACTTCCCGTGGAGGAGAAACACTTTTTAAGGCCTCAGAGTGAGTAAATTGGCCATTTTCATTCACTTTTACCCTTTTCTCAAATCTTGTGTTTAGGACCCCTGGAAGCTTGAAAATCACTTTAAACATCTAATTTTATCTCTAAAAGTGATTATCCACGTACAAATGTGAATTGTCGTTCAAAGACGCAACATTTGAAAATGGACTATTTTTTTCGTTTCTGAAGCATGTCGTAAGGGGGGGTGGTTATCTCTTTCACCAAAAAACAGGCGTTTTTGATTGAACAATAAAGGCCTCGAAACATTATTTTATTCACTTCCCGTGGAGGAGAAACACTTTTTAAGGCCTCAGAAAGAGTAAATTGGCCATTTTCATTCACTTTTAGCCATTCCTCAAATCTCGTGTTTAAGGCCCCTGGAAGCATGAAAATCACTTTAAACATCTCAATTCATCTTTAAAAGTGATTTTCCACGTACAAATGTGAATTGTAGTTCAAAGAGGCGACATTTGAACACGGACCATTTTTTTTTGTTTCTGAAGCATGTCGTAAGGGGGGGTGGTTATCTCTTTCATCAAAAATCAGGCGTTTTTGATTGAACAATAAAGGCCTACAAATGTTATTTAATTCACTTTCTGGGGTGGAGAAAAACTTTAAGGCCTCAGAGTGAATAAATTGGCCATTTTCATTCACATTTACCCATTCCTCAAATCTTGTGTTTAGGGCCCCTGGAAGCTTGAAAATCACTTTAAACATCTAATTTCATCTCTAAAAGTGATTATCCATGTACAAATGTGAATTGTAGTTCAAAGACGAAACATTTGAAAATGGACCATTTTTTTCGTTTCTGACGCATGTCGTAAGGGGGGGTGGTTATCTCTTTCACCAAAAAACGGGCATTTTTGATTGAACAATAAAGGCCTCCAAATGTTATTTTATTCACTTCCCGTGGAGGAGAAACACTTTTTAAGGCCGCAGAGAGAGTAAATTGGCCATTTTCATTCACGTTTACCCATTTCTCAAATCTTGTGTTTAGGGCCCCTGGAAGCTTGAAAATCACTTTAAACATCTCATTTTATCTCTAAAAGTGATTATCCACTCACAATGTTAATTGTAGTTCAAAGAGGCAAAATTTGAAAACGGACCATTTTTTTAGTTTCTGAAGCATGTCGTAAGGGGGGTGGTTATCTCTTTCGTCAAAAATCGGGCGTTTTGCTTGAACAATAAATGCCTACAAATTTTATTTTATTCACTTCCCGTGGAGGAGAAACACTTTTTATGGCCTCAGAGTGAATAAATTGGCCATTTTCATTCACTTTTACCCATTTCTCAAATCTTGTGTTTAGGGCCCCTGGAAGCTTGAAAATCACTTTAAACATCTAATTTTATCTCTAAAAGTGATTATCCACGTACAAATGTGAATTGTCGTTCAAAGACGCAACATTTGAAAATGGACCATTTTTTTCGTTTCTGAAGCATGTCGTAAGGGGGGGTGCTTATCTCTTTCACAAAAAAACAGGCGTTTTTGATTGAACAATAAAGGCCTGGAAATATTATTTTATTCACTTCCCGTGGAGGAGAAACACTTTTTAAGGCCGCAGAGTGAGTAAATTGGCCATTTTCATTCACTTTTACCCATTCCTCAAATCTCGTGTTTCAGGCCCCTGGAAGCATGAAAATCACTTTAAACATCTCAATTTATCTTTAAACATGATTTTCCATGTACAAATGTGAATTGTAGTTCAAAGAGGCAACATTTGAAAACGGACCATTTTTTTAGTTTCTGAAGCATGTCGTAAGGGGGGGTGGTTATCTCTTTCGTCAAAAATCGGGCGTTTTCGCTTGAACAATAAATGCCTACAAATGTTATTTAATTCACTTCCCATGGAGGAGAAACACTTTTTAAGGCCTCAGAGTGAGTAAATTGGCCATTTTCATTCACTTTTACCCATTTCTCAAATCTTGTGTTTAGGGCCCCTGGAAGCTTGAAAATCACTTTAAACATCTCAATTTATCTTTAAACATGATTTTCCATGTACAAATGTGAATTGTAGTTCAAAGAGGCAACATTTGAAAACGGACCATTTTTTTAGTTTCTGAAGCATGTCGTAAGGGGGGGTGGTTATCTCTTTCGTCAAAAATCGGGCGATTTCGCTTAAACAATAAAGGCCTACAAATGTTATTTAATTCACTTCCCGTGGAGGAGAAACACTTTTTAAGGCCTCAGAGTGAGTAAATTGGCCATTTTCATTCACTTTTACCCTTTTCTCAAATCTTGTGTTTAGGACCCCTGGAAGCTTGAAAATCACTTTAAACATCTAATTTTATCTCTAAAAGTGATTATCCACGTACAAATGTGAATTGTCGTTCAAAGACGCAACATTTGAAAATGGACTATTTTTTTCGTTTCTGAAGCATGTCGTAAGGGGGGGTGGTTATCTCTTTCACCAAAAAACAGGCGTTTTTGATTGAACAATAAAGGCCTCGAAACATTATTTTATTCACTTCCCGTGGAGGAGAAACACTTTTTAAGGCCTCAGAATGAGTAAATTGGCCATTTTCATTCACTTTTAGCCATTCCTCAAATCTCGTGTTTAAGGCCCCTGGAAGCATGAAAATCACTTTAAACATCTCAATTCATCTTTAAAAGTGATTTTCCACGTACAAATGTGAATTGTAGTTCAAAGAGGCGACATTTGAACACGGACCATTTTTTTTTGTTTCTGAAGCATGTCGTAAGGGGGGGTGGTTATCTCTTTCATCAAAAATCAGGCGTTTTTGATTGAACAATAAAGGCCTACAAATGTTATTTAATTCACTTTCTGGGGTGGAGAAAAACTTTTTAAGGCCTCAGAGTGAATAAATTGGCCATTTTCATTCACATTTACCCATTCCTCAAATCTTGTGTTTAGGGCCCCTGGAAGCTTGAAAATCACTTTAAACATCTAATTTCATCTCTAAAAGTGATTATCCATGTACAAATGTGAATTGTAGTTCAAAGACGAAACATTTGAAAATGGACCATTTTTTTCGTTTCTGACGCATGTCGTAAGGGGGGGTGGTTATCTCTTTCACCAAAAAACGGGCATTTTTGATTGAACAATAAAGGCCTCCAAATGTTATTTTATTCACTTCCCGTGGAGGAGAAACACTTTTTAAGGCCGCAGAGAGAGTAAATTGGTCATTTTCATTCACGTTTACCCATTTCTCAAATCTTGTGTTTAGGGCCCCTGGAAGCTTGAAAATCACTTTAAACATCTCATTTTATCTCTAAAAGTGATTATCCACTCACAATGTTAATTGTAGTTCAAAGAGGCAAAATTTGAAAACGGACCATTTTTTTAGTTTCTGAAGCATGTCGTAAGGGGGGTGGTTATCTCTTTCGTCAAAAATCGGGCGTTTTGCTTGAACAATAAATGCCTACAAATTTTATTTTATTCACTTCCCGTGGAGGAGAAACACTTTTTATGGCCTCAGAGTGAATAAATTGGCCATTTTCATTCACTTTTACCCATTTCTCAAATCTTGTGTTTAGGGCCCCTGGAAGCTTGAAAATCACTTTAAACATCTAATTTTATCTCTAAAAGTGATTATCCACGTACAAATGTGAATTGTCGTTCAAAGACGCAACATTTGAAAATGGACCATTTTTTTCGTTTCTGAAGCATGTCGTAAGGGGGGGTGCTTATCTCTTTCACAAAAAAACAGGCGTTTTTGATTGAACAATAAAGGCCTGGAAATATTATTTTATTCACTTCCCGTGGAGGAGAAACACTTTTTAAGGCCGCAGAGTGAGTAAATTGGCCATTTTCATTCACTTTTACCCATTCCTCAAATCTCGTGTTTCAGGCCCCTGGAAGCATGAAAATCACTTTAAACATCTCAATTTATCTTTAAACATGATTTTCCATGTACAAATGTGAATTGTAGTTCAAAGAGGCAACATTTGAAAACGGACCATTTTTTTAGTTTCTGAAGCATGTCGTAAGGGGGGGTGGTTATCTCTTTCGTCAAAAATCGGGCGTTTTCGCTTGAACAATAAATGCCTACAAATGTTATTTAATTCACTTCCCATGGAGGAGAAACACTTTTTAAGGCCTCAGAGTGAGTAAATTGGCCATTTTCATTCACTTTTACCCATTTCTCAAATCTTGTGTTTAGGGCCCCTGGAAGCTTGAAAATCACTTTAAACATCTCAATTTATCTTTAAACATGATTTTCCATGTACAAATGTGAATTGTAGTTCAAAGAGGCAACATTTGAAAACGGACCATTTTTTTAGTTTCTGAAGCATGTCGTAAGGGGGGGTGGTTATCTCTTTCGTCAAAAATCGGGCGATTTCGCTTAAACAATAAAGGCCTACAAATGTTATTTAATTCACTTCCCGTGGAGGAGAAACACTTTTTAAGGCCTCAGAGTGAGTAAATTGGCCATTTTCATTCACTTTTACCCTTTTCTCAAATCTTGTGTTTAGGACCCCTGGAAGCTTGAAAATCACTTTAAACATCTAATTTTATCTCTAAAAGTGATTATCCACGTACAAATGTGAATTGTCGTTCAAAGACGCAACATTTGAAAATGCACTATTTTTTTCGTTTCTGAAGCATGTCGTAAGGGGGGGTGGTTATCTCTTTCACCAAAAAACAGGCGTTTTTGATTGAACAATAAAGGCCTCGAAACATTATTTTATTCACTTCCCGTGGAGGAGAAACACTTTTTAAGGCCTCAGAAAGAGTAAATTGGCCATTTTCATTCACTTTTAGCCATTCCTCAAATCTCGTGTTTAAGGCCCCTGGAAGCATGAAAATCACTTTAAACATCTCAATTCATCTTTAAAAGTGATTTTCCACGTACAAATGTGAATTGTAGTTCAAAGAGGCGACATTTGAACACGGACCATTTTTTTTTGTTTCTGAAGCATGTCGTAAGGGGGGGTGGTTATCTCTTTCATCAAAAATCAGGCGTTTTTGATTGAACAATAAAGGCCTACAAATGTTATTTAATTCACTTTCTGGGGTGGAGAAAAACTTTAAGGCCTCAGAGTGAATAAATTGGCCATTTTCATTCACATTTACCCATTCCTCAAATCTTGTGTTTAGGGCCCCTGGAAGCTTGAAAATCACTTTAAACATCTAATTTCATCTCTAAAAGTGATTATCCATGTACAAATGTGAATTGTAGTTCAAAGACGAAACATTTGAAAATGGACCATTTTTTTCGTTTCTGACGCATGTCGTAAGGGGGGGTGGTTATCTCTTTCACCAAAAAACGGGCATTTTTGATTGAACAATAAAGGCCTCCAAATGTTATTTTATTCACTTCCCGTGGAGGAGAAACACTTTTTAAGGCCGCAGAGAGAGTAAATTGGCCATTTTCATTCACGTTTACCCATTTCTCAAATCTTGTGTTTAGGGCCCCTGGAAGCTTGAAAATCACTTTAAACATCTCATTTTATCTCTAAAAGTGATTATCCACTCACAATGTTAATTGTAGTTCAAAGAGGCAAAATTTGAAAACGGACCATTTTTTTAGTTTCTGAAGCATGTCGTAAGGGGGGTGGTTATCTCTTTCGTCAAAAATCGGGCGTTTTGCTTGAACAATAAATGCCTACAAATTTTATTTTATTCACTTCCCGTGGAGGAGAAACACTTTTTATGGCCTCAGAGTGAATAAATTGGCCATTTTCATTCACTTTTACCCATTTCTCAAATCTTGTGTTTAGGGCCCCTGGAAGCTTGAAAATCACTTTAAACATCTAATTTTATCTCTAAAAGTGATTATCCACGTACAAATGTGAATTGTCGTTCAAAGACGCAACATTTGAAAATGGACCATTTTTTTCGTTTCTGAAGCATGTCGTAAGGGGGGGTGCTTATCTCTTTCACAAAAAAACAGGCGTTTTTGATTGAACAATAAAGGCCTGGAAATATTATTTTATTCACTTCCCGTGGAGGAGAAACACTTTTTAAGGCCGCAGAGTGAGTAAATTGGCCATTTTCATTCACTTTTACCCATTCCTCAAATCTCGTGTTTCAGGCCCCTGGAAGCATGAAAATCACTTTAAACATCTCAATTTATCTTTAAACATGATTTTCCATGTACAAATGTGAATTGTAGTTCAAAGAGGCAACATTTGAAAACGGACCATTTTTTTAGTTTCTGAAGCATGTCGTAAGGGGGGGTGGTTATCTTTTTCGTCAAAAATCGGGCGTTTTCACTTGAACAATAAATGCCTACAAATGTTATTTAATTCACTTCCCATGGAGGAGAAACACTTTTTAAGGCCTCAGAGTGAGTAAATTGGCCATTTTCATTCACTTTTACCCATTTCTCAAATCTTGTGTTTAGGGCCCCTGGAAGCTTGAAAATCACTTTCAACATCTCAATTTATCTTTAAACATGATTTTCCATGTACAAATGTGAATTGTAGTTCAAAGAGGCAACATTTGAAAACGGACCATTTTTTTAGTTTCTGAAGCATGTCGTAAGGGGGGGTGGTTATCTCTTTCGTCAAAAATCGGGCGATTTCGCTTAAACAATAAAGGCCTACAAATGTTATTTAATTCACTTCCCGTGGAGGAGAAACACTTTTTAAGGCCTCAGAGTGAGTAAATTGGCCATTTTCATTCACTTTTACCCTTTTCTCAAATCTTGTGTTTAGGACCCCTGGAAGCTTGAAAATCACTTTAAACATCTAATTTTATCTCTAAAAGTGATTATCCACGTACAAATGTGAATTGTCGTTCAAAGACGCAACATTTGAAAATGGACTATTTTTTTCGTTTCTGAAGCATGTCGTAAGGGGGGGTGGTTATCTCTTTCACCAAAAAACAGGTGTTTTTGATTGAACAATAAAGGCCTCGAAACATTATTTTATTCACTTCCCGTGGAGGAGAAACACTTTTTAAGGCCTCAGAATGAGTAAATTGGCCATTTTCATTCACTTTTAGCCATTCCTCAAATCTCGTGTTTAAGGCCCCTGGAAGCATGAAAATCACTTTAAACATCTCAATTCATCTTTAAAAGTGATTTTCCACGTACAAATGTGAATTGTAGTTCAAAGAGGCGACATTTGAACACGGACCATTTTTTTTTGTTTCTGAAGCATGTCGTAAGGGGGGGTGGTTATCTCTTTCATCAAAAATCAGGCGTTTTTGATTGAACAATAAAGGCCTACAAATGTTATTTAATTCACTTTCTGGGGTGGAGAAAAACTTTTTAAGGCCTCAGAGTGAATAAATTGGCCATTTTCATTCACATTTACCCATTCCTCAAATCTTGTGTTTAGGGCCCCTGGAAGCTTGAAAATCACTTTAAACATCTAATTTCATCTCTAAAAGTGATTATCCACGTACAAATGTGAATTGTAGTTCAAAGACGAAACATTTGAAAATGGACCATTTTTTTCGTTTCTGACGCATGTCGTAAGGGGGGGTGGTTATCTCTTTCACCAAAAAACGGCCATTTTTGATTGAACAATAAAGGCCTCCAAATGTTATTTTATTCACTTCCCGTGGAGGAGAAACACTTTTTAAGGCCGCAGAGAGAGTAAATTGGCCATTTTCATTCACGTTTACCCATTTCTCAAATCTTGTGTTTAGGGCCCCTGGAAGCTTGAAAATCACTTTAAACATCTCATTTTATCTCTAAAAGTGATTATCCACGTACAATGTTCATTGTAGTTCAAAGAGGCAAAATTTGAAAACGGACCATTTTTTTAGTTTCTGAAGCATGTCGTAAGGGGGTGGTTATCTCTTTCGTCAAAAATCGGGCGTTTTGCTTGAACAATAAATGCCTACAAATTTTATTTTATTCACTTCCCGTGGAGGAGAAACACTTTTTATGGCCTCAGAGTGAGTAAATTGGCCATTTTCATTCACTTTTACCCATTTCTCAAATCTTGTGTTTAGGGCCCCTGGAAGCTTGAAAATCACTTTAAACATCTAATTTTATCTCTAAAAGTGATTATCCACGTACAAATGTGAATTGTCGTTCAAAGACGCAACATTTGAAAATGGACCATTTTTTTCGTTTCTGAAGCATGTCGTAAGGGGGGGTGCTTATCTCTTTCGTCAAAAATCGGGCGATTTCGCTTGAACAATAAAGGCCTACAAATGTTATTTAATTCACTTCCCGTGGAGGAGAAACACTTTTTAAGGCCGCAGAGTGAGTAAATTGGCCATTTTCATTCACTTTTACCCATTCCTCAAATCTCGTGTTTCAGGCCCCTGGAAGCATGAAAATCACTTTAAACATCTCAATTTATCTTTAAACATGATTTTCCATGTACAAATGTGAATTGTAGTTCAAAGAGGCACCATTTGAAAACGGACCATTTTTTTAGTTTCTGAAGCATGTCGTAAGGGGGGGTGGTTATCTCTTTCGTCAAATATCGGGCGATTTCGCTTGAACAATAAAGGCCTACAAATGTTATTTAATTCACTTCCCGTGGAGGAGAAACACTTTTTAAGGCCTCAGAGTGAGTAAATTGGCCATTTTCATTCACTTTTACCCATTTCTCAAATCTTGTGTTTAGGGCCCCTGGAAGCTTTAAAATCACTTTAAACATCTAATTTTATCTCTAAAAGTGATTATCCACATACAAATGTGAATTGTCGTTCAAAGACGCGACATTTGAAAATGGACAATTTTTTCGTTTCTGAAGCATGTCGTAAGGGGGGGTGGTTATCTCTTTCACCAAAAAACAGGTGTTTTTGATTGAACAATAAAGGCCTCCAAATGTTATTTAATTCACTTCCCGTGGAGGAGAAACACTTTTTAAGGCCTCAGAGTGAGTAAATTGGCCATTTTCATTCACTTTTACCCATTTCTCAAATCTTGTGTTTAGGGCCCCTGGAAGCTTGAAAATCACTTTAAACATCTAATTTTATCTCTAAAAGTGATTATCCACGTACAAATGTGAATTGTCGTTTAAAGACGCAACATTTGAAAATGGACCATTTTTTTCGTTTCTGAAGCATGTCGTAAGGGGGGGTGGTTATCTCTTTCACCAAAAAACAGGCGTTTTTGATTGAACAATAAAGGCCTCGAAATATTATTTTATTCACTTCCCGTGGAGGAGAAACACTTTTTAAGGCCTCTGAATGAGTAAATTGGCCATTTTCATTCACTTTTAGCCATTCCTCAAATCTTGTGTTTAAGGCCCCTGGAAGCATGAAAATCACTTTAAACATCTTAATTTATCTTTAAAAGTGATTTTCCACGTACAAATGTGAATTGTAGTTCAAAGAGGCGACATTTGAAAACGGACCATTTTTTTAGTTTCTGAAGCATGTCGTAAGGGGGGGTGGTTATCTCTTTCATCAAAAATCGGGCGTTTTTGATTGAACAATAAAGGCCTACAAATGTTATTTAATTCACTTTCTAGGGTGGAGAAAAACTTTTTAAGGCCTCAGAGTGAATAAATTGGCCATTTTCATTCACATTTACCCATTCCTCAAATCTTGTGTTTAGGGCCCCTGGAAGCTTGAAAATCACTTTAAACATCTAATTTCATCTCTAAAAGTGATTATCCACGTACAAATGTGAATTGTAGTTCAAAGACGCAACATTTGAAAATGGACCATTTTTTTTCGTTTCTGATGCATGTCGTAAGGGGGGGTGGTTATCTCTTTCATCAAAAATCGGGCGTTTTTGATTGAACAATAAAGGCCTACAAATGTTATTTAATTCACTTTCTAGGGTGGAGAAAAACTTTTTAAGGCCTCAGAGTGAATAAATTGGCCAATTTCATTCACGTTTACCCATTTCTCAAATCTTGTGTTTAGGGCCCCTGGAAGCTTGAAAATCACTTTAAACATCTCAATTTATCTTTAAACATGATTTTCCATGTACAAATGTGAATTGTAGTTCAAAGAGGCAACATTTGAAAACGGACCATTTTTTTAGTTTCTCAAGCATGTCGTAAGGGGGGGTGGTTATCTCTTTCGTCAAAAATCGGGCGTTTTCGCTTAAACAATAAAGACTACAAATGTTATTTAATTCACTTCCCGTGGAGGAGAAACACTTTTTAAGGCCTCAGAGTGAGTAAATTGGCCATTTTCATTCACTTTTACCCATTTCTCAAATCTTGTGTTTAGGGCCCCTGGAAGCTTGAAAATCCCTTTAAACATCTCAATTTATCTTTAAACATGATTTTCCATGTACAAATGTGAATTGTAGTTCAGAGAGGCAACATTTGAAAACGGACCATTTTTTTAGTTTCTGAAGCATGTCGTAAGGGGGGGTGGTTATCTCTTTCGTCAAAAATCGGGCGTTTTCGCTTGAACAATAAAGGCCTACAAATGTTATTTAATTCACTTCCCGTGGAGGAGAAACACTTTTTAAGGCCTCAGAATGAGTAAATTGGCCATTTTCATTCACTTTTAGCCATTCCTCAAATCTCGTGTTTAAGGCCCCTGGAAGCATGAAAATCACTTTAAACATCTCAGTTCATCTTTAAAAGTGATTTTCCACGTACAAATGTGAATTGTAGTTCAAAGAGGCGACATTTGAAAACGGACCATTTTTTTTTTGTTTCTGAAGCATGTCGTTAGGGGGGGTGGTTATCTCTTTCATCAAAAATCAGGCGTTTTTGATTGAACAATAAAGGCCTACAAATGTTATTTAATTCACTTTCTGGGGTGGAGAAAAACTTTTTAAGGCCTCAGAGTGAATAAATTGGCCATTTTCATTCACATTTACCCATTCCTCAAATCTTGTGTTTAGGGCCCCTGGAAGCTTGAAAATCACTTTAAACATCTAATTTCATCTCTAAAAGTGATTATCCACATACAAATGTGAATTGTAGTTCAAAGACGAAACATTTGAAAATGGACCATTTTTTTCGTTTCTGACGCATGTCGTAAGGGGGGGTGGTTATCTCTTTCACCAAAAAACGGGCATTTTTGATTGAACAATAAAGGCCTCCAAATGTTATTTTATTCACTTCCCGTGGAGGAGAAACACTTTTTAAGGCCGCAGAGAGAGTAAATTGGCCATTTTCATTCACGTTTACCCATTTCTCAAATCTTGTGTTTAGGGCCGCTGGAAGCTTGAAAATCACTTTAAACATCTCATTTTATCTCTAAAAGTGATTATCCACGTACAATGTTAATTGTAGTTCAAAGAGGCAACATTTGAAAACGGACCATTTTTTTAGTTTCTGAAGCATGTCGTAAGGGGGGGTGGTTATCTCTTTCGTCAAAAATCGGGCGATTTCGCTTGAACAATAAAGGCCTACAAATGTTATTTAATTCACTTCACGTGGAGGAGAAACACTTTTTAAGGCCTCAGAGTGAGTAAATTGGCCATTTTCATTCACTTTTACCCATTTCTCAAATCTTGTGTTTAGGGCCCCTGGAAGCTTGAAAATCACTTTAAACATCTAATTTTATCTCTAAAAGTGATTATCCACGTACAAATGTGAATTGTCGTTTAAAGACGCAACATTTGAAAATGGACCATTTTTTTCGTTTCTGAAGCATTTCGTAAGGGGGGGTGGTTATCTCTTTCACCAAAAAACAGGCGTTTTTGATTGAACAATAAAGGCCTCGAAATATTATTTTATTCACTTCCCGTGGAGGAGAAACACTTTTTAAGGCCTCTGAATGAGTAAATTGGCCATTTTCATTCACTTTTAGCCATTCCTCAAATCTTGTGTTTAAGGCCCCTGGAAGCATGAAAATCACTTTAAACATCTCAATTTATCTTTAAAAGTGATTTTCCACGTACAAATGTGAATTGTAGTTCAAAGAGGCGACATTTGAAAACGGACCATTTTTTTAGTAGCATGTCGTAAGGGGGGGTGGTTATCTCTTTCATCAAAAATCGGGCGTTTTTGATTGAACAATAAAGGCCTACAAATGTTATTTAATTCACTTTCTAGGGTGGAGAAAAACTTTTTAAGGCCTCAGAGTGAATAAATTGGCCATTTTCATTCACATTTACCCATTCCTCAAATCTTGTGTTTAGGGCCCCTGGAAGCTTGAAAATCACTTTAAACATCTAATTTCATCTCTAAAAGTGATTATCCACGTACAAATGTGAATTGTAGTTCAAAGACGCAACATTTGAAAATGGACCATTTTTTTTCGTTTCTGACGCATGTCGTCAGGGGGGGTGGTTATCTCTTTCACCAAAAAACGGGCATTTTTGATTGAACAATAAAGGCCTCGAAATATTATTTTATTCACTTCCCGTGGAGGAGAAACACTTTTTAAGGCCTCAGAGTGAGTAAATTGGCCATTTTCATTCACTTTTACCCATTTCTCAAATCTTGTGTTTAGGGCCCCTGGAAGCTTGAAAATCACTTTAAACATCTCAATTTATCTTTAAACATGATTTTCCATGTACAAATGTGAATTGTAGTTCAAAGAGGCAACATTTGAAAACGGACCATTTTTTTTAGTTTCTGAAGCATGTCGTAAGGGGGGGTGGTTATCTCTTTCGTCAAAAATCGGGCGATTTCGCTTGAACAATAAAGGCCTACAAATGTTATTTAATTCACTTCCCGTGGAGGAGAAACACTTTTTAAGGCCTCAGAGTGAGTAAATTGGCCATTTTCATTCACTTTTACCCATTTCTCAAATCTTGTGTTTAGGGCCCCTGGAAGCTTGAAAATCACTTTAAACATCTAATTTTATCTCTAAAAGTGATTATCCACATACAAATGTGAATTATCATTCAAAGACGCGACATTTGAAAATGGACAATTTTTTTCGTTTCTGAAGCATGTCGTAAGGGGGGGTGGTTATCTCTTTCACCAAAAAACAGGTGTTTTTGATTGAACAATAAAGGCCTCCAAATGTTATTTAATTCACTTCCCGTGGAGGAGAAACACTTTTTAAGGCCTCAGAATGAGTAAATTGGCCATTTTCATTCACTTTTAGCCATTCCTCAAATCTCGTGTTTAAGGCCCCTGGAAGCATGAAAATCACTTTAAACATCTCAATTCATCTTTAAAAGTGATTTTCCATGTACAAATGTGAATTGTAGTTCAAAGAGGCGACATTTGAAAACGGACCATTTTTTTTTGTTTCTGAAGCATGTCGTTAGGGGGGGTGGTTATCTCTTTCATCAAAAATCAGGCGTTTTTGATTGAACAATAAAGGCCTACAAATGTTATTTAATTCACTTTCTGGGGTGGAGAAAAACTTTTTAAGGCCTCAGAGTGAATAAATTGGCCATTTTCATTCACATTTACCCATTCCTCAAATCTTGTGTTTAGGGCCCCTGGAAGCTTGAAAATCACTTTAAACATCTAATTTCATCTCTAAAAGTGATTATCCACATACAAATGTGAATTGTAGTTCAAAGACGAAACATTTGAAAATGGACCATTTTTTTCGTTTCTGACGCATGTCGTAAGGGGGGGTGGTTATCTCTTTCACCAAAAAACGGGCATTTTTGATTGAACAATAAAGGCCTCCAAATGTTATTTTATTCACTTCCCGTGGAGGAGAAACACTTTTTAAGGCCGCAGAGAGAGTAAATTGGCCATTTTCATTCACGTTTACCCATTTCTCAAATCTTGTGTTTAGGGCCCCTGGAAGCTTGAAAATCACTTTAAACATCTCATTTTATCTCTAAAAGTGATTATCCACGTACAATGTTAATTGTAGTTCAAAGAGGCAACATTTGAAAACGGACCATTTTTTTAGTTTCTGAAGCATGTCGTAAGGGGGGGTGGTTATCTCTTTCGTCAAAAATCGGGCGATTTCGCTTGAACAATAAAGGCCTACAAATGTTATTTAATTCACTTCACGTGGAGGAGAAACACTTTTTAAGGCCTCAGAGTGAGTAAATTGGCCATTTTCATTCACTTTTACCCATTTCTCAAATCTTGTGTTTAGGGCCCCTGGAAGCTTGAAAATCACTTTAAACATCTAATTTTATCTCTAAAAGTGATTATCCACGTACAAATGTGAATTGTCGTTTAAAGACGCAACATTTGAAAATGGACCATTTTTTTCGTTTCTGAAGCATGTCGTAAGGGGGGGTGGTTATCTCTTTCACCAAAAAACAGGCGTTTTTGATTGAACAATAAAGGCCTCGAAATATTATTTTATTCACTTCCCGTGGAGGAGAAACACTTTTTAAGGCCTCTGAATGAGTAAATTGGCCATTTTCATTCACTTTTAGCCATTCCTCAAATCTTGTGTTTAAGGCCCCTGGAAGCATGAAAATCACTTTAAACATCTCAATTTATCTTTAAAAGTGATTTTCCACGTACAAATGTGAATTGTAGTTCAAAGAGGCGACATTTGAAAACGGACCATTTTTTTAGTTTCTGAAGCATGTCGTAAGGGGGGGTGGTTATCTCTTTCATCAAAAATCGGGCGTTTTTGATTGAACAATAAAGGCCTACAAATGTTATTTAATTCACTTTCTAGGGTGGAGAAAAACTTTTTAAGGCCTCAGAGTGAATAAATTGGCCATTTTCATTCACATTTACCCATTCCTCAAATCTTGTGTTTAGGGCCCCTGGAAGCTTGAAAATCACTTTAAACATCTAATTTCATCTCTAAAAGTGATTATCCACGTACAAATGTGAATTGTAGTTCAAAGACGCAACATTTGAAAATGGACCATTTTTTTCCGTTTCTGACGCATGTCGTAAGGGGGGGTGGTTATCTCTTTCACCAAAAAACGGCCATTTTTGATTGAACAATAAAGGCCTCGAAATATTATTTTATTCACTTCCCGTGGAGGAGAAACACTTTTTAAGGCCTCAGAGTGAGTAAATTGGCCATTTTCATTCACTTTTACCCATTTCTCAAATCTTGTGTTTAGGGCCCCTGGAAGCTTGAAAATCACTTTAAACATCTCAATTTATCTTTAAACATGATTTTCCATGTACAAATGTGAATTGTAGTTCAAAGAGGCAACATTTGAAAACGGACCATTTTTTTAGTTTCTGAAGCATGTCGTAAGGGGGGGTGGTTATCTCTTTCGTCAAAAATCGGGCGATTTCGCTTGAACAATAAAGGCCTACAAATGTTATTTAATTCACTTCCCGTGGAGGAGAAACACTTTTTAAGGCCTCAGAGTGAGTAAATTGGCCATTTTCATTCACTTTTACCCATTTCTCAAATCTTGTGTTTAGGGCCCCTGGAAGCTTGAAAATCACTTTAAACATCTAATTTTATCTCTAAAAGTGATTATCCACATACAAATGTGAATTGTCGTTCAAAGACGCGACATTTGAAAATGGACAATTTTTTTCGTTTCTGAAGCATGTCGTAAGGGGGGGTGGTTATCTCTTTCACCAAAAAACAGGTGTTTTTGATTGAACAATAAAGGCCTCCAAATGTTATTTAATTCACTTCCCGTGGAGGAGAAACACTTTTTAAGGCCTCAGAGTGAGTAAATTGGCCATTTTCATTCACTTTTACCCATTTCTCAAATCTTGTGTTTAGGGCCCCTGGAAGCTTGAAAATCACTTTAAACATCTAATTTTATCTCTAAAAGTGATTATCCACGTACAAATGTGAATTGTCGTTTAAAGACGCAACATTTGAAAATGGACAATTTTTTTCGTTTCTGAAGCATGTCATAAGGGGGGGTGGTTATCTCTTTCACCAAAAAACAGGTGTTTTTGATTGAACAATAAAGGCCTCCAAATGTTATTTAATTCACTTCCCGTGGAGGAGAAACACTTTTTAAGGCCTCAGAGTGAGTAAATTGGCCATTTTCATTCACTTTTACCCATTTCTCAAATCTTGTGTTTAGGGCCCCTGGAAGCTTGAAAATCACTTTAAACATCTCATTTTATCTCTAAAAGTGATTATCCACGTACAATGTTAATTGTAGTTCAAAGAGGCAAAATTTGAAAACGGACCATTTTTTTAGTTTCTGAAGCATGTCGTAAGGGGGGTGGTTATCTCTTTCGTCAAAAATCGGGCGTTTTGCTTGAACAATAAATGCCTACAAATTTTATTTTATTCACTTCCCGTGGAGGAGAAACACTTTTTATGGCCTCAGAGTGAGTAAATTGGCCATTTTCATTCACTTTTACCCATTTCTCAAATCTTGTGTTTAGGGCCCCTGGAAGCTTGAAAATCACTTTAAACATCTAATTTTATCTCTAAAAGTGATTATCCACGTACAAATGTGAATTGTCGTTCAAAGACGCAACATTTGAAAATGGACCATTTTTTTCGTTTCTGAAGCATGTCGTAAGGGGGGGTGCTTATCTCTTTCACAAAAAAACAGGCGTTTTTGATTGAACAATAAAGGCCTGGAAATATTATTTTATTCACTTCCCGTGGAGGAGAAACACTTTTTAAGGCCGCAGAGTGAGTAAATTGGCCATTTTCATTCACTTTTACCCATTCCTCAAATCTCGTGTTTCAGGCCCCTGGAAGCATGAAAATCACTTTAAACATCTCAATTTATCTTTAAACATGATTTTCCATGTACAAATGTGAATTGTAGTTCAAAGAGGCAACATTTGAAAACGGACCATTTTTTTAGTTTCTGAAGCATTTCGTAAGGGGGGGTGGTTATCTCTTTCGTCAAAAATCGGGCGTTTTCGCTTGAACAATAAATGCCTACAAATGTTATTTAATTCACTTCCCATGGAGGAGAAACACTTTTTAAGGCCTCAGAGTGAGTAAATTGGCCATTTTCATTCACTTTTACCCATTTCTCAAATCTTGTGTTTAGGGCCCCTGGAAGCTTGAAAATCACTTTAAACATCTCAATTTATCTTTAAACATGATTTTCCATGTACAAATGTGAATTGTAGTTCAAAGAGGCAACATTTGAAAACGGACCATTTTTTTAGTTTCTGAAGCATGTCGTAAGGGGGGGTGGTTATCTCTTTCGTCAAAAATCGGGCGATTTTGCTTGAACAATAAAGGCCTACAAATGTTATTTAATTCACTTCCCGTGGAGGAGAAACACTTTTTAAGGCCTCAGAGTGAGTAAATTGGCCATTTTCATTCACTTTTACCCATTTCTCAAATCTTGTGTTTAGGGCCCCTGGAAGCTTGAAAATCACTTTAAACATCTAATTTTATCTCTAAAAGTGATTATCCACATACAAATGTGAATTATCATTCAAAGACGCGACATTTGAAAATGGACAATTTTTTTCGTTTCTGAAGCATGTCGTAAGGGGGGGTGGTTATCTCTTTCACCAAAAAACAAGTGTTTTTGATTGAACAATAAAGGCCTCCAAATGTTATTTAATTCACTTCCCGTGGAGGAGAAACACTTTTTAAGGCCTCAGAGTGAGTAAATTGGCCATTTTCATTCACTTTTACCCATTTCTCAAATCTTGTGTTTAGGGCCCCTGGAAGCTTGAAAATCACTTTAAACATCTAATTTTATCTCTAAAAGTGATTATCCACGTACAAATGTGAATTGTCGTTTAAAGACGCAACATTTGAAAATGGACCATTTTTTTCGTTTCTGAAGCATGTCGTAAGGGGGGGTGGTTATCTCTTTCATCAAAAATCGGGCGTTTTTGGTTGAACAATAAAGGCCTACAAATGTTATTTAATTCACTTTCTAGGGTGGAGAAAAACTTTTTAAGGCCTCAGAGTGAATAAATTGGCCATTTTCATTCACATTTACCCATTCCTCAAATCTTGTGTTTAGGGCCCCTGGAAGCTTGAAAATCACTTTAAACATCTAATTTCATCTCTAAAAGTGATTATCCACGTACAAATGTGAATTGTAGTTCAAAGACGCAACATTTGAAAATGGACCATTTTTTTTTCGTGTCTGACGCATGTCATAAGGGGGGGTGGTTATCTCTTTCACCAAAAAACGGGCATTTTTGATTGAACAATAAAGGCCTCCAAATGTTATTTTATTCACTTCCCGTGGAGGAGAAACACTTTTTAAGGCCGCAGAAAGAGTAAATTGGCCAATTTCATTCACGTTTACCCATTTCTCAAATCTTGTGTTTAGGGCCCCTGGAAGCTTGAAAATCACTTTAAACATCTCAATTTATCTTTAAACATGATTTTCCATGTACAAATGTGAATTGTAGTTCAAAGAGGCAACATTTGAAAACGGACCATTTTTTTAGTTTCTCAAGCATGTCGTAAGGGGGGGTGGTTATCTCTTTCGTCAAAAATCGGGCGTTTTCGCTTAAACAATAAAGGACTACAAATGTTATTTAATTCACTTCCCGAGGAGGAGAAACACTTTTTAAGGCCTCAGAGTGAGTAAATTGGCCATTTTCATTCACTTTTACCCATTTCTCAAATCTTGTGTTTAGGGCCCCTGGAAGCTTGAAAATCACTTTAAACATCTCAATTTATCTTTAAACATGATTTTCCATGTACAAATGTGAATTGTAGTTCAGAGAGGCAACATTTGAAAACGGACCATTTTTTTAGTTTCTGAAGCATGTCGTAAGGGGGGGTGGTTATCTCTTTCGTCAAAAATCGGGCGTTTTCGCTTGAACAATAAAGGCCTACAAATGTTATTTAATTCACTTCCCGTGGAGGAGAAACACTTTTTAAGGCCTCAGAATGAGTAAATTGGCCATTTTCATTCACTTTTAGCCATTCCTCAAATCTCGTGTTTAAGGCCCCTGGAAGCATGAAAATCACTTTAAACATCTCAATTCATCTTTAAAAGTGATTTTCCACGTACAAATGTGAATTGTAGTTCAAAGAGGCGACATTTGAAAACGGACCATTTTTTTTTGTTTCTGAAGCATGTCGTAAGGGGGGGTGGTTATCTCTTTCATCAAAAATCGGGCGTTTTTGGTTGAACAATAAAGGCCTACAAATGTTATTTAATTCACTTTCTAGGGTGGAGAAAAACTTTTTAAGGCCTCAGAGTGAATAAATTGGCCATTTTCATTCACATTTACCCATTCCTCAAATCTTGTGTTTAGGGCCCCTGGAAGCTTGAAAATCACTTTAAACATCTAATTTCATCTCTAAAAGTGATTATCCATGTACAAATGTGAATTGTAGTTCAAAGACGAAACATTTGAAAATGGACCATTTTTTTCGTTTCTGACGCATGTCGTAAGGGGGGGTGGTTATCTCTTTCACCAAAAAACGGGCATTTTTGATTGAACAATAAAGGCCTCCAAATGTTATTTTATTCACTTCCCGTGGAGGAGAAACACTTTTTAAGGCCGCAGAGAGAGTAAATTGGCCATTTTCATTCACGTTTACCCATTTCTCAAATCTTGTGTTTAGGGCCCCTGGAAGCTTGAAAATCACTTTAAACATCTCATTTTATCTCTAAAAGTGATTATCCACTCACAATGTTAATTGTAGTTCAAAGAGGCAAAATTTGAAAACGGACCATTTTTTTAGTTTCTGAAGCATGTCGTAAGGGGGATGGTTATCTCTTTCGTCAAAAATCGGGCGTTTTGCTTGAACAATAAATGCCTACAAATTTTATTTTATTCACTTCCCGTGGAGGAGAAACACTTTTTATGGCCTCAGAGTGAATAAATTGGCCATTTTCATTCACTTTTACCCATTTCTCAAATCTTGTGTTTAGGGCCCCTGGAAGCTTGAAAATCACTTTAAACATCTAATTTTATCTCTAAAAGTGATTATCCACGTACAAATGTGAATTGTCGTTCAAAGACGCAACATTTGAAAATGGACCATTTTTTTCGTTTCTGAAGCATGTCGTAAGGGGGGGTGCTTATCTCTTTCACAAAAAAACAGGCGTTTTTGATTGAACAATAAAGGCCTGGAAATATTATTTTATTCACTTCCCGTGGAGGAGAAACACTTTTTAAGGCCGCAGAGTGAGTAAATTGGCCATTTTCATTCACTTTTACCCATTCCTCAAATCTCGTGTTTCAGGCCCCTGGAAGCATGAAAATCACTTTAAACATCTCAATTTATCTTTAAACATGATTTTCCATGTACAAATGTGAATTGTAGTTCAAAGAGGCAACATTTGAAAACGGACCATTTTTTTAGTTTCTCAAGCATGTCGTAAGGGGGGGTGGTTATCTCTTTCGTCAAAAATCGGGCGTTTTCGCTTGAACAATAAATGCCTACAAATGTTATTTAATTCACTTCCCATGGAGGAGAAACACTTTTTAAGGCCTCAGAGTGAGTAAATTGGCCATTTTCATTCACTTTTACCCATTTCTCAAATCTTGTGTTTAGGGCCCCTGGAAGCTTGAAAATCACTTTAAACATCTCAATTTATCTTTAAACATGATTTTCCATGTACAAATGTGAATTGTAGTTCAAAGAGGCAACATTTGAAAACGGACCATTTTTTTAGTTTCTGAAGCATGTCGTAAGGGGGGGTGGTTATCTCTTTCGTCAAAAATCGGGCGATTTTGCTTGAACAATAAAGGCCTACAAATGTTATTTAATTCACTTCCCGTGGAGGAGAAACACTTTTTAAGGCCTCAGAGTGAGTAAATTGGCCATTTTCATTCACTTTTACCCATTTCTCAAATCTTGTGTTTAGGGCCCCTGGAAGCTTGAAAATCACTTTAAACATCTAATTTTATCTCTAAAAGTGATTATCCACATACAAATGTGAATTATCATTCAAAGACGCGACATTTGAAAATGGACAATTTTTTTCGTTTCTGAAGCATGTCGTAAGGGGGGGTGGTTATCTCTTTCACCAAAAAACAAGTGTTTTTGATTGAACAATAAAGGCCTCCAAATGTTATTTAATTCACTTCCCGTGGAGGAGAAACACTTTTTAAGGCCTCAGAGTGAGTAAATTGGCCATTTTCATTCACTTTTACCCATTTCTCAAATCTTGTGTTTAGGGCCCCTGGAAGCTTGAAAATCACTTTAAACATCTAATTTTATCTCTAAAAGTGATTATCCACGTACAAATGTGAATTGTCGTTTAAAGACGCAACATTTGAAAATGGACCATTTTTTTCGTTTCTGAAGCATGTCGTAAGGGGGGGTGGTTATCTCTTTCATCAAAAATCGGGCGTTTTTGGTTGAACAATAAAGGCCTACAAATGTTATTTAATTCACTTTCTAGGGTGGAGAAAAACTTTTTAAGGCCTCAGAGTGAATAAATTGGCCATTTTCATTCACATTTACCCATTCCTCAAATCTTGTGTTTAGGGCCCCTGGAAGCTTGAAAATCACTTTAAACATCTAATTTCATCTCTAAAAGTGATTATCCACGTACAAATGTGAATTGTAGTTCAAAGACGCAACATTTGAAAATGGACCATTTTTTTTTCGTGTCTGACGCATGTCATAAGGGGGGGTGGTTATCTCTTTCACCAAAAAACGGGCATTTTTGATTGAACAATAAAGGCCTCCAAATGTTATTTTATTCACTTCCCGTGGAGGAGAAACACTTTTTAAGGCCGCAGAAAGAGTAAATTGGCCAATTTCATTCACGTTTACCCATTTCTCAAATCTTGTGTTTAGGGCCCCTGGAAGCTTGAAAATCACTTTAAACATCTCAATTTATCTTTAAACATGATTTTCCATGTACAAATGTGAATTGTAGTTCAAAGAGGCAACATTTGAAAACGGACCATTTTTTTAGTTTCTCAAGCATGTCGTAAGGGGGGGTGGTTATCTCTTTCGTCAAAAATCGGGCGTTTTCGCTTAAACAATAAAGGACTACAAATGTTATTTAATTCACTTCCCGAGGAGGAGAAACACTTTTTAAGGCCTCAGAGTGAGTAAATTGGCCATTTTCATTCACTTTTACCCATTTCTCAAATCTTGTGTTTAGGGCCCCTGGAAGCTTGAAAATCACTTTAAACATCTCAATTTATCTTTAAACATGATTTTCCATGTACAAATGTGAATTGTAGTTCAGAGAGGCAACATTTGAAAACGGACCATTTTTTTAGTTTCTGAAGCATGTCGTAAGGGGGGGTGGTTATCTCTTTCGTCAAAAATCGGGCGTTTTCGCTTGAACAATAAAGGCCTACAAATGTTATTTAATTCACTTCCCGTGGAGGAGAAACACTTTTTAAGGCCTCAGAATGAGTAAATTGGCCATTTTCATTCACTTTTAGCCATTCCTCAAATCTCGTGTTTAAGGCCCCTGGAAGCATGAAAATCACTTTAAACATCTCAATTCATCTTTAAAAGTGATTTTCCACGTACAAATGTGAATTGTAGTTCAAAGAGGCGACATTTGAAAACGGACCATTTTTTTTTGTTTCTGAAGCATGTCGTAAGGGGGGGTGGTTATCTCTTTCATCAAAAATCGGGCGTTTTTGGTTGAACAATAAAGGCCTACAAATGTTATTTAATTCACTTTCTAGGGTGGAGAAAAACTTTTTAAGGCCTCAGAGTGAATAAATTGGCCATTTTCATTCACATTTACCCATTCCTCAAATCTTGTGTTTAGGGCCCCTGGAAGCTTGAAAATCACTTTAAACATCTAATTTCATCTCTAAAAGTGATTATCCATGTACAAATGTGAATTGTAGTTCAAAGACGAAACATTTGAAAATGGACCATTTTTTTCGTTTCTGACGCATGTCGTAAGGGGGGGTGGTTATCTCTTTCACCAAAAAACGGGCATTTTTGATTGAACAATAAAGGCCTCCAAATGTTATTTTATTCACTTCCCGTGGAGGAGAAACACTTTTTAAGGCCGCAGAGAGAGTAAATTGGCCATTTTCATTCACGTTTACCCATTTCTCAAATCTTGTGTTTAGGGCCCCTGGAAGCTTGAAAATCACTTTAAACATCTCATTTTATCTCTAAAAGTGATTATCCACTCACAATGTTAATTGTAGTTCAAAGAGGCAAAATTTGAAAACGGACCATTTTTTTAGTTTCTGAAGCATGTCGTAAGGGGGATGGTTATCTCTTTCGTCAAAAATCGGGCGTTTTGCTTGAACAATAAATGCCTACAAATTTTATTTTATTCACTTCCCGTGGAGGAGAAACACTTTTTATGGCCTCAGAGTGAATAAATTGGCCATTTTCATTCACTTTTACCCATTTCTCAAATCTTGTGTTTAGGGCCCCTGGAAGCTTGAAAATCACTTTAAACATCTAATTTTATCTGTAAAAGTGATTATCCACGTACAAATGTGAATTGTCGTTCAAAGACGCAACATTTGAAAATGGACCATTTTTTTCGTTTCTGAAGCATGTCGTAAGGGGGGGTGCTTATCTCTTTCACAAAAAAACAGGCGTTTTTGATTGAACAATAAAGGCCTGGAAATATTATTTTATTCACTTCCCGTGGAGGAGAAACACTTTTTAAGGCCGCAGAGTGAGTAAATTGGCCATTTTCATTCACTTTTACCCATTCCTCAAATCTCGTGTTTCAGGCCCCTGGAAGCATGAAAATCACTTTAAACATCTCAATTTATCTTTAAACATGATTTTCCATGTACAAATGTGAATTGTAGTTCAAAGAGGCAACATTTGAAAACGGACCATTTTTTTAGTTTCTGAAGCATGTCGTAAGGGGGGGTGGTTATCTCTTTCGTCAAAAATCGGGCGATTTCGCTTAAACAATAAAGGCCTACAAATGTTATTTAATTCACTTCCCGTGGAGGAGAAACACTTTTTAAGGCCTCAGAGTGAGTAAATTGGCCATTTTCATTCACTTTTACCCTTTTCTCAAATCTTGTGTTTAGGACCCCTGGAAGCTTGAAAATCACTTTAAACATCTAATTTTATCTCTAAAAGTGATTATCCACATACAAATGTGAATTGTCGTTCAAAGACGCAACATTTGAAAATGGACCATTTTTTTCATTTCTGAAGCATATCGTAAGGGGGGGTGGTTATCTCTTTCACCAAAAAACGGGCATTTTTGATTGAACAATAAAGGCCTCGAAATATTATTTTATTCACTTCCCGTGGAGGAGAAACACTTTTTAAGGCCTCAGAGTGAGTAAATTGGCCATTTTCATTCACTTTTACCCATTTCTCAAATCTTGTGTTTAGGGCCCCTGGAAGCTTGAAAATCACTTTAAACATCTAATTTTATCTCTAAAAGTGATTATCCATGTACAAATGTGAATTGTCGTTTAAAGACGCAACATTTGAAAATGGACCATTTTTTTCGTTTCTGAAGCATGTCGTAAGGGGGGGTGGTTATCTCTTTCACCAAAAAACAGGCGTTTTTGATTGAACAATAAAGGCCTCGAAATATTATTTTATTCACTTCCCGTGGAGGAGAAACACTTTTTAAGGCCTCTGAATGAGTAAATTGGCCATTTTCATTCACTTTTAGCCATTCCTCAAATCTTGTGTTTAAGGCCCCTGGAAGCATGAAAATCACTTTAAACATCTCAATTTATCTTTAAAAGTGATTTTCCACGTACAAATGTGAATTGTAGTTCAAAGAGGCGACATTTGAAAACGGACCATTTTTTTAGTTTCTGAAGCATGTCGTAAAGGGGGGTGGTTATCTCTTTCATCAAAAATCGGGCGTTTTTGATTGAACAATAAAGGCCTACAAATGTTATTTAATTCACTTTCTAGGGTGGAGAAAAACTTTTTAAGGCCTCAGAGTGAATAAATTGGCCATTTTCATTCACATTTACCCATTCCTCAAATCTTGTGTTTAGGGCCCCTGGAAGCTTGAAAATCACTTTAAACATCTAATTTCATCTCTAAAAGTGATTATCCACGTACAAATGTGAATTGTAGTTCAAAGACGCAACATTTGAAAATGGACCATTTTTTTTCGTTTCTGACGCATGTCGTAAGGGGGGGTGGTTATCTCTTTCACCAAAAAACGGCCATTTTTGATTGAACAATAAAGGCCTCGAAATATTATTTTATTCACTTCCCGTGGAGGAGAAACACTTTTTAAGGCCTCAGAGTGAGTAAATTGGCCATTTTCATTCACTTTTACCCATTTCTCAAATCTTGTGTTTAGGGCCCCTGGAAGCTTGAAAATCACTTTAAACATCTCAATTTATCTTTAAACATGATTTTCCATGTACAAATGTGAATTGTAGTTCAAAGAGGCAACATTTGAAAACGGACCATTTTTTTAGTTTCTGAAGCATGTCGTAAGGGGGGGTGGTTATCTCTTTCGTCAAAAATCGGGCGATTTCGCTTGAACAATAAAGGCCTACAAATGTTATTTAATTCACTTCCCGTGGAGGAGAAACACTTTTTAAGGCCTCAGAGTGAGTAAATTGGCCATTTTCATTCACTTTTACCCATTTCTCAAATCTTGTGTTTAGGGCCCCTGGAAGCTTGAAAATCACTTTAAACATCTAATTTTATCTCTAAAAGTGATTATCCACATACAAATGTGAATTGTCGTTCAAAGACGCGACATTTGAAAATGGACAATTTTTTTCGTTTCTGAAGCATGTCGTAAGGGGGGGTGGTTATCTCTTTCACCAAAAAACAGGTGTTTTTGATTGAACAATAAAGGCCTCCAAATGTTATTTAATTCACTTCCCGTGGAGGAGAAACACTTTTTAAGGCCTCAGAGTGAGTAAATTGGCCATTTTCATTCACTTTTACCCATTTCTCAAATCTTGTGTTTAGGGCCCCTGGAAGCTTGAAAATCACTTTAAACATCTAATTTTATCTCTAAAAGTGATTATCCACGTACAAATGTGAATTGTCGTTTAAAGACGCAACATTTGAAAATGGACAATTTTTTTCGTTTCTGAAGCATGTCGTAAGGGGGGGTGGTTATCTCTTTCGTCAAAAATCGGGCGTTTTCGCTTGAACAATAAATGCCTACAAATGGTATTTAATTCACTTCCCATGGAGGAGAAACACTTTTTAAGGCCTCAGAGTGAGTAAATTGGCCATTTTCATTCACTTTTACCCATTTCTCAAATCTTGTGTTTAGGGCCCCTGGAAGCTTGAAAATCACTTTAAACATCTCAATTTATCTTTAAACATGATTTTCCATGTACAAATGTGAATTGTAGTTCAAAGAGGCAACATTTGAAAACGGACCATTTTTTTAGTTTCTGAAGCATGTCGTAAGGGGGGGTGGTTATCTCTTTCGTCAAAAATCGGGCGATTTTGCTTGAACAATAAAGGCCTACAAATGTTATTTAATTCACTTCCCGTGGAGGAGAAACACTTTTTAAGGCCTCAGAGTGAGTAAATTGGCCATTTTCATTCACTTTTACCCATTTCTCAAATCTTGTGTTTAGGGCCCCTGGAAGCTTGAAAATCACTTTAAACATCTAATTTTATCTCTAAAAGTGATTATCCACATACAAATGTGAATTATCATTCAAAGACGCGACATTTGAAAATGGACAATTTTTTTCGTTTCTGAAGCATGTCGTAAGGGGGGGTGGTTATCTCTTTCACCAAAAAACAGGTGTTTTTGATTGAACAATAAAGGCCTCCAAATGTTATTTAATTCACTTCCCGTGGAGGAGAAACACTTTTTAAGGCCTCAGAGTGAGTAAATTGGCCATTTTCATTCACTTTTACCCATTTCTCAAATCTTGTGTTTAGGGCCCCTGGAAGCTTGAAAATCACTTTAAACATCTAATTTTATCTCTAAAAGTGATTATCCACATACAAATGTGAATTGTCGTTCAAAGACGCGACATTTGAAAATGGACAATTTTTTTCGTTTCTGAAGCATGTCGTAAGGGGGGGTGGTTATCTCTTTCACCAAAAAACAGGTGTTTTTGATTGAACAATAAAGGCCTCCAAATGTTATTTAATTCACTTCCCGTGGAGGAGAAACACTTTTTAAGGCCTCAGAGTGAGTAAATTGGCCATTTTCATTCACTTTTACCCATTTCTCAAATCTTGTGTTTAGGGCCCCTGGAAGCTTGAAAATCACTTTAAACATCTAATTTTATCTCTAAAAGTGATTATCCACGTACAAATGTGAATTGTCGTTTAAAGACGCAACATTTGAAAATGGACAATTTTTTTCGTTTCTGAAGCATGTCGTAAGGGGGGGTGGTTATCTCTTTCGTCAAAAATCGGGCGTTTTCGCTTGAACAATAAATGCCTACAAATGGTATTTAATTCACTTCCCATGGAGGAGAAACACTTTTTAAGGCCTCAGAGTGAGTAAATTGGCCATTTTCATTCACTTTTACCCATTTCTCAAATCTTGTGTTTAGGGCCCCTGGAAGCTTGAAAATCACTTTAAACATCTCAATTTATCTTTAAACATGATTTTCCATGTACAAATGTGAATTGTAGTTCAAAGAGGCAACATTTGAAAACGGACCATTTTTTTAGTTTCTGAAGCATGTCGTAAGGGGGGGTGGTTATCTCTTTCGTCAAAAATCGGGCGATTTTGCTTGAACAATAAAGGCCTACAAATGTTATTTAATTCACTTCCCGTGGAGGAGAAACACTTTTTAAGGCCTCAGAGTGAGTAAATTGGCCATTTTCATTCACTTTTACCCATTTCTCAAATCTTGTGTTTAGGGCCCCTGGAAGCTTGAAAATCACTTTAAACATCTAATTTTATCTCTAAAAGTGATTATCCACATACAAATGTGAATTATCATTCAAAGACGCGACATTTGAAAATGGACAATTTTTTTCGTTTCTGAAGCATGTCGTAAGGGGGGGTGGTTATCTCTTTCACCAAAAAACAGGTGTTTTTGATTGAACAATAAAGGCCTCCAAATGTTATTTAATTCACTTCCCGTGGAGGAGAAACACTTTTTAAGGCCTCAGAGTGAGTAAATTGGCCATTTTCATTCACTTTTACCCATTTCTCAAATCTTGTGTTTAGGGCCCCTGGAAGCTTGAAAATCACTTTAAACATCTAATTTTATCTCTAAAAGTGATTATCCACGTACAAATGTGAATTGTCGTTTAAAGACGCAACATTTGAAAATGGACCATTTTTTTCGTTTCTGAAGCATGTCGTAAGGGGGGGTGGTTATCTCTTTCACCAAAAAACAGGCGTTTTTGATTGAACAATAAAGGCCTCGAAATATTATTTTATTCACTTCCCGTGTAGGAGAAACACTTTTTAAGGCCTCAGAATGAGTAAATTGGCCATTTTCATTCACTTTTAGCCATTCCTCAAATCTCGTGTTTAAGGCCCCTGGAAGCATGAAAATCACTTTAAACATCTCAATTTATCTTTAAAAGTGATTTTCCACGTACAAATGTGAATTGTAGTTCAAAGAGGCGACATTTGAAAACGGACCATTTTTTTAGTTTCTGAAGCATGTCGTAAGGGGGGGTGGTTATCTCTTTCATCAAAAATCGGGCGTTTTTGGTTGAACAATAAAGGCCTACAAATGTTATTTAATTCACTTTCTAGGGTGGAGAAAAACTTTTTAAGGCCTCAGAGTGAATAAATTGGCCATTTTCATTCACATTTACCCATTCCTCAAATCTTGTGTTTAGGGCCCCTGGAAGCTTGAAAATCACTTTAAACATCTAATTTCATCTCTAAAAGTGATTATCCACGTACAAATGTGAATTGTAGTTCAAAGACACAACATTTGAAAATGGACCATTTTTTTTTCGTGTCTGACGCATGTCATAAGGGGGGGTGGTTATCTCTTTCACCAAAAAACGGGCATTTTTGATTGAACAATAAAGGCCTCCAAATGTTATTTTATTCACTTCCCGTGGAGGAGAAACACTTTTTAAGGCCGCAGAAAGAGTAAATTGGCCAATTTCATTCACGTTTACCCATTTCTCAAATCTTGTGTTTAGGGCCCCTGGAAGCTTGAAAATCACTTTAAACATCTCAATTTATCTTTAAACATGATTTTCCATGTACAAATGTGAATTGTAGTTCAAAGAGGCAACATTTGAAAACGGACCATTTTTTTAGTTTCTCAAGCATGTCGTAAGGGGGGGTGGTTATCTCTTTCGTCAAAAATCGGGCGTTTTCGCTTAAACAATTAAGGACTACAAATGTTATTTAATTCACTTCCCGAGGAGGAGAAACACTTTTTAAGGCCTCAGAGTGAGTAAATTGGCCATTTTCATTCACTTTTACCCATTTCTCAAATCTTGTGTTTAGGGCCCCTGGAAGCTTGAAAATCACTTTAAACATCTCAATTTATCTTTAAACATGATTTTCCATGTACAAATGTGAATTGTAGTTCAGAGAGGCAACATTTGAAAACGGACCATTTTTTTAGTTTCTGAAGCATGTCGTAAGGGGGGGTGGTTATCTCTTTCGTCAAAAATCGGGCGTTTTCGCTTGAACAATAAAGGCCTACAAATGTTATTTAATTCACTTCCCGTGGAGGAGAAACACTTTTTAAGGCCTCAGAATGAGTAAATTGGCCATTTTCATTCACTTTTAGCCATTCCTCAAATCTCGTGTTTAAGGCCCCTGGAAGCATGAAAATCACTTTAAACATCTCAATTCATCTTTAAAAGTGATTTTCCACGTACAAATGTGAATTGTAGTTCAAAGAGGCGACATTTGAAAACGGACCATTTTTTTTTGTTTCTGAAGCATGTCGTAAGGGGGGGTGGTTATCTCTTTCATCAAAAATCGGGCGTTTTTGGTTGAACAATAAAGGCCTACAAATGTTATTTAATTCACTTTCTAGGGTGGAGAAAAACTTTTTAAGGCCTCAGAGTGAATAAATTGGCCATTTTCATTCACATTTACCCATTCCTCAAATCTTGTGTTTAGGGCCCCTGGAAGCTTGAAAATCACTTTAAACATCTAATTTCATCTCTAAAAGTGATTATCCATGTACAAATGTGAATTGTAGTTCAAAGACGAAACATTTGAAAATGGACCATTTTTTTCGTTTCTGACGCATGTCGTAAGGGGGGGTGGTTATCTCTTTCACCAAAAAACGGGCATTTTTGATTGAACAATAAAGGCCTCCAAATGTTATTTTATTCACTTCCCGTGGAGGAGAAACACTTTTTAAGGCCGCAGAGAGAGTAAATTGGCCATTTTCATTCACGTTTACCCATTTCTCAAATCTTGTGTTTAGGGCCCCTGGAAGCTTGAAAATCACTTTAAACATCTCATTTTATCTCTAAAAGTGATTATCCACTCACAATGTTAATTGTAGTTCAAAGAGGCAAAATTTGAAAACGGACCATTTTTTTAGTTTCTGAAGCATGTCGTAAGGGGGATGGTTATCTCTTTCGTCAAAAATCGGGCGTTTTGCTTGAACAATAAATGCCTACAAATTTTATTTTATTCACTTCCCGTGGAGGAGAAACACTTTTTATGGCCTCAGAGTGAATAAATTGGCCATTTTCATTCACTTTTACCCATTTCTCAAATCTTGTGTTTAGGGCCCCTGGAAGCTTGAAAATCACTTTAAACATCTAATTTTATCTCTAAAAGTGATTATCCACGTACAAATGTGAATTGTCGTTCAAAGACGCAACATTTGAAAATGGACCATTTTTTTCGTTTCTGAAGCATGTCGTAAGGGGGGGTGCTTATCTCTTTCACAAAAAAACAGGCGTTTTTGATTGAACAATAAAGGCCTGGAAATATTATTTTATTCACTTCCCGTGGAGGAGAAACACTTTTTAAGGCCGCAGAGTGAGTAAATTGGCCATTTTCATTCACTTTTACCCATTCCTCAAATCTCGTGTTTCAGGCCCCTGGAAGCATGAAAATCACTTTAAACATCTCAATTTATCTTTAAACATGATTTTCCATGTACAAATGTGAATTGTAGTTCAAAGAGGCAACATTTGAAAACGGACCATTTTTTTAGTTTCTGAAGCATGTCGTAAGGGGGGGTGGTTATCTCTTTCGTCAAAAATCGGGCGTTTTCGCTTGAACAATAAATGCCTACAAATGTTATTTAATTCACTTCCCATGGAGGAGAAACACTTTTTAAGGCCTCAGAGTGAGTAAATTGGCCATTTTCATTCACTTTTACCCATTTCTCAAATCTTGTGTTTAGGGCCCCTGGAAGCTTGAAAATCACTTTAAACATCTCAATTTATCTTTAAACATGATTTTCCATGTACAAATGTGAATTGTAGTTCAAAGAGGCAACATTTGAAAACGGACCATTTTTTTAGTTTCTGAAGCATGTCGTAAGGGGGGGTGGTTATCTCTTTCGTCAAAAATCGGGCGATTTCGCTTAAACAATAAAGGCCTACAAATGTTATTTAATTCACTTCCCGTGGAGGAGAAACACTTTTTAAGGCCTCAGAGTGAGTAAATTGGCCATTTTCATTCACTTTTACCCTTTTCTCAAATCTTGTGTTTAGGACCCCTGGAAGCTTGAAAATCACTTTAAACATCTAATTTTATCTCTAAAAGTGATTATCCACATACAAATGTGAATTGTCGTTCAAAGACGCAACATTTGAAAATGGACCATTTTTTTCATTTCTGAAGCATATCGTAAGGGGGGGTGGTTATCTCTTTCACCAAAAAACGGGCATTTTTGATTGAACAATAAAGGCCTCGAAATATTATTTTATTCACTTCCCGTGGAGGAGAAACACTTTTTAAGGCCTCAGAGTGAGTAAATTGGCCATTTTCATTCACTTTTACCCATTTCTCAAATCTTGTGTTTAGGGCCCCTGGAAGCTTGAAAATCACTTTAAACATCTAATTTTATCTCTAAAAGTGATTATCCACGTACAAATGTGAATTGTCGTTTAAAGACGCAACATTTGAAAATGGACCATTTTTTTCGTTTCTGAAGCATGTCGTAAGGGGGGGTGGTTATCTCTTTCACCAAAAAACAGGCGTTTTTGATTGAACAATAAAGGCCTCGAAATATTATTTTATTCACTTCCCGTGGAGGAGAAACACTTTTTAAGGCCTCTGAATGAGTAAATTGGCCATTTTCATTCACTTTTAGCCATTCCTCAAATCTTGTGTTTAAGGCCCCTGGAAGCATGAAAATCACTTTAAACATCTCAATTTATCTTTAAAAGTGATTTTCCACGTACAAATGTGAATTGTAGTTCAAAGAGGCGACATTTGAAAACGGACCATTTTTTTAGTTTCTGAAGCATGTCGTAAGGGGGGGTGGTTATCTCTTTCATCAAAAATCGGGCGTTTTTGATTGAACAATAAAGGCCTACAAATGTTATTTAATTCACTTTCTAGGGTGGAGAAAAACTTTTTAAGGCCTCAGAGTGAATAAATTGGCCATTTTCATTCACATTTACCCATTCCTCAAATCTTGTGTTTAGGGCCCCTGGAAGCTTGAAAATCACTTTAAACATCTAATTTCATCTCTAAAAGTGATTATCCACGTACAAATGTGAATTGTAGTTCAAAGACGCAACATTTGAAAATGGACCATTTTTTTTCGTTTCTGACGCATGTCGTAAGGGGGGGTGGTTATCTCTTTCACCAAAAAACGGCCATTTTTGATTGAACAATTAAGGCCTCGAAATATTATTTTATTCACTTCCCGTGGAGGAGAAACACTTTTTAAGGCCTCAGAGTGAGTAAATTGGCCATTTTCATTCACTTTTACCCATTTCTCAAATCTTGTGTTTAGGGCCCCTGGAAGCTTGAAAATCACTTTAAACATCTCAATTTATCTTTAAACATGATTTTCCATGTACAAATGTGAATTGTAGTTCAAAGAGGCAACATTTGAAAACGGACCATTTTTTTAGTTTCTGAAGCATGTCGTAAGGGGGGGTGGTTATCTCTTTCGTCAAAAATCGGGCGATTTCGCTTGAACAATAAAGGCCTACAAATGGTATTTAATTCACTTCCCGTGGAGGAGAAACACTTTTTAAGGCCTCAGAGTGAGTAAATTGAACATTTTCATTCACTTTTACCCATTTCTCAAATCTTGTGTTTAGGGCCCCTGGAAGCTTGAAAATCACTTTAAACATCTAATTTTATCTCTAAAAGTGATTATCCACATACAAATGTGAATTGTCGTTCAAAGACGCGACATTTGAAAATGGACAATTTTTTTCGTTTCTGAAGCATGTCGTAAGGGGGGGTGGTTATCTCTTTCACCAAAAAACAGGTGTTTTTGATTGAACAATAAAGGCCTCCAAATGTTATTTAATTCACTTCCCGTGGAGGAGAAACACTTTTTAAGGCCTCAGAGTGAGTAAATTGGCCATTTTCATTCACTTTTACCCATTTCTCAAATCTTGTGTTTAGGGCCCCTGGAAGCTTGAAAATCACTTTAAACATCTAATTTTATCTCTAAAAGTGATTATCCACGTACAAATGTGAATTGTCGTTTAAAGACGCAACATTTGAAAATGGACAATTTTTTTCGTTTCTGAAGCATGTCGTAAGGGGGGGTGGTTATCTCTTTCACCAAAAAACAGGTGTTTTTGATTGAACAATAAAGGCCTCCAAATGTTATTTAATTCACTTCCCGTGGAGGAGAAACACTTTTTAAGGCCTCAGAGTGAGTAAATTGGCCATTTTCATTCACTTTTACCCATTTCTCAAATCTTGTGTTTAGGGCCCCTGGAAGCTTGAAAATCACTTTAAACATCTCATTTTATCTCTAAAAGTGATTATCCACGTACAATGTTAATTGTAGTTCAAAGAGGCAAAATTTGAAAACGGACCATTTTTTTAGTTTCTGAAGCATGTCGTAAGGGGGGTGGTTATCTCTTTCGTCAAAAATCGGGCGTTTTGCTTGAACAATAAATGCCTACAAATTTTATTTTATTCACTTCCCGTGGAGGAGAAACACTTTTTATGGCCTCAGAGTGAGTAAATTGGCCATTTTCATTCACTTTTACCCATTTCTCAAATCTTGTGTTTAGGGCCCCTGGAAGCTTGAAAATCACTTTAAACATCTAATTTTATCTCTAAAAGTGATTATCCACGTACAAATGTGAATTGTCGTTCAAAGACGCAACATTTGAAAATGGACCATTTTTTTCGTTTCTGAAGCATGTCGTAAGGGGGGGTGCTTATCTCTTTCACAAAAAAACAGGCGTTTTTGATTGAACAATAAAGGCCTGGAAATATTATTTTATTCACTTCCCGTGGAGGAGAAACACTTTTTAAGGCCGCAGAGTGAGTAAATTGGCCATTTTCATTCACTTTTACCCATTCCTCAAATCTCGTGTTTCAGGCCCCTGGAAGCATGAAAATCACTTTAAACATCTCAATTTATCTTTAAACATGATTTTCCATGTACAAATGTGAATTGTAGTTCAAAGAGGCAACATTTGAAAACGGACCATTTTTTTAGTTTCTGAAGCATGTCGTAAGGGGGGGTGGTTATCTCTTTCGTCAAAAATCGGGCGTTTTCGCTTGAACAATAAATGCCTACAAATGTTATTTAATTCACTTCCCATGGAGGAGAAACACTTTTTAAGGCCTCAGAGTGAGTAAATTGGCCATTTTCATTCACTTTTACCCATTTCTCAAATCTTGTGTTTAGGGCCCCTGGAAGCTTGAAAATCACTTTAAACATCTCAATTTATCTTTAAACATGATTTTCCATGTACAAATGTGAATTGTAGTTCAAAGAGGCAACATTTGAAAACGGACCATTTTTTTAGTTTCTGAAGCATGTCGTAAGGGGGGGTGGTTATCTCTTTCGTCAAAAATCGGGCGATTTTGCTTGAACAATAAAGGCCTACAAATGTTATTTAATTCACTTCCCGTGGAGGAGAAACACTTTTTAAGGCCTCAGAGTGAGTAAATTGGCCATTTTCATTCACTTTTACCCATTTCTCAAATCTTGTGTTTAGGGCCCCTGGAATCTTGAAAATCACTTTAAACATCTAATTTTATCTCTAAAAGTGATTATCCACATACAAATGTGAATTATCATTCAAAGACGCGACATTTGAAAATGGACAATTTTTTTCGTTTCTGAAGCATGTCGTAAGGGGGGGTGGTTATCTCTTTCACCAAAAAACAGGTGTTTTTGATTGAACAATAAAGGCCTCCAAATGTTATTTAATTCACTTCCCGTGGAGGAGAAACACTTTTTAAGGCCTCAGAGTGAGTAAATTGGCCATTTTCATTCACTTTTACCCATTTCTCAAATCTTGTGTTTAGGGCCCCTGGAAGCTTGAAAATCACTTTAAACATCTAATTTTATCTCTAAAAGTGATTATCCACGTACAAATGTGAATTGTCGTTTAAAGACGCAACATTTGAAAATGGACCATTTTTTTCGTTTCTGAAGCATGTCGTAAGGGGGGGTGGTTATCTCTTTCACCAAAAAACAGGCGTTTTTGATTGAACAATAAAGGCCTCGAAATATTATTTTATTCACTTCCCGTGGAGGAGAAACACTTTTTAAGGCCTCAGAATGAGTAAATTGGCCATTTTCATTCACTTTTAGCCATTCCTCAAATCTCGTGTTTAAGGCCCCTGGAAGCATGAAAATCACTTTAAACATCTCAATTTATCTTTAAAAGTGATTTTCCACGTACAAATGTGAATTGTAGTTCAAAGAGGCGACATTTGAAAACGGACCATTTTTTTAGTTTCTGAAGCATGTCGTAAGGGGGGGTGGTTATCTCTTTCATCAAAAATCGGGCGTTTTTGGTTGAACAATAAAGGCCTACAAATGTTATTTAATTCACTTTCTAGGGTGGAGAAAAACTTTTTAAGGCCTCAGAGTGAATAAATTGGCCATTTTCATTCACATTTACCCATTCCTCAAATCTTGTGTTTAGGGCCCCTGGAAGCTTGAAAATCACTTTAAACATCTAATTTCATCTCTAAAAGTGATTATCCACGTACAAATGTGAATTGTAGTTCAAAGACGCAACATTTGAAAATGGACCATTTTTTTTCGTGTCTGACGCATGTCATAAGGGGGGGTGGTTATCTCTTTCACCAAAAAACGGGCATTTTTGATTGAACAATAAAGGCCTCCAAATGTTATTTTATTCACTTCCCGTGGAGGAGAAACACTTTTTAAGGCCGCAGAAAGAGTAAATTGGCCAATTTCATTCACGTTTACCCATTTCTCAAATCTTGTGTTTAGGGCCCCTGGAAGCTTGAAAATCACTTTAAACATCTCAATTTATCTTTAAACATGATTTTCCATGTACAAATGTGAATTGTAGTTCAAAGAGGCAACATTTGAAAACGGACCATTTTTTTAGTTTCTCAAGCATGTCGTAAGGGGGGGTGGTTATCTCTTTCGTCAAAAATCGGGCGTTTTCGCTTAAACAATAAAGGACTACAAATGTTATTTAATTCACTTCCCGTGGAGGAGAAACACTTTTTAAGGCCTCAGAGTGAGTAAATTGGCCATTTTCATTCACTTTTACCCATTTCTCAAATCTTGTGTTTAGGGCCCCTGGAAGCTTGAAAATCACTTTAAACATCTCAATTTATCTTTAAACATGATTTTCCATGTACAAATGTGAATTGTAGTTCAGAGAGGCAACATTTGAAAACGGACCATTTTTTTAGTTTCTGAAGCATGTCGTAAGGGGGGGTGGTTATCTCTTTCGTCAAAAATCGGGCGTTTTCGCTTGAACAATAAAGGCCTACAAATGTTATTTAATTCACTTCCCGTGGAGGAGAAACACTTTTTAAGGCCTCAGAATGAGTAAATTGGCCATTTTCATTCACTTTTAGCCATTCCTCAAATCTCGTGTTTAAGGCCCCTGGAAGCATGAAAATCACTTTAAACATCTCAATTCATCTTTAAAAGTGATTTTCCACGTACAAATGTGAATTGTAGTTCAAAGAGGCGACATTTGAAAACGGACCATTTTTTTTGTTTCTGAAGCATGTCGTAAGGGGGGGTGGTTATCTCTTTCATCAAAAATCGGGCGTTTTTGGTTGAACAATAAAGGCCTACAAATGTTATTTAATCCACTTTCTAGGGTGGAGAAAAACTTTTTAAGGCCTCAGAGTGAATAAATTGGCCATTTTCATTCACATTTACCCATTCCTCAAATCTTGTGTTTAGGGCCCCTGGAAGCTTGAAAATCACTTTAAACATCTAATTTCATCTCTAAAAGTGATTATCCATGTACAAATGTGAATTGTAGTTCAAAGACGAAACATTTGAAAATGGACCATTTTTTTCGTTTCTGACGCATGTCGTAAGGGGGGGTGGTTATCTCTTTCACCAAAAAACAGGCATTTTTGATTGAACAATAAAGGCCTCCAAATGTTATTTTATTCACTTCCCGTGGAGGAGAAACACTTTTTAAGGCCGCAGAGAGAGTAAATTGGCCATTTTCATTCACGTTTACCCATTTCTCAAATCTTGTGTTTAGGGCCCCTGGAAGCTTGAAAATCACTTTAAACATCTCATTTTATCTCTAAAAGTGATTATCCACTCACAATGTTAATTGTAGTTCAAAGAGGCAAAATTTGAAAACGGACCATTTTTTTAGTTTCTGAAGCATGTCGTAAGGGGGGTGGTTATCTCTTTCGTCAAAAATCGGGCGTTTTGCTTGAACAATAAATGCCTACAAATTTTATTTTATTCACTTCCCGTGGAGGAGAAACACTTTTTATGGCCTCAGAGTGAATAAATTGGCCATTTTCATTCACTTTTACCCATTTCTCAAATCTTGTGTTTAGGGCCCCTGGAAGCTTGAAAATCACTTTAAACATCTAATTTTATCTCTAAAAGTGATTATCCACGTACAAATGTGAATTGTCGTTCAAAGACGCAACATTTGAAAATGGACCATTTTTTTCGTTTCTGAAGCATGTCGTAAGGGGGGGTGCTTATCTCTTTCACAAAAAAACAGGCGTTTTTGATTGAACAATAAAGGCCTGGAAATATTATTTTATTCACTTCCCGTGGAGGAGAAACACTTTTTAAGGCCGCAGAGTGAGTAAATTGGCCATTTTCATTCACTTTTACCCATTCCTCAAATCTCGTGTTTCAGGCCCCTGGAAGCATGAAAATCACTTTAAACATCTCAATTTATCTTTAAACATGATTTTCCATGTACAAATGTGAATTGTAGTTCAAAGAGGCAACATTTGAAAACGGACCATTTTTTTAGTTTCTGAAGCATGTCGTAAGGGGGGGTGGTTATCTCTTTCGTCAAAAATCGGGCGTTTTCGCTTGAACAATAAATGCCTACAAATGTTATTTAATTCACTTCCCATGGAGGAGAAACACTTTTTAAGGCCTCAGAGTGAGTAAATTGGCCATTTTCATTCACTTTTACCCATTTCTCAAATCTTGTGTTTAGGGCCCCTGGAAGCTTGAAAATCACTTTAAACATCTCAATTTATCTTTAAACATGATTTTCCATGTACAAATGTGAATTGTAGTTCAAAGAGGCAACATTTGAAAACGGACCATTTTTTTAGTTTCTGAAGCATGTCGTAAGGGGGGGTGGTTATCTCTTTCGTCAAAAATCGGGCGATTTCGCTTAAACAATAAAGGCCTACAAATGTTATTTAATTCACTTCCCGTGGAGGAGAAACACTTTTTAAGGCCTCAGAGTGAGTAAATTGGCCATTTTCATTCACTTTTACCCTTTTCTCAAATCTTGTGTTTAGGACCCCTGGAAGCTTGAAAATCACTTTAAACATCTAATTTTATCTCTAAAAGTGATTATCCACGTACAAATGTGAATTGTCGTTCAAAGACGCAACATTTGAAAATGGACTATTTTTTTCGTTTCTGAAGCATGTCGTAAGGGGGGGTGGTTATCTCTTTCACCAAAAAACAGGCGTTTTTGATTGAACAATAAAGGCCTCGAAACATTATTTTATTCACTTCCCGTGGAGGAGAAACACTTTTTAAGGCCTCAGAAAGAGTAAATTGGCCATTTTCATTCACTTTTAGCCATTCCTCAAATCTCGTGTTTAAGGACCCTGGAAGCATGAAAATCACTTTAAACATCTCAATTCATCTTTAAAAGTGATTTTCCACGTACAAATGTGAATTGTAGTTCAAAGAGGCGACATTTGAACACGGACCATTTTTTTTTGTTTCTGAAGCATGTCGTAAGGGGGGGTGGTTATCTCTTTCATCAAAAATCAGGCGTTTTTGATTGAACAATAAAGGCCTACAAATGTTATTTAATTCACTTTCTGGGGTGGAGAAAAACTTTAAGGCCTCAGAGTGAATAAATTGGCCATTTTCATTCACATTTACCCATTCCTCAAATCTTGTGTTTAGGGCCCCTGGAAGCTTGAAAATCACTTTAAACATCTAATTTCATCTCTAAAAGTGATTATCCATGTACAAATGTGAATTGTAGTTCAAAGACGAAACATTTGAAAATGGACCATTTTTTTCGTTTCTGACGCATGTCGTAAGGGGGGGTGGTTATCTCTTTCACCAAAAAACGGGCATTTTTGATTGAACAATAAAGGCCTCCAAATGTTATTTTATTCACTTCCCGTGGAGGAGAAACACTTTTTAAGGCCGCAGAGAGAGTAAATTGGCCATTTTCATTCACGTTTACCCATTTCTCAAATCTTGTGTTTAGGGCCCCTGGAAGCTTGAAAATCACTTTAAACATCTCATTTTATCTCTAAAAGTGATTATCCACTCACAATGTTAATTGTAGTTCAAAGAGGCAAAATTTGAAAACGGACCATTTTTTTAGTTTCTGAAGCATGTCGTAAGGGGGGTGGTTATCTCTTTCGTCAAAAATCGGGCGTTTTGCTTGAACAATAAATGCCTACAAATTTTATTTTATTCACTTCCCGTGGAGGAGAAACACTTTTTATGGCCTCAGAGTGAATAAATTGGCCATTTTCATTCACTTTTACCCATTTCTCAAATCTTGTGTTTAGGGCCCCTGGAAGCTTGAAAATCACTTTAAACATCTAATTTTATCTCTAAAAGTGATTATCCACGTACAAATGTGAATTGTCGTTCAAAGACGCAACATTTGAAAATGGACCATTTTTTTCGTTTCTGAAGCATGTCGTAAGGGGGGGTGCTTATCTCTTTCACAAAAAAACAGGCGTTTTTGATTGAACAATAAAGGCCTGGAAATATTATTTTATTCACTTCCCGTGGAGGAGAAACACTTTTTAAGGCCGCAGAGTGAGTAAATTGGCCATTTTCATTCACTTTTACCCATTCCTCAAATCTCGTGTTTCAGGCCCCTGGAAGCATGAAAATCACTTTAAACATCTCAATTTATCTTTAAACATGATTTTCCATGTACAAATGTGAATTGTAGTTCAAAGAGGCAACATTTGAAAACGGACCATTTTTTTAGTTTCTGAAGCATGTCGTAAGGGGGGGTGGTTATCTCTTTCGTCAAAAATCGGGCGTTTTCGCTTGAACAATAAATGCCTACAAATGTTATTTAATTCACTTCCCATGGAGGAGAAACACTTTTTAAGGCCTCAGAGTGAGTAAATTGGCCATTTTCATTCACTTTTACCCATTTCTCAAATCTTGTGTTTAGGGCCCCTGGAAGCTTGAAAATCACTTTAAACATCTCAATTTATCTTTAAACATGATTTTCCATGTACAAATGTGAATTGTAGTTCAAAGAGGCAACATTTGAAAACGGACCATTTTTTTAGTTTCTGAAGCATGTCGTAAGGGGGGGTGGTTATCTCTTTCGTCAAAAATCGGGCGATTTCGCTTAAACAATAAAGGCCTACAAATGTTATTTAATTCACTTCCCGTGGAGGAGAAACACTTTTTAAGGCCTCAGAGTGAGTAAATTGGCCATTTTCATTCACTTTTACCCTTTTCTCAAATCTTGTGTTTAGGACCCCTGGAAGCTTGAAAATCACTTTAAACATCTAATTTTATCTCTAAAAGTGATTATCCACGTACAAATGTGAATTGTCGTTCAAAGACGCAACATTTGAAAATGGACTATTTTTTTCGTTTCTGAAGCATGTCGTAAGGGGGGGTGGTTATCTCTTTCACCAAAAAACAGGCGTTTTTGATTGAACAATAAAGGCCTCGAAACATTATTTTATTCACTTCCCGTGGAGGAGAAACACTTTTTAAGGCCTCAGAATGAGTAAATTGGCCATTTTCATTCACTTTTAGCCATTCCTCAAATCTCGTGTTTAAGGCCCCTGGAAGCATGAAAATCACTTTAAACATCTCAATTCATCTTTAAAAGTGATTTTCCACGTACAAATGTGAATTGTAGTTCAAAGAGGCGACATTTGAACACGGACCATTTTTTTTTGTTTCTGAAGCATGTCGTAAGGGGGGGTGGTTATCTCTTTCATCAAAAATCAGGCGTTTTTGATTGAACAATAAAGGCCTACAAATGTTATTTAATTCACTTTCTGGGGTGGAGAAAAACTTTTTAAGGCCTCAGAGTGAATAAATTGGCCATTTTCATTCACATTTACCCATTCCTCAAATCTTGTGTTTAGGGCCCCTGGAAGCTTGAAAATCACTTTAAACATCTAATTTCATCTCTAAAAGTGATTATCCATGTACAAATGTGAATTGTAGTTCAAAGACGAAACATTTGAAAATGGACCATTTTTTTCGTTTCTGACGCATGTCGTAAGGGGGGGTGGTTATCTCTTTCACCAAAAAACGGGCATTTTTGATTGAACAATAAAGGCCTCCAAATGTTATTTTATTCACTTCCCGTGGAGGAGAAACACTTTTTAAGGCCGCAGAGAGAGTAAATTGGCCATTTTCATTCACGTTTACCCATTTCTCAAATCTTGTGTTTAGGGCCCCTGGAAGCTTGAAAATCACTTTAAACATCTCATTTTATCTCTAAAAGTGATTATCCACTCACAATGTTAATTGTAGTTCAAAGAGGCAAAATTTGAAAACGGACCATTTTTTTAGTTTCTGAAGCATGTCGTAAGGGGGGTGGTTATCTCTTTCGTCAAAAATCGGGCGTTTTGCTTGAACAATAAATGCCTACAAATTTTATTTTATTCACTTCCCGTGGAGGAGAAACACTTTTTATGGCCTCAGAGTGAATAAATTGGCCATTTTCATTCACTTTTACCCATTTCTCAAATCTTGTGTTTAGGGCCCCTGGAAGCTTGAAAATCACTTTAAACATCTAATTTTATCTCTAAAAGTGATTATCCACGTACAAATGTGAATTGTCGTTCAAAGACGCAACATTTGAAAATGGACCATTTTTTTCGTTTCTGAAGCATGTCGTAAGGGGGGGTGCTTATCTCTTTCACAAAAAAACAGGCGTTTTTGATTGAACAATAAAGGCCTGGAAATATTATTTTATTCACTTCCCGTGGAGGAGAAACACTTTTTAAGGCCGCAGAGTGAGTAAATTGGCCATTTTCATTCACTTTTACCCATTCCTCAAATCTCGTGTTTCAGGCCCCTGGAAGCATGAAAATCACTTTAAACATCTCAATTTATCTTTAAACATGATTTTCCATGTACAAATGTGAATTGTAGTTCAAAGAGGCAACATTTGAAAACGGACCATTTTTTTAGTTTCTGAAGCATGTCGTAAGGGGGGGTGGTTATCTCTTTCGTCAAAAATCGGGCGTTTTCGCTTGAACAATAAATGCCTACAAATGTTATTTAATTCACTTCCCATGGAGGAGAAACACTTTTTAAGGCCTCAGAGTGAGTAAATTGGCCATTTTCATTCACTTTTACCCATTTCTCAAATCTTGTGTTTAGGGCCCCTGGAAGCTTGAAAATCACTTTAAACATCTCAATTTATCTTTAAACATGATTTTCCATGTACAAATGTGAATTGTAGTTCAAAGAGGCAACATTTGAAAACGGACCATTTTTTTAGTTTCTGAAGCATGTCGTAAGGGGGGGTGGTTATCTCTTTCGTCAAAAATCGGGCGATTTCGCTTAAACAATAAAGGCCTACAAATGTTATTTAATTCACTTCCCGTGGAGGAGAAACACTTTTTAAGGCCTCAGAGTGAGTAAATTGGCCATTTTCATTCACTTTTACCCTTTTCTCAAATCTTGTGTTTAGGACCCCTGGAAGCTTGAAAATCACTTTAAACATCTAATTTTATCTCTAAAAGTGATTATCCACGTACAAATGTGAATTGTCGTTCAAAGACGCAACATTTGAAAATGCACTATTTTTTTCGTTTCTGAAGCATGTCGTAAGGGGGGGTGGTTATCTCTTTCACCAAAAAACAGGCGTTTTTGATTGAACAATAAAGGCCTCGAAACATTATTTTATTCACTTCCCGTGGAGGAGAAACACTTTTTAAGGCCTCAGAAAGAGTAAATTGGCCATTTTCATTCACTTTTAGCCATTCCTCAAATCTCGTGTTTAAGGCCCCTGGAAGCATGAAAATCACTTTAAACATCTCAATTCATCTTTAAAAGTGATTTTCCACGTACAAATGTGAATTGTAGTTCAAAGAGGCGACATTTGAACACGGACCATTTTTTTTTGTTTCTGAAGCATGTCGTAAGGGGGGGTGGTTATCTCTTTCATCAAAAATCAGGCGTTTTTGATTGAACAATAAAGGCCTACAAATGTTATTTAATTCACTTTCTGGGGTGGAGAAAAACTTTTTAAGGCCTCAGAGTGAATAAATTGGCCATTTTCATTCACATTTACCCATTCCTCAAATCTTGTGTTTAGGGCCCCTGGAAGCTTGAAAATCACTTTAAACATCTAATTTCATCTCTAAAAGTGATTATCCATGTACAAATGTGAATTGTAGTTCAAAGACGAAACATTTGAAAATGGACCATTTTTTTCGTTTCTGACGCATGTCGTAAGGGGGGGTGGTTATCTCTTTCACCAAAAAACGGGCATTTTTGATTGAACAATAAAGGCCTCCAAATGTTATTTTATTCACTTCCCGTGGAGGAGAAACACTTTTTAAGGCCGCAGAGAGAGTAAATTGGTCATTTTCATTCACGTTTACCCATTTCTCAAATCTTGTGTTTAGGGCCCCTGGAAGCTTGAAAATCACTTTAAACATCTCATTTTATCTCTAAAAGTGATTATCCACTCACAATGTTAATTGTAGTTCAAAGAGGCAAAATTTGAAAACGGACCATTTTTTTAGTTTCTGAAGCATGTCGTAAGGGGGGTGGTTATCTCTTTCGTCAAAAATCGGGCGTTTTGCTTGAACAATAAATGCCTACAAATTTTATTTTATTCACTTCCCGTGGAGGAGAAACACTTTTTATGGCCTCAGAGTGAATAAATTGGCCATTTTCATTCACTTTTACCCATTTCTCAAATCTTGTGTTTAGGGCCCCTGGAAGCTTGAAAATCACTTTAAACATCTAATTTTATCTCTAAAAGTGATTATCCACGTACAAATGTGAATTGTCGTTCAAAGACGCAACATTTGAAAATGGACCATTTTTTTCGTTTCTGAAGCATGTCGTAAGGGGGGGTGCTTATCTCTTTCACAAAAAAACAGGCGTTTTTGATTGAACAATAAAGGCCTGGAAATATTATTTTATTCACTTCCCGTGGAGGAGAAACACTTTTTAAGGCCGCAGAGTGAGTAAATTGGCCATTTTCATTCACTTTTACCCATTCCTCAAATCTCGTGTTTCAGGCCCCTGGAAGCATGAAAATCACTTTAAACATCTCAATTTATCTTTAAACATGATTTTCCATGTACAAATGTGAATTGTAGTTCAAAGAGGCAACATTTGAAAACGGACCATTTTTTTAGTTTCTGAAGCATGTCGTAAGGGGGGGTGGTTATCTCTTTCGTCAAAAATCGGGCGTTTTCGCTTGAACAATAAATGCCTACAAATGTTATTTAATTCACTTCCCATGGAGGAGAAACACTTTTTAAGGCCTCAGAGTGAGTAAATTGGCCATTTTCATTCACTTTTACCCATTTCTCAAATCTTGTGTTTAGGGCCCCTGGAAGCTTGAAAATCACTTTAAACATCTCAATTTATCTTTAAACATGATTTTCCATGTACAAATGTGAATTGTAGTTCAAAGAGGCAACATTTGAAAACGGACCATTTTTTTAGTTTCTGAAGCATGTCGTAAGGGGGGGTGGTTATCTCTTTCGTCAAAAACCGGGCGATTTCGCTTAAACAATAAAGGCCTACAAATGTTATTTAATTCACTTCCCGTGGAGGAGAAACACTTTTTAAGGCCTCAGAGTGAGTAAATTGGCCATTTTCATTCACTTTTACCCTTTTCTCAAATCTTGTGTTTAGGACCCCTGGAAGCTTGAAAATCACTTTAAACATCTAATTTTATCTCTAAAAGTGATTATCCACGTACAAATGTGAATTGTCGTTCAAAGACGCAACATTTGAAAATGCACTATTTTTTTCGTTTCTGAAGCATGTCGTAAGGGGGGGTGGTTATCTCTTTCACCAAAAAACAGGCGTTTTTGATTGAACAATAAAGGCCTCGAAACATTATTTTATTCACTTCCCGTGGAGGAGAAACACTTTTTAGGGCCTCAGAAAGAGTAAATTGGCCATTTTCATTCACTTTTAGCCATTCCTCAAATCTCGTGTTTAAGGCCCCTGGAAGCATGAAAATCACTTTAAACATCTCAATTCATCTTTAAAAGTGATTTTCCACGTACAAATGTGAATTGTAGTTCAAAGAGGCGACATTTGAACACGGACCATTTTTTTTTGTTTCTGAAGCATGTCGTAAGGGGGGGTGGTTATCTCTTTCATCAAAAATCAGGCGTTTTTGATTGAACAATAAAGGCCTACAAATGTTATTTAATTCACTTTCTGGGGTGGAGAAAAACTTTAAGGCCTCAGAGTGAATAAATTGGCCATTTTCATTCACATTTACCCATTCCTCAAATCTTGTGTTTAGGGCCCCTGGAAGCTTGAAAATCACTTTAAACATCTAATTTCATCTCTAAAAGTGATTATCCATGTACAAATGTGAATTGTAGTTCAAAGACGAAACATTTGAAAATGGACCATTTTTTTCGTTTCTGACGCATGTCGTAAGGGGGGGTGGTTATCTCTTTCACCAAAAAACGGGCATTTTTGATTGAACAATAAAGGCCTCCAAATGTTATTTTATTCACTTCCCGTGGAGGAGAAACACTTTTTAAGGCCGCAGAGAGAGTAAATTGGCCATTTTCATTCACGTTTACCCATTTCTCAAATCTTGTGTTTAGGGCCCCTGGAAGCTTGAAAATCACTTTAAACATCTCATTTTATCTCTAAAAGTGATTATCCACTCACAATGTTAATTGTAGTTCAAAGAGGCAAAATTTGAAAACGGACCATTTTTTTAGTTTCTGAAGCATGTCGTAAGGGGTGTGGTTATCTCTTTCGTCAAAAATCGGGCGTTTTGCTTGAACAATAAATGCCTACAAATTTTATTTTATTCACTTCCCGTGGAGGAGAAACACTTTTTATGGCCTCAGAGTGAATAAATTGGCCATTTTCATTCACTTTTACCCATTTCTCAAATCTTGTGTTTAGGGCCCCTGGAAGCTTGAAAATCACTTTAAACATCTAATTTTATCTCTAAAAGTGATTATCCACGTACAAATGTGAATTGTCGTTTAAAGACGCAACATTTGAAAATGGACCATTTTTTTCGTTTCTGAAGCATGTCGTAAGGGGGGGTGCTTATCTCTTTCACAAAAAAACAGGCGTTTTTGATTGAACAATAAAGGCCTGGAAATATTATTTTATTCACTTCCCGTGGAGGAGAAACACTTTTTAAGGCCGCAGAGTGAGTAAATTGGCCATTTTCATTCACTTTTACCCATTCCTCAAATCTCGTGTTTCAGGCCCCTGGAAGCATGAAAATCACTTTAAACATCTCAATTTATCTTTAAACATGATTTTCCATGTACAAATGTGAATTGTAGTTCAAAGAGGCAACATTTGAAAACGGACCATTTTTTTAGTTTCTGAAGCATGTCGTAAGGGGGGGTGGTTATCTCTTTCGTCAAAAATCGGGCGTTTTCACTTGAACAATAAATGCCTACAAATGTTATTTAATTCACTTCCCATGGAGGAGAAACACTTTTTAAGGCCTCAGAGTGAGTAAATTGGCCATTTTCATTCACTTTTACCCATTTCTCAAATCTTGTGTTTAGGGCCCCTGGAAGCTTGAAAATCACTTTAAACATCTCAATTTATCTTTAAACATGATTTTCCATGTACAAATGTGAATTGTAGTTCAAAGAGGCAACATTTGAAAACGGACCATTTTTTTAGTTTCTGAAGCATGTCGTAAGGGGGGGTGGTTATCTCTTTCGTCAAAAATCGGGCGATTTCGCTTAAACAATAAAGGCCTACAAATGTTATTTAATTCACTTCCCGTGGAGGAGAAACACTTTTTAAGGCCTCAGAGCGAGTAAATTGGCCATTTTCATTCACTTTTACCCTTTTCTCAAATCTTGTGTTTAGGACCCCTGGAAGCTTGAAAATCACTTTAAACATCTAATTTTATCTCTAAAAGTGATTATCCACGTACAAATGTGAATTGTCGTTCAAAGACGCAACATTTGAAAATGGACTATTTTTTTCGTTTCTGAAGCATGTCGTAAGGGGGGGTGGTTATCTCTTTCACCAAAAAACAGGTGTTTTTGATTGAACAATAAAGGCCTCGAAACATTATTTTATTCACTTCCCGTGGAGGAGAAACACTTTTTAAGGCCTCAGAATGAGTAAATTGGCCATTTTCATTCACTTTTAGCCATTCCTCAAATCTCGTGTTTAAGGCCCCTGGAAGCATGAAAATCACTTTAAACATCTCAATTCATCTTTAAAAGTGATTTTCCACGTACAAATGTGAATTGTAGTTCAAAGAGGCGACATTTGAACACGGACCATTTTTTTTTGTTTCTGAAGCATGTCGTAAGGGGGGGTGGTTATCTCTTTCATCAAAAATCAGGCGTTTTTGATTGAACAATAAAGGCCTACAAATGTTATTTAATTCACTTTCTGGGGTGGAGAAAAACTTTTTAAGGCCTCAGAGTGAATAAATTGGCCATTTTCATTCACATTTACCCATTCCTCAAATCTTGTGTTTAGGGCCCCTGGAAGCTTGAAAATCACTTTAAACATCTAATTTCATCTCTAAAAGTGATTATCCACGTACAAATGTGAATTGTAGTTCAAAGACGAAACATTTGAAAATGGACCATTTTTTTCGTTTCTGACGCATGTCGTAAGGGGGGGTGGTTATCTCTTTCACCAAAAAACGGCCATTTTTGATTGAACAATAAAGGCCTCCAAATGTTATTTTATTCACTTCCCGTGGAGGAGAAACACTTTTTAAGGCCGCAGAGAGAGTAAATTGGCCATTTTCATTCACGTTTACCCATTTCTCAAATCTTGTGTTTAGGGCCCCTGGAAGCTTGAAAATCACTTTAAACATCTCATTTTATCTCTAAAAGTGATTATCCACGTACAATGTTCATTGTAGTTCAAAGAGGCAAAATTTGAAAACGGACCATTTTTTTAGTTTCTGAAGCATGTCGTAAGGGGGTGGTTATCTCTTTCGTCAAAAATCGGGCGTTTTGCTTGAACAATAAATGCCTACAAATTTTATTTTATTCACTTCCCGTGGAGGAGAAACACTTTTTATGGCCTCAGAGTGAGTAAATTGGCCATTTTCATTCACTTTTACCCATTTCTCAAATCTTGTGTTTAGGGCCCCTGGAAGCTTGAAAATCACTTTAAACATCTAATTTTATCTCTAAAAGTGATTATCCACGTACAAATGTGAATTGTCGTTCAAAGACGCAACATTTGAAAATGGACCATTTTTTTCGTTTCTGAAGCATGTCGTAAGGGGGGGTGCTTATCTCTTTCGTCAAAAATCGGGCGATTTCGCTTGAACAATAAAGGCCTACAAATGTTATTTAATTCACTTCCCGTGGAGGAGAAACACTTTTTAAGGCCGCAGAGTGAGTAAATTGGCCATTTTCATTCACTTTTACCCATTCCTCAAATCTCGTGTTTCAGGCCCCTGGAAGCATGAAAATCACTTTAAACATCTCAATTTATCTTTAAACATGATTTTCCATGTACAAATGTGAATTGTAGTTCAAAGAGGCACCATTTGAAAACGGACCATTTTTTTAGTTTCTGAAGCATGTCGTAAGGGGGTTGGTTATCTCTTTCGTCAAATATCGGGCGATTTCGCTTGAACAATAAAGGCCTACAAATGTTATTTAATTCACTTCCCGTGGAGGAGAAACACTTTTTAAGGCCTCAGAGTGAGTAAATTGGCCATTTTCATTCACTTTTACCCATTTCTCAAATCTTGTGTTTAGGGCCCCTGGAAGCTTTAAAATCACTTTAAACATCTAATTTTATCTCTAAAAGTGATTATCCACATACAAATGTGAATTGTCGTTCAAAGACGCGACATTTGAAAATGGACAATTTTTTCGTTTCTGAAGCATGTCGTAAGGGGGGGTGGTTATCTCTTTCACCAAAAAACAGGTGTTTTTGATTGAACAATAAAGGCCTCCAAATGTTATTTAATTCACTTCCCGTGGAGGAGAAACACTTTTTAAGGCCTCAGAGTGAGTAAATTGGCCATTTTCATTCACTTTTACCCATTTCTCAAATCTTGTGTTTAGGGCCCCTGGAAGCTTGAAAATCACTTTAAACATCTAATTTTATCTCTAAAAGTGATTATCCACGTACAAATGTGAATTGTCGTTTAAAGACGCAACATTTGAAAATGGACCATTTTTTTCGTTTCTGAAGCATGTCGTAAGGGGGGGTGGTTATCTCTTTCACCAAAAAACAGGCGTTTTTGATTGAACAATAAAGGCCTCGAAATATTATTTTATTCACTTCCCGTGGAGGAGAAACACTTTTTAAGGCCTCTGAATGAGTAAATTGGCCATTTTCATTCACTTTTAGCCATTCCTCAAATCTTGTGTTTAAGGCCCCTGGAAGCATGAAAATCACTTTAAACATCTTAATTTATCTTTAAAAGTGATTTTCCACGTACAAATGTGAATTGTAGTTCAAAGAGGCGACATTTGAAAACGGACCATTTTTTTAGTTTCTGAAGCATGTCGTAAGGGGGGGTGGTTATCTCTTTCATCAAAAATCGGGCGTTTTTGATTGAACAATAAAGGCCTACAAATGTTATTTAATTCACTTTCTAGGGTGGAGAAAAACTTTTTAAGGCCTCAGAGTGAATAAATTGGCCATTTTCATTCACATTTACCCATTCCTCAAATCTTGTGTTTAGGGCCCCTGGAAGCTTGAAAATCACTTTAAACATCTAATTTCATCTCTAAAAGTGATTATCCACGTACAAATGTGAATTGTAGTTCAAAGACGCAACATTTGAAAATGGACCATTTTTTTTCGTTTCTGATGCATGTCGTAGGGGGGGGTGGTTATCTCTTTCACCAAAAAACAGGCATTTTTGATTGAACAATAAAGGCCTCCAAATGTTATTTTATTCACTTCCCGTGGAGGAGAAACACTTTTTAAGGCCGCAGAAAGAGTAAATTGGCCAATTTCATTCACGTTTACCCATTTCTCAAATCTTGTGTTTAGGGCCCCTGGAAGCTTGAAAATCACTTTAAACATCTCAATTTATCTTTAAACATGATTTTCCATGTACAAATGTGAATTGTAGTTCAAAGAGGCAACATTTGAAAACGGACCATTTTTTTAGTTTCTCAAGCATGTCGTAAGGGGGGGTGGTTATCTCTTTCGTCAAAAATCGGGCGTTTTCGCTTAAACAATAAAGGACTACAAATGTTATTTAATTCACTTCCCGTGGAGGAGAAACACTTTTTAAGGCCTCAGAGTGAGTAAATTGGCCATTTTCATTCACTTTTACCCATTTCTCAAATCTTGTGTTTAGGGCCCCTGGAAGCTTGAAAATCCCTTTAAACATCTCAATTTATCTTTAAACATGATTTTCCATGTACAAATGTGAATTGTAGTTCAGAGAGGCAACATTTGAAAACGGACCATTTTTTTAGTTTCTGAAGCATGTCGTAAGGGGGGGTGGTTATCTCTTTCGTCAAAAATCGGGCGTTTTCGCTTGAACAATAAAGGCCTACAAATGTTATTTAATTCACTTCCCGTGGAGGAGAAACACTTTTTAAGGCCTCAGAATGAGTAAATTGGCCATTTTCATTCACTTTTAGCCATTCCTCAAATCTCGTGTTTAAGGCCCCTGGAACCATGAAAATCACTTTAAACATCTCAATTCATCTTTAAAAGTGATTTTCCACGTACAAATGTGAATTGTAGTTCAAAGAGGCGACATTTGAAAACGGACCATTTTTTTTTTGTTTCTGAAGCATGTCGTTAGGGGGGGTGGTTATCTCTTTCATCAAAAATCAGGCGTTTTTGATTGAACAATAAAGGCCTACAAATGTTATTTAATTCACTTTCTGGGGTGGAGAAAAACTTTTTAAGGCCTCAGAGTGAATAAATTGGCCATTTTCATTCACATTTACCCATTCCTCAAATCTTGTGTTTAGGGCCCCTGGAAGCTTGAAAATCACTTTAAACATCTAATTTCATCTCTAAAAGTGATTATCCACATACAAATGTGAATTGTAGTTCAAAGACGAAACATTTGAAAATGGACCATTTTTTTCGTTTCTGACGCATGTCGTAAGGGGGGGTGGTTATCTCTTTCACCAAAAAACGGGCATTTTTGATTGAACAATAAAGGCCTCCAAATGTTATTTTATTCACTTCCCGTGGAGGAGAAACACTTTTTAAGGCCGCAGAGAGAGTAAATTGGCCATTTTCATTCACGTTTACCCATTTCTCAAATCTTGTGTTTAGGGCCGCTGGAAGCTTGAAAATCACTTTAAACATCTCATTTTATCTCTAAAAGTGATTATCCACGTACAATGTTAATTGTAGTTCAAAGAGGCAACATTTGAAAACGGACCATTTTTTTAGTTTCTGAAGCATGTCGTAAGGGGGGGTGGTTATCTCTTTCGTCAAAAATCGGGCGATTTCGCTTGAACAATAAAGGCCTACAAATGTTATTTAATTCACTTCACGTGGAGGAGAAACACTTTTTAAGGCCTCAGAGTGAGTAAATTGGCCATTTTCATTCACTTTTACCCATTTCTCAAATCTTGTGTTTAGGGCCCCTGGAAGCTTGAAAATCACTTTAAACATCTAATTTTATCTCTAAAAGTGATTATCCACGTACAAATGTGAATTGTCGTTTAAAGACGCAACATTTGAAAATGGACCATTTTTTTCGTTTCTGAAGCATTTCGTAAGGGGGGGTGGTTATCTCTTTCACCAAAAAACAGGCGTTTTTGATTGAACAATAAAGGCCTCGAAATATTATTTTATTCACTTCCCGTGGAGGAGAAACACTTTTTAAGGCCTCTGAATGAGTAAATTGGCCATTTTCATTCACTTTTAGCCATTCCTCAAATCTTGTGTTTAAGGCCCCTGGAAGCATGAAAATCACTTTAAACATCTCAATTTATCTTTAAAAGTGATTTTCCACGTACAAATGTGAATTGTAGTTCAAAGAGGAACATTTGAAAACGGACCATTTTTTTAGTTTCTGAAGCATGTCGTAAGGGGGGGTGGTTATCTCTTTCATCAAAAATCGGGCGTTTTTGATTGAACAATAAAGGCCTACAAATGTTATTTAATTCACTTTCTAGGGTGGAGAAAAACTTTTTAAGGCCTCAGAGTGAATAAATTGGCCATTTTCATTCACATTTACCCATTCCTCAAATCTTGTGTTTAGGGCCCCTGGAAGCTTGAAAATCACTTTAAACATCTAATTTCATCTCTAAAAGTGATTATCCACGTACAAATGTGAATTGTAGTTCAAAGACGCAACATTTGAAAATGGACCATTTTTTTTCGTTTCTGACGCATGTCGTCAGGGGGGGTGGTTATCTCTTTCACCAAAAAACGGGCATTTTTGATTGAACAATAAAGGCCTCGAAATATTATTTTATTCACTTCCCGTGGAGGAGAAACACTTTTTAAGGCCTCAGAGTGAGTAAATTGGCCATTTTCATTCACTTTTACCCATTTCTCAAATCTTGTGTTTAGGGCCCCTGGAAGCTTGAAAATCACTTTAAACATCTCAATTTATCTTTAAACATGATTTTCCATGTACAAATGTGAATTGTAGTTCAAAGAGGCAACATTTGAAAACGGACCATTTTTTTTAGTTTCTGAAGCATGTCGTAAGGGGGGGTGGTTATCTCTTTCGTCAAAAATCGGGCGATTTCGCTTGAACAATAAAGGCCTACAAATGTTATTTAATTCACTTCCCGTGGAGGAGAAACACTTTTTAAGGCCTCAGAGTGAGTAAATTGGCCATTTTCATTCACTTTTACCCATTTCTCAAATCTTGTGTTTAGGGCCCCTGGAAGCTTGAAAATCACTTTAAACATCTAATTTTATCTCTAAAAGTGATTATCCACATACAAATGTGAATTGTCGTTCAAAGACGCGACATTTGAAAATGGACAATTTTTTTCGTTTCTGAAGCATGTCGTAAGGGGGGGTGGTTATCTCTTTCACCAAAAAACAGGTGTTTTTGATTGAACAATAAAGGCTTCCAAATGTTATTTAATTCACTTCCCGTGGAGGAGAAACACTTTTTAAGGCCTCAGAGTGAGTAAATTGGCCATTTTCATTCACTTTTACCCATTTCTCAAATCTTGTGTTTAGGGCCCCTGGAAGCTTGAAAATCACTTTAAACATCTAATTTTATCTCTAAAAGTGATTATCCACGTACAAATGTGAATTGTCGTTTAAAGACGCAACATTTGAAAATGGACAATTTTTTTCGTTTCTGAAGCATGTCGTAAGGGGGGGTGGTTATCTCTTTCACCAAAAAACAGGTGTTTTTGATTGAACAATAAAGGCCTTCAAATGTTATTTAATTCACTTCCCGTGGAGGAGAAACACTTTTTAAGGCCTCAGAGTGAGTAAATTGGCCATTTTCATTCACTTTTACCCATTTCTCAAATCTTGTGTTTAGGGCCCCTGGAAGCTTGAAAATCACTTTAAACATCTCATTTTATCTCTAAAAGTGATTATCCACGTACAATGTTAATTGTAGTTCAAAGAGGCAAAATTTGAAAACGGACCATTTTTTTAGTTTCTGAAGCATGTCGTAAGGGGGGTGGTTATCTCTTTCCTCAAAAATCGGGCGTTTTGCTTGAACAATAAATGCCTACAAATTTTATTTTATTCACTTCCCGTGGAGGAGAAACACTTTTTATGGCCTCAGAGTGAGTAAATTGGCCATTTTCATTCACTTTTACCCATTTCTCAAATCTTGTGTTTAGGGCCCCTGGAAGCTTGAAAATCACTTTAAACATCTAATTTTATCTCTAAAAGTGATTATCCACGTACAAATGTGAATTGTCGTTCAAAGACGCAACATTTGAAAATGGACCATTTTTTTCGTTTCTGAAGCATGTCGTAAGGGGGGGTGCTTATCTCTTTCACAAAAAAACAGGCGTTTTTGATTGAACAATAAAGGCCTGGAAATATTATTTTATTCACTTCCCGTGGAGGAGAAACACTTTTTAAGGCCGCAGAGTGAGTAAATTGGCCATTTTCATTCACTTTTACCCATTCCTCAAATCTCGTGTTTCAGGCCCCTGGAAGCATGAAAATCACTTTAAACATCTCAATTTATCTTTAAACATGATTTTCCATGTACAAATGTGAATTGTAGTTCAAAGAGGCAACATTTGAAAACGGACCATTTTTTTAGTTTCTGAAGCATGTCGTAAGGGGGGGTGGTTATCTCTTTCGTCAAAAATCGGGCGTTTTCGCTTGAACAATAAATGCCTACAAATGTTATTTAATTCACTTCCCATGGAGGAGAAACACTTTTTAAGGCCTCAGAGTGAGTAAATTGGCCATTTTCATTCACTTTTACCCATTTCTCAAATCTTGTGTTTAGGGCCCCTGGAAGCTTGAAAATCACTTTAAACATCTCAATTTATCTTTAAACATGATTTTCCATGTACAAATGTGAATTGTAGTTCAAAGAGGCAACATTTGAAAACGGACCATTTTTTTAGTTTCTGAAGCATGTCGTAAGGGGGGGTGGTTATCTCTTTCGTCAAAAATCGGGCGATTTTGCTTGAACAATAAAGGCCTACAAATGTTATTTAATTCACTTCCCGTGGAGGAGAAACACTTTTTAAGGCCTCAGAGTGAGTAAATTGGCCATTTTCATTCACTTTTACCCATTTCTCAAATCTTGTGTTTAGGGCCCCTGGAAGCTTGAAAATCACTTTAAACATCTAATTTTATCTCTAAAAGTGATTATCCACATACAAATGTGAATTATCATTCAAAGACGCGACATTTGAAAATGGACAATTTTTTTCGTTTCTGAAGCATGTCGTAAGGGGGGGTGGTTATCTCTTTCACCAAAAAACAGGTGTTTTTGATTGAACAATAAAGGCCTCCAAATGTTATTTAATTCACTTCCCGTGGAGGAGAAACACTTTTTAAGGCCTCAGAATGAGTAAATTGGCCATTTTCATTCACTTTTAGCCATTCCTCAAATCTCGTGTTTAAGGCCCCTGGAAGCATGAAAATCACTTTAAACATCTCAATTCATCTTTAAAAGTGATTTTCCATGTACAAATGTGAATTGTAGTTCAAAGAGGCGACATTTGAAAACGGACCATTTTTTTTTGTTTCTGAAGCATGTCGTTAGGGGGGGTGGTTATCTCTTTCATCAAAAATCAGGCGTTTTTGATTGAACAATAAAGGCCTACAAATGTTATTTAATTCACTTTCTGGGGTGGAGAAAAACTTTTTAAGGCCTCAGAGTGAATAAATTGGCCATTTTCATTCACATTTACCCATTCCTCAAATCTTGTGTTTAGGGCCCCTGGAAGCTTGAAAATCACTTTAAACATCTAATTTCATCTCTAAAAGTGATTATCCACATACAAATGTGAATTGTAGTTCAAAGACGAAACATTTGAAAATGGACCATTTTTTTCGTTTCTGACGCATGTCGTAAGGGGGGGTGGTTATCTCTTTCACCAAAAAACGGGCATTTTTGATTGAACAATAAAGGCCTCCAAATGTTATTTTATTCACTTCCCGTGGAGGAGAAACACTTTTTAAGGCCGCAGAGAGAGTAAATTGGCCATTTTCATTCACGTTTACCCATTTCTCAAATCTTGTGTTTAGGGCCCCTGGAAGCTTGAAAATCACTTTAAACATCTCATTTTATCTCTAAAAGTGATTATCCACGTACAATGTTAATTGTAGTTCAAAGAGGCAACATTTGAAAACGGACCATTTTTTTAGTTTCTGAAGCATGTCGTAAGGGGGGGTGGTTATCTCTTTCGTCAAAAATCGGGCGATTTCGCTTGAACAATAAAGGCCTACAAATGTTATTTAATTCACTTCACGTGGAGGAGAAACACTTTTTAAGGCCTCAGAGTGAGTAAATTGGCCATTTTCATTCACTTTTACCCATTTCTCAAATCTTGTGTTTAGGGCCCCTGGAAGCTTGAAAATCACTTTAAACATCTAATTTTATCTCTAAAAGTGATTATCCACGTACAAATGTGAATTGTCGTTTAAAGACGCAACATTTGAAAATGGACCATTTTTTTCGTTTCTGAAGCATGTCGTAAGGGGGGGTGGTTATCTCTTTCACCAAAAAACAGGCGTTTTTGATTGAACAATAAAGGCCTCGAAATATTATTTTATTCACTTCCCGTGGAGGAGAAACACTTTTTAAGGCCTCTGAATGAGTAAATTGGCCATTTTCATTCACTTTTAGCCATTCCTCAAATCTTGTGTTTAAGGCCCCTGGAAGCATGAAAATCACTTTAAACATCTCAATTTATCTTTAAAAGTGATTTTCCACGTACAAATGTGAATTGTAGTTCAAAGAGGCGACATTTGAAAACGGACCATTTTTTTAGTTTCTGAAGCATGTCGTAAGGGGGGGTGGTTATCTCTTTCATCAAAAATCGGGCGTTTTTGATTGAACAATAAAGGCCTACAAATGTTATTTAATTCACTTTCTAGGGTGGAGAAAAACTTTTTAAGGCCTCAGAGTGAATAAATTGGCCATTTTCATTCACATTTACCCATTCCTCAAATCTTGTGTTTAGGGCCCCTGGAAGCTTGAAAATCACTTTAAACATCTAATTTCATCTCTAAAAGTGATTATCCACGTACAAATGTGAATTGTAGTTCAAAGACGCAACATTTGAAAATGGACCATTTTTTTTCGTTTCTGACGCATGTCGTAAGGGGGGGTGGTTATCTCTTTCACCAAAAAACGGCCATTTTTGATTGAACAATAAAGGCCTCGAAATATTATTTTATTCACTTCCCGTGGAGGAGAAACACTTTTTAAGGCCTCAGAGTGAGTAAATTGGCCATTTTCATTCACTTTTACCCATTTCTCAAATCTTGTGTTTAGGGCCCCTGGAAGCTTGAAAATCACTTTAAACATCTCAATTTATCTTTAAACATGATTTTCCATGTACAAATGTGAATTGTAGTTCAAAGAGGCAACATTTGAAAACGGACCATTTTTTTAGTTTCTGAAGCATGTCGTAAGGGGGGGTGGTTATCTCTTTCGTCAAAAATCGGGCGATTTCGCTTGAACAATAAAGGCCTACAAATGTTATTTAATTCACTTCCCGTGGAGGAGAAACACTTTTTAAGGCCTCAGAGTGAGTAAATTGGCCATTTTCATTCACTTTTACCCATTTCTCAAATCTTGTGTTTAGGGCCCCTGGAAGCTTGAAAATCACTTTAAACATCTAATTTTATCTCTAAAAGTGATTATCCACATACAAATGTGAATTGTCGTTCAAAGACGCGACATTTGAAAATGGACAATTTTTTTCGTTTCTGAAGCATGTCGTAAGGGGGGGTGGTTATCTCTTTCACCAAAAAACAGGTGTTTTTGATTGAACAATAAAGGCCTCCAAATGTTATTTAATTCACTTCCCGTGGAGGAGAAACACTTTTTAAGGCCTCAGAGTGAGTAAATTGGCCATTTTCATTCACTTTTACCCATTTCTCAAATCTTGTGTTTAGGGCCCCTGGAAGCTTGAAAATCACTTTAAACATCTAATTTTATCTCTAAAAGTGATTATCCACGTACAAATGTGAATTGTCGTTTAAAGACGCAACATTTGAAAATGGACAATTTTTTTCGTTTCTGAAGCATGTCGTAAGGGGGGGGTGGTTATCTCTTTCACCAAAAAACAGGTGTTTTTGATTGAACAATAAAGGCCTCCAAATGTTATTTAATTCACTTCCCGTGGAGGAGAAACACTTTTTAAGGCCTCAGAGTGAGTAAATTGGCCATTTTCATTCACTTTTACCCATTTCTCAAATCTTGTGTTTAGGGCCCCTGGAAGCTTGAAAATCACTTTAAACATCTCATTTTATCTCTAAAAGTGATTATCCACGTACAATGTTAATTGTAGTTCAAAGAGGCAAAATTTGAAAACGGACCATTTTTTTAGTTTCTGAAGCATGTCGTAAGGGGGGTGGTTATCTCTTTCGTCAAAAATCGGGCGTTTTGCTTGAACAATAAATGCCTACAAATTTTATTTTATTCACTTCCCGTGGAGGAGAAACACTTTTTATGGCCTCAGAGTGAGTAAATTGGCCATTTTCATTCACTTTTACCCATTTCTCAAATCTTGTGTTTAGGGCCCCTGGAAGCTTGAAAATCACTTTAAACATCTAATTTTATCTCTAAAAGTGATTATCCACGTACAAATGTGAATTGTCGTTCAAAGACGCAACATTTGAAAATGGACCATTTTTTTCGTTTCTGAAGCATGTCGTAAGGGGGGGTGCTTATCTCTTTCACAAAAAAACAGGCGTTTTTGATTGAACAATAAAGGCCTGGAAATATTATTTTATTCACTTCCCGTGGAGGAGAAACACTTTTTAAGGCCGCAGAGTGAGTAAATTGGCCATTTTCATTCACTTTTACCCATTCCTCAAATCTCGTGTTTCAGGCCCCTGGAAGCATGAAAATCACTTTAAACATCTCAATTTATCTTTAAACATGATTTTCCATGTACAAATGTGAATTGTAGTTCAAAGAGGCAACATTTGAAAACGGACCATTTTTTTAGTTTCTGAAGCATGTCGTAAGGGGGGGTGGTTATCTCTTTCGTCAAAAATCGGGCGTTTTCGCTTGAACAATAAATGCCTACAAATGTTATTTAATTCACTTCCCATGGAGGAGAAACACTTTTTAAGGCCTCAGAGTGAGTAAATTGGCCATTTTCATTCACTTTTACCCATTTCTCAAATCTTGTGTTTAGGGCCCCTGGAAGCTTGAAAATCACTTTAAACATCTCAATTTATCTTTAAACATGATTTTCCATGTACAAATGTGAATTGTAGTTCAAAGAGGCAACATTTGAAAACGGACCATTTTTTTAGTTTCTGAAGCATGTCGTAAGGGGGGGTGGTTATCTCTTTCGTCAAAAATCGGGCGATTTTGCTTGAACAATAAAGGCCTACAAATGTTATTTAATTCACTTCCCGTGGAGGAGAAACACTTTTTAAGGCCTCAGAGTGAGTAAATTGGCCATTTTCATTCACTTTTACCCATTTCTCAAATCTTGTGTTTAGGGCCCCTGGAAGCTTGAAAATCACTTTAAACATCTAATTTTATCTCTAAAAGTGATTATCCACATACAAATGTGAATTATCATTCAAAGACGCGACATTTGAAAATGGACAATTTTTTTCGTTTCTGAAGCATGTCGTAAGGGGGGGTGGTTATCTCTTTCACCAAAAAACAGGTGTTTTTGATTGAACAATAAAGGCCTCCAAATGTTATTTAATTCACTTCCCGTGGAGGAGAAACACTTTTTAAGGCCTCAGAATGAGTAAATTGGCCATTTTCATTCACTTTTAGCCATTCCTCAAATCTCGTGTTTAAGGCCCCTGGAAGCATGAAAATCACTTTAAACATCTCAATTCATCTTTAAAAGTGATTTTCCATGTACAAATGTGAATTGTAGTTCAAAGAGGCGACATTTGAAAACGGACCATTTTTTTTTGTTTCTGAAGCATGTCGTTAGGGGGGGTGGTTATCTCTTTCATCAAAAATCAGGCGTTTTTGATTGAACAATAAAGGCCTACAAATGTTATTTAATTCACTTTCTGGGGTGGAGAAAAACTTTTTAAGGCCTCAGAGTGAATAAATTGGCCATTTTCATTCACATGTACCCATTCCTCAAATCTTGTGTTTAGGGCCCCTGGAAGCTTGAAAATCACTTTAAACATCTAATTTCATCTCTAAAAGTGATTATCCACATACAAATGTGAATTGTAGTTCAAAGACGAAACATTTGAAAATGGACCATTTTTTTCGTTTCTGACGCATGTCGTAAGGGGGGGTGGTTATCTCTTTCACCAAAAAACGGGCATTTTTGATTGAACAATAAAGGCCTCCAAATGTTATTTTATTCACTTCCCGTGGAGGAGAAACACTTTTTAAGGCCGCAGAGAGAGTAAATTGGCCATTTTCATTCACGTTTACCCATTTCTCAAATCTTGTGTTTAGGGCCCCTGGAAGCTTGAAAATCACTTTAAACATCTCATTTTATCTCTAAAAGTGATTATCCACGTACAATGTTAATTGTAGTTCAAAGAGGCAACATTTGAAAACGGACCATTTTTTTAGTTTCTGAAGCATGTCGTAAGGGGGGGTGGTTATCTCTTTCGTCAAAAATCGGGCGATTTCGCTTGAACAATAAAGGCCTACAAATGTTATTTAATTCACTTCACGTGGAGGAGAAACACTTTTTAAGGCCTCAGAGTGAGTAAATTGGCCATTTTCATTCACTTTTACCCATTTCTCAAATCTTGTGTTTAGGGCCCCTGGAAGCTTGAAAATCACTTTAAACATCTAATTTTATCTCTAAAAGTGATTATCCACGTACAAATGTGAATTGTCGTTTAAAGACGCAACATTTGAAAATGGACCATTTTTTTCGTTTCTGAAGCATGTCGTAAGGGGGGGTGGTTATCTCTTTCACCAAAAAACAGGCGTTTTTGATTGAACAATAAAGGCCTCGAAATATTATTTTATTCACTTCCCGTGGAGGAGAAACACTTTTTAAGGCCTCTGAATGAGTAAATTGGCCATTTTCATTCACTTTTAGCCATTCCTCAAATCTTGTGTTTAAGGCCCCTGGAAGCATGAAAATCACTTTAAACATCTCAATTTATCTTTAAAAGTGATTTTCCACGTACAAATGTGAATTGTAGTTCAAAGAGGCGACATTTGAAAACGGACCATTTTTTTAGTTTCTGAAGCATGTCGTAAGGGGGGGTGGTTATCTCTTTCATCAAAAATCGGGCGTTTTTGATTGAACAATAAAGGCCTACAAATGTTATTTAATTCACTTTCTAGGGTGGAGAAAAACTTTTTAAGGCCTCAGAGTGAATAAATTGGCCATTTTCATTCACATTTACCCATTCCTCAAATCTTGTGTTTAGGGCCCCTGGAAGCTTGAAAATCACTTTAAACATCTAATTTCATCTCTAAAAGTGATTATCCACGTACAAATGTGAATTGTAGTTCAAAGACGCAACATTTGAAAATGGACCATTTTTTTTCGTTTCTGACGCATGTCGTAAGGGGGGGTGGTTATCTCTTTCACCAAAAAACGGCCATTTTTGATTGAACAATAAAGGCCTCGAAATAATATTTTATTCACTTCCCGTGGAGGAGAAACACTTTTTAAGGCCTCAGAGTGAGTAAATTGGCCATTTTCATTCACTTTTACCCATTTCTCAAATCTTGTGTTTAGGGCCCCTGGAAGCTTGAAAATCACTTTAAACATCTCAATTTATCTTTAAACATGATTTTCCATGTACAAATGTGAATTGTAGTTCAAAGAGGCAACATTTGAAAACGGACCATTTTTTTAGTTTCTGAAGCATGTCGTAAGGGGGGGTGGTTATCTCTTTCGTCAAAAATCGGGCGATTTCGCTTGAACAATAAAGGCCTACAAATGTTATTTAATTCACTTCCCGTGGAGGAGAAACACTTTTTAAGGCCTCAGAGTGAGTAAATTGGCCATTTTCATTCACTTTTACCCATTTCTCAAATCTTGTGTTTAGGGCCCCTGGAAGCTTGAAAATCACTTTAAACATCTAATTTTATCTCTAAAAGTGATTATCCACATACAAATGTGAATTGTCGTTCAAAGACGCGACATTTGAAAATGGACAATTTTTTTCGTTTCTGAAGCATGTCGTAAGGGGGGGTGGTTATCTCTTTCACCAAAAAACAGGTGTTTTTGATTGAACAATAAAGGCCTCCAAATGTTATTTAATTCACTTCCCGTGGAGGAGAAACACTTTTTAAGGCCTCAGAGTGAGTAAATTGGCCATTTTCATTCACTTTTACCCATTTCTCAAATCTTGTGTTTAGGGCCCCTGGAAGCTTGAAAATCACTTTAAACATCTAATTTTATCTCTAAAAGTGATTATCCACGTACAAATGTGAATTGTCGTTTAAAGACGCAACATTTGAAAATGGACAATTTTTTTCGTTTCTGAAGCATGTCGTAAGGGGGGGTGGTTATCTCTTTCACCAAAAAACAGGTGTTTTTGATTGAACAATAAAGGCCTCCAAATGTTATTTAATTCACTTCCCGTGGAGGAGAAACACTTTTTAAGGCCTCAGAGTGAGTAAATTGGCCATTTTCATTCACTTTTACCCATTTCTCAAATCTTGTGTTTAGGGCCCCTGGAAGCTTGAAAATCACTTTAAACATCTCATTTTATCTCTAAAAGTGATTATCCACGTACAATGTTAATTGTAGTTCAAAGAGGCAAAATTTGAAAACGGACCATTTTTTTAGTTTCTGAAGCATGTCGTAAGGGGGGTGGTTATCTCTTTCGTCAAAAATCGGGCGTTTTGCTTGAACAATAAATGCCTACAAATTTTATTTTATTCACTTCCCGTGGAGGAGAAACACTTTTTATGGCCTCAGAGTGAGTAAATTGGCCATTTTCATTCACTTTTACCCATTTCTCAAATCTTGTGTTTAGGGCCCCTGGAAGCTTGAAAATCACTTTAAACATCTAATTTTATCTCTAAAAGTGATTATCCACGTACAAATGTGAATTGTCGTTCAAAGACGCAACATTTGAAAATGGACCATTTTTTTCGTTTCTGAAGCATGTCGTAAGGGGGGGTGCTTATCTCTTTCACAAAAAAACAGGCGTTTTTGATTGAACAATAAAGGCCTGGAAATATTATTTTATTCACTTCCCGTGGAGGAGAAACACTTTTTAAGGCCGCAGAGTGAGTAAATTGGCCATTTTCATTCACTTTTACCCATTCCTCAAATCTCGTGTTTCAGGCCCCTGGAAGCATGAAAATCACTTTAAACATCTCAATTTATCTTTAAACATGATTTTCCATGTACAAATGTGAATTGTAGTTCAAAGAGGCAACATTTGAAAACGGACCATTTTTTTAGTTTCTGAAGCATTTCGTAAGGGGGGGTGGTTATCTCTTTCGTCAAAAATCGGGCGTTTTCGCTTGAACAATAAAGGCCTACAAATGTTATTTAATTCACTTCCCGTGGAGGAGAAACACTTTTTAAGGCCTCAGAGTGAGTAAATTGGCCATTTTCATTCACTTTTACCCATTTCTCAAATCTTGTGTTTAGGGCCCCTGGAAGCTTGAAAATCACTTTAAACATCTAATTTTATCTCTAAAAGTGATTATCCACATACAAATGTGAATTATCATTCAAAGACGCGACATTTGAAAATGGACAATTTTTTTCGTTTCTGAAGCATGTCGTAAGGGGGGGTGGTTATCTCTTTCACCAAAAAACAGGTGTTTTTGATTGAACAATAAAGGCCTCCAAATGTTATTTAATTCACTTCCCGTGGAGGAGAAACACTTTTTAAGGCCTCAGAGTGAGTAAATTGGCCATTTTCATTCACTTTTACCCATTTCTCAAATCTTGTGTTTAGGGCCCCTGGAAGCTTGAAAATCACTTTAAACATCTCATTTTATCTCTAAAAGTGATTATCCACGTACAAATGTGAATTGTCGTTTAAAGACGCAACATTTGAAAATGGACCATTTTTTTCGTTTCTGAAGCATGTCGTAAGGGGGGGTGGTTATCTCTTTCACCAAAAAACAGGCGTTTTTGATTGAACAATAAAGGCCTCGAAATATTATTTTATTCACTTCCCGTGTAGGAGAAACACTTTTTAAGGCCTCAGAATGAGTAAATTGGCCATTTTCATTCACTTTTAGCCATTCCTCAAATCTCGTGTTTAAGGCCCCTGGAAGCATGAAAATCACTTTAAACATCTCAATTTATCTTTAAAAGTGATTTTCCACGTACAAATGTGAATTGTAGTTCAAAGAGGCGACATTTGAAAACGGACCATTTTTTTAGTTTCTGAAGCATGTCGTAAGGGGGGGTGGTTATCTCTTTCATCAAAAATCGGGCGTTTTTGGTTGAACAATAAAGGCCTACAAATGTTATTTAATTCACTTTCTAGGGTGGAGAAAAACTTTTTAAGGCCTCAGAGTGAATAAATTGGCCATTTTCATTCACATTTACCCATTCCTCAAATCTTGTGTTTAGGGCCCCTGGAAGCTTGAAAATCACTTTAAACATCTAATTTCATCTCTAAAAGTGATTATCCACGTACAAATGTGAATTGTAGTTCAAAGACGCAACATTTGAAAATGGACCATTTTTTTTTCGTGTCTGACGCATGTCATAAGGGGGGGTGGTTATCTCTTTCACCAAAAAACGGGCATTTTTGATTGAACAATAAAGGCCTCCAAATGTTATTTTATTCACTTCCCGTGGAGGAGAAACACTTTTTAAGGCCGCAGAAAGAGTAAATTGGCCAATTTCATTCACGTTTACCCATTTCTCAAATCTTGTGTTTAGGGCCCCTGGAAGCTTGAAAATCACTTTAAACATCTCATTTTATCTCTAAAAGTGATTATCCACGTACAATGTTAATTGTAGTTCAAAGAGGCAACATTTGAAAACGGACCATTTTTTTAGTTTCTGAAGCATGTCGTAAGGGGGGGTGGTTATCTCTTTCGTCAAAAATCGGGCGATTTCGCTTGAACAATAAAGGCCTACAAATGTTATTTAATTCACTTCACGTGGAGGAGAAACACTTTTTAAGGCCTCAGAGTGAGTAAATTGGCCATTTTCATTCACTTTTACCCATTTCTCAAATCTTGTGTTTAGGGCCCCTGGAAGCTTGAAAATCACTTTAAACATCTAATTTTATCTCTAAAAGTGATTATCCACGTACAAATGTGAATTGTCGTTTAAAGACGCAACATTTGAAAATGGACCATTTTTTTCGTTTCTGAAGCATGTCGTAAGGGGGGGTGGTTATCTCTTTCACCAAAAAACAGGCGTTTTTGATTGAACAATAAAGGCCTCGAAATATTATTTTATTCACTTCCCGTGGAGGAGAAACACTTTTTAAGGCCTCTGAATGAGTAAATTGGCCATTTTCATTCACTTTTAGCCATTCCTCAAATCTTGTGTTTAAGGCCCCTGGAAGCATGAAAATCACTTTAAACATCTCAATTTATCTTTAAAAGTGATTTTCCACGTACAAATGTGAATTGTAGTTCAAAGAGGCGACATTTGAAAACGGACCATTTTTTTAGTTTCTGAAGCATGTCGTAAGGGGGGGTGGTTATCTCTTTCATCAAAAATCGGGCGTTTTTGATTGAACAATAAAGGCCTACAAATGTTATTTAATTCACTTTCTAGGGTGGAGAAAAACTTTTTAAGGCCTCAGAGTGAATAAATTGGCCATTTTCATTCACATTTACCCATTCCTCAAATCTTGTGTTTAGGGCCCCTGGAAGCTTGAAAATCACTTTAAACATCTAATTTCATCTCTAAAAGTGATTATCCACGTACAAATGTGAATTGTAGTTCAAAGACGCAACATTTGAAAATGGACCATTTTTTTCCGTTTCTGACGCATGTCGTAAGGGGGGGTGGTTATCTCTTTCACCAAAAAACGGCCATTTTTGATTGAACAATAAAGGCCTCGAAATATTATTTTATTCACTTCCCGTGGAGGAGAAACACTTTTTAAGGCCTCAGAGTGAGTAAATTGGCCATTTTCATTCACTTTTACCCATTTCTCAAATCTTGTGTTTAGGGCCCCTGGAAGCTTGAAAATCACTTTAAACATCTCAATTTATCTTTAAACATGATTTTCCATGTACAAATGTGAATTGTAGTTCAAAGAGGCAACATTTGAAAACGGACCATTTTTTTAGTTTCTGAAGCATGTCGTAAGGGGGGGTGGTTATCTCTTTCGTCAAAAATCGGGCGATTTCGCTTGAACAATAAAGGCCTACAAATGTTATTTAATTCACTTCCCGTGGAGGAGAAACACTTTTTAAGGCCTCAGAGTGAGTAAATTGGCCATTTTCATTCACTTTTACCCATTTCTCAAATCTTGTGTTTAGGGCCCCTGGAAGCTTGAAAATCACTTTAAACATCTAATTTTATCTCTAAAAGTGATTATCCACATACAAATGTGAATTGTCGTTCAAAGACGCGACATTTGAAAATGGACCATTTTTTTAGTTTCTGAAGCATGTCGTAAGGGGGGGTGGTTATCTCTTTCACCAAAAAACAGGTGTTTTTGATTGAACAATAAAGGCCTCCAAATGTTATTTAATTCACTTCCCGTGGAGGAGAAACACTTTTTAAGGCCTCAGAGTGAGTAAATTGGCTATTTTCATTCACTTTTACCCATTTCTCAAATCTTGTGTTTAGGGCCCCTGGAAGCTTGAAAATCACTTTAAACATCTAATTTTATCTCTAAAAGTGATTATCCACGTACAAATGTGAATTGTCGTTTAAAGACGCAACATTTGAAAATGGACAATTTTTTTCGTTTCTGAAGCATGTCGTAAGGGGGGGTGGTTATCTCTTTCACCAAAAAACAGGTGTTTTTGATTGAACAATAAAGGCCTCCAAATGTTATTTAATTCACTTCCCGTGGAGGAGAAACACTTTTTAAGGCCTCAGAGTGAGTAAATTGGCCATTTTCATTCACTTTTACCCATTTCTCAAATCTTGTGTTTAGGGCCCCTGGAAGCTTGAAAATCACTTTAAACATCTCATTTTATCTCTAAAAGTGATTATCCACGTACAATGTTAATTGTAGTTCAAAGAGGCAAAATTTGAAAACGGACCATTTTTTTAGTTTCTGAAGCATGTCGTAAGGGGGGTGGTTATCTCTTTCGTCAAAAATCGGGCGTTTTGCTTGAACAATAAATGCCTACAAATTTTATTTTATTCACTTCCCGTGGAGGAGAAACACTTTTTATGGCCTCAGAGTGAGTAAATTGGCCATTTTCATTCACTTTTACCCATTTCTCAAATCTTGTGTTTAGGGCCCCTGGAAGCTTGAAAATCACTTTAAACATCTAATTTTATCTCTAAAAGTGATTATCCACGTACAAATGTGAATTGTCGTTCAAAGACGCAACATTTGAAAATGGACCATTTTTTTCGTTTCTGAAGCATGTCGTAAGGGGGGGTGCTTATCTCTTTCACAAAAAAACAGGCGTTTTTGATTGAACAATAAAGGCCTGGAAATATTATTTTATTCACTTCCCGTGGAGGAGAAACACTTTTTAAGGCCGCAGAGTGAGTAAATTGGCCATTTTCATTCACTTTTACCCATTCCTCAAATCTCGTGTTTCAGGCCCCTGGAAGCATGAAAATCACTTTAAACATCTCAATTTATCTTTAAACATGATTTTCCATGTACAAATGTGAATTGTAGTTCAAAGAGGCAACATTTGAAAACGGACCATTTTTTTAGTTTCTCAAGCATGTCGTAAGGGGGGGTGGTTATCTCTTTCGTCAAAAATCGGGCGTTTTCGCTTGAACAATAAATGCCTACAAATGTTATTTAATTCACTTCCCATGGAGGAGAAACACTTTTTAAGGCCTCAGAGTGAGTAAATTGGCCATTTTCATTCACTTTTACCCATTTCTCAAATCTTGTGTTTAGGGCCCCTGGAAGCTTGAAAATCACTTTAAACATCTCAATTTATCTTTAAACATGATTTTCCATGTACAAATGTGAATTGTAGTTCAAAGAGGCAACATTTGAAAACGGACCATTTTTTTAGTTTCTGAAGCATGTCGTAAGGGGGGGTGGTTATCTCTTTCGTCAAAAATCGGGCGATTTTGCTTGAACAATAAAGGCCTACAAATGTTATTTAATTCACTTCCCGTGGAGGAGAAACACTTTTTAAGGCCTCAGAGTGAGTAAATTGGCCATTTTCATTCACTTTTACCCATTTCTCAAATCTTGTGTTTAGGGCCCCTGGAAGCTTGAAAATCACTTTAAACATCTAATTTTATCTCTAAAAGTGATTATCCACATACAAATGTGAATTATCATTCAAAGACGCGACATTTGAAAATGGACAATTTTTTTCGTTTCTGAAGCATGTCGTAAGGGGGGGTGGTTATCTCTTTCACCAAAAAACAAGTGTTTTTGATTGAACAATAAAGGCCTCCAAATGTTATTTAATTCACTTCCCGTGGAGGAGAAACACTTTTTAAGGCCTCAGAGTGAGTAAATTGGCCATTTTCATTCACTTTTACCCATTTCTCAAATCTTGTGTTTAGGGCCCCTGGAAGCTTGAAAATCACTTTAAACATCTAATTTTATCTCTAAAAGTGATTATCCACGTACAAATGTGAATTGTCGTTTAAAGACGCAACATTTGAAAATGGACCATTTTTTTCGTTTCTGAAGCATGTCGTAAGGGGGGGTGGTTATCTCTTTCATCAAAAATCGGGCGTTTTTGGTTGAACAATAAAGGCCTACAAATGTTATTTAATTCACTTTCTAGGGTGGAGAAAAACTTTTTAAGGCCTCAGAGTGAATAAATTGGCCATTTTCATTCACATTTACCCATTCCTCAAATCTTGTGTTTAGGGCCCCTGGAAGCTTGAAAATCACTTTAAACATCTAATTTCATCTCTAAAAGTGATTATCCACGTACAAATGTGAATTGTAGTTCAAAGACGCAACATTTGAAAATGGACCATTTTTTTTTCGTGTCTGACGCATGTCATAAGGGGGGGTGGTTATCTCTTTCACCAAAAAACGGGCATTTTTGATTGAACAATAAAGGCCTCCAAATGTTATTTTATTCACTTCCCGTGGAGGAGAAACACTTTTTAAGGCCGCAGAAAGAGTAAATTGGCCAATTTCATTCACGTTTACCCATTTCTCAAATCTTGTGTTTAGGGCCCCTGGAAGCTTGAAAATCACTTTAAACATCTCAATTTATCTTTAAACATGATTTTCCATGTACAAATGTGAATTGTAGTTCAAAGAGGCAACATTTGAAAACGGACCATTTTTTTAGTTTCTCAAGCATGTCGTAAGGGGGGGTGGTTATCTCTTTCGTCAAAAATCGGGCGTTTTCGCTTAAACAATAAAGGACTACAAATGTTATTTAATTCACTTCCCGAGGAGGAGAAACACTTTTTAAGGCCTCAGAGTGAGTAAATTGGCCATTTTCATTCACTTTTACCCATTTCTCAAATCTTGTGTTTAGGGCCCCTGGAAGCTTGAAAATCACTTTAAACATCTCAATTTATCTTTAAACATGATTTTCCATGTACAAATGTGAATTGTAGTTCAGAGAGGCAACATTTGAAAACGGACCATTTTTTTAGTTTCTGAAGCATGTCGTAAGGGGGGGTGGTTATCTCTTTCGTCAAAAATCGGGCGTTTTCGCTTGAACAATAAAGGCCTACAAATGTTATTTAATTCACTTCCCGTGGAGGAGAAACACTTTTTAAGGCCTCAGAATGAGTAAATTGGCCATTTTCATTCACTTTTAGCCATTCCTCAAATCTCGTGTTTAAGGCCCCTGGAAGCATGAAAATCACTTTAAACATCTCAATTCATCTTTAAAAGTGATTTTCCACGTACAAATGTGAATTGTAGTTCAAAGAGGCGACATTTGAAAACGGACCATTTTTTTTTGTTTCTGAAGCATGTCGTAAGGGGGGGTGGTTATCTCTTTCATCAAAAATCGGGCGTTTTTGGTTGAACAATAAAGGCCTACAAATGTTATTTAATTCACTTTCTAGGGTGGAGAAAAACTTTTTAAGGCCTCAGAGTGAATAAATTGGCCATTTTCATTCACATTTACCCATTCCTCAAATCTTGTGTTTAGGGCCCCTGGAAGCTTGAAAATCACTTTAAACATCTAATTTCATCTCTAAAAGTGATTATCCATGTACAAATGTGAATTGTAGTTCAAAGACGAAACATTTGAAAATGGACCATTTTTTTCGTTTCTGACGCATGTCGTAAGGGGGGGTGGTTATCTCTTTCACCAAAAAACGGGCATTTTTGATTGAACAATAAAGGCCTCCAAATGTTATTTTATTCACTTCCCGTGGAGGAGAAACACTTTTTAAGGCCGCAGAGAGAGTAAATTGGCCATTTTCATTCACGTTTACCCATTTCTCAAATCTTGTGTTTAGGGCCCCTGGAAGCTTGAAAATCACTTTAAACATCTCATTTTATCTCTAAAAGTGATTATCCACTCACAATGTTAATTGTAGTTCTAAGAGGCAAAATTTGAAAACGGACCATTTTTTTAGTTTCTGAAGCATGTCGTAAGGGGGATGGTTATCTCTTTCGTCAAAAATCGGGCGTTTTGCTTGAACAATAAATGCCTACAAATTTTATTTTATTCACTTCCCGTGGAGGAGAAACACTTTTTATGGCCTCAGAGTGAATAAATTGGCCATTTTCATTCACTTTTACCCATTTCTCAAATCTTGTGTTTAGGGCCCCTGGAAGCTTGAAAATCACTTTAAACATCTAATTTTATCTCTAAAAGTGATTATCCACGTACAAATGTGAATTGTCGTTCAAAGACGCAACATTTGAAAATGGACCATTTTTTTCGTTTCTGAAGCATGTCGTAAGGGGGGGTGCTTATCTCTTTCACAAAAAAACAGGCGTTTTTGATTGAACAATAAAGGCCTGGAAATATTATTTTATTCACTTCCCGTGGAGGAGAAACACTTTTTAAGGCCGCAGAGTGAGTAAATTGGCCATTTTCATTCACTTTTACCCATTCCTCAAATCTCGTGTTTCAGGCCCCTGGAAGCATGAAAATCACTTTAAACATCTCAATTTATCTTTAAACATGATTTTCCATGTACAAATGTGAATTGTAGTTCAAAGAGGCAACATTTGAAAACGGACCATTTTTTTAGTTTCTGAAGCATGTCGTAAGGGGGGGTGGTTATCTCTTTCGTCAAAAATCGGGCGATTTCGCTTAAACAATAAAGGCCTACAAATGTTATTTAATTCACTTCCCGTGGAGGAGAAACACTTTTTAAGGCCTCAGAGTGAGTAAATTGGCCATTTTCATTCACTTTTACCCTTTTCTCAAATCTTGTGTTTAGGACCCCTGGAAGCTTGAAAATCACTTTAAACATCTAATTTTATCTCTAAAAGTGATTATCCACATACAAATGTGAATTGTCGTTCAAAGACGCAACATTTGAAAATGGACCATTTTTTTCATTTCTGAAGCATATCGTAAGGGGGGGTGGTTATCTCTTTCACCAAAAAACGGGCATTTTTGATTGAACAATAAAGGCCTCGAAATATTATTTTATTCACTTCCCGTGGAGGAGAAACACTTTTTAAGGCCTCAGAGTGAGTAAATTGGCCATTTTCATTCACTTTTACCCATTTCTCAAATCTTGTGTTTAGGGCCCCTGGAAGCTTGAAAATCACTTTAAACATCTAATTTCATCTCTAAAAGTGATTATCCACGTACAAATGTGAATTGTAGTTCAAAGACGCAACATTTGAAAATGGACCATTTTTTTTCGTGTCTGACGCATGTCATAAGGGGGGGTGGTTATCTCTTTCACCAAAAAACGGGCATTTTTGATTGAACAATAAAGGCCTCCAAATGTTATTTTATTCACTTCCCGTGGAGGAGAAACACTTTTTAAGGCCGCAGAAAGAGTAAATTGGCCAATTTCATTCACGTTTACCCATTTCTCAAATCTTGTGTTTAGGGCCCCTGGAAGCTTGAAAATCACTTTAAACATCTCAATTTATCTTTAAACATGATTTTCCATGTACAAATGTGAATTGTAGTTCAAAGAGGCAACATTTGAAAACGGACCATTTTTTTAGTTTCTGAAGCATGTCGTAAGGGGGGGTGGTTATCTCTTTCGTCAAAAATCGGGCGATTTTGCTTGAACAATAAAGGCCTACAAATGTTATTTAATTCACTTCCCGTGGAGGAGAAACACTTTTTAAGGCCTCAGAGTGAGTAAATTGGCCATTTTCATTCACTTTTACCCATTTCTCAAATCTTGTGTTTAGGGCCCCTGGAATCTTGAAAATCACTTTAAACATCTAATTTTATCTCTAAAAGTGATTATCCACATACAAATGTGAATTATCATTCAAAGACGCGACATTTGAAAATGGACAATTTTTTTCGTTTCTGAAGCATGTCGTAAGGGGGGGTGGTTATCTCTTTCACCAAAAAACAGGTGTTTTTGATTGAACAATAAAGGCCTCCAAATGTTATTTAATTCACTTCCCGTGGAGGAGAAACACTTTTTAAGGCCTCAGAGTGAGTAAATTGGCCATTTTCATTCACTTTTACCCATTTCTCAAATCTTGTGTTTAGGGCCCCTGGAAGCTTGAAAATCACTTTAAACATCTAATTTTATCTCTAAAAGTGATTATCCACGTACAAATGTGAATTGTCGTTTAAAGACGCAACATTTGAAAATGGACCATTTTTTTCGTTTCTGAAGCATGTCGTAAGGGGGGGTGGTTATCTCTTTCACCAAAAAACAGGCGTTTTTGATTGAACAATAAAGGCCTCGAAATATTATTTTATTCACTTCCCGTGGAGGAGAAACACTTTTTAAGGCCTCAGAATGAGTAAATTGGCCATTTTCATTCACTTTTAGCCATTCCTCAAATCTCGTGTTTAAGGCCCCTGGAAGCATGAAAATCACTTTAAACATCTCAATTTATCTTTAAAAGTGATTTTCCACGTACAAATGTGAATTGTAGTTCAAAGAGGCGACATTTGAAAACGGACCATTTTTTTAGTTTCTGAAGCATGTCGTAAGGGGGGGTGGTTATCTCTTTCATCAAAAATCGGGCGTTTTTGGTTGAACAATAAAGGCCTACAAATGTTATTTAATTCACTTTCTAGGGTGGAGAAAAACTTTTTAAGGCCTCAGAGTGAATAAATTGGCCATTTTCATTCACATTTACCCATTCCTCAAATCTTGTGTTTAGGGCCCCTGGAAGCTTGAAAATCACTTTAAACATCTAATTTCATCTCTAAAAGTGATTATCCACGTACAAATGTGAATTGTAGTTCAAAGACGCAACATTTGAAAATGGACCATTTTTTTTCGTGTCTGACGCATGTCATAAGGGGGGGTGGTTATCTCTTTCACCAAAAAACGGGCATTTTTGATTGAACAATAAAGGCCTCCAAATGTTATTTTATTCACTTCCCGTGGAGGAGAAACACTTTTTAAGGCCGCAGAAAGAGTAAATTGGCCAATTTCATTCACGTTTACCCATTTCTCAAATCTTGTGTTTAGGGCCCCTGGAAGCTTGAAAATCACTTTAAACATCTCAATTTATCTTTAAACATGATTTTCCATGTACAAATGTGAATTGTAGTTCAAAGAGGCAACATTTGAAAACGGACCATTTTTTTAGTTTCTCAAGCATGTCGTAAGGGGGGGTGGTTATCTCTTTCGTCAAAAATCGGGCGTTTTCGCTTAAACAATAAAGGACTACAAATGTTATTTAATTCACTTCCCGTGGAGGAGAAACACTTTTTAAGGCCTCAGAGTGAGTAAATTGGCCATTTTCATTCACTTTTACCCATTTCTCAAATCTTGTGTTTAGGGCCCCTGGAAGCTTGAAAATCACTTTAAACATCTCAATTTATCTTTAAACATGATTTTCCATGTACAAATGTGAATTGTAGTTCAGAGAGGCAACATTTGAAAACGGACCATTTTTTTAGTTTCTGAAGCATGTCGTAAGGGGGGGTGGTTATCTCTTTCGTCAAAAATCGGGCGTTTTCGCTTGAACAATAAAGGCCTACAAATGTTATTTAATTCACTTCCCGTGGAGGAGAAACACTTTTTAAGGCCTCAGAATGAGTAAATTGGCCATTTTCATTCACTTTTAGCCATTCCTCAAATCTCGTGTTTAAGGCCCCTGGAAGCATGAAAATCACTTTAAACATCTCAATTCATCTTTAAAAGTGATTTTCCACGTACAAATGTGAATTGTAGTTCAAAGAGGCGACATTTGAAAACGGACCATTTTTTTTGTTTCTGAAGCATGTCGTAAGGGGGGGTGGTTATCTCTTTCATCAAAAATCGGGCGTTTTTGGTTGAACAATAAAGGCCTACAAATGTTATTTAATCCACTTTCTAGGGTGGAGAAAAACTTTTTAAGGCCTCAGAGTGAATAAATTGGCCATTTTCATTCACATTTACCCATTCCTCAAATCTTGTGTTTAGGGCCCCTGGAAGCTTGAAAATCACTTTAAACATCTAATTTCATCTCTAAAAGTGATTATCCATGTACAAATGTGAATTGTAGTTCAAAGACGAAACATTTGAAAATGGACCATTTTTTTCGTTTCTGACGCATGTCGTAAGGGGGGTGGTTATCTCTTTCACCAAAAAACAGGCATTTTTGATTGAACAATAAAGGCCTCCAAATGTTATTTTATTCACTTCCCGTGGAGGAGAAACACTTTTTAAGGCCGCAGAGAGAGTAAATTGGCCATTTTCATTCACGTTTACCCATTTCTCAAATCTTGTGTTTAGGGCCCCTGGAAGCTTGAAAATCACTTTAAACATCTCATTTTATCTCTAAAAGTGATTATCCACTCACAATGTTAATTGTAGTTCAAAGAGGCAAAATTTGAAAACGGACCATTTTTTTAGTTTCTGAAGCATGTCGTAAGGGGGGTGGTTATCTCTTTCGTCAAAAATCGGGCGTTTTGCTTGAACAATAAATGCCTACAAATTTTATTTTATTCACTTCCCGTGGAGGAGAAACACTTTTTATGGCCTCAGAGTGAATAAATTGGCCATTTTCATTCACTTTTACCCATTTCTCAAATCTTGTGTTTAGGGCCCCTGGAAGCTTGAAAATCACTTTAAACATCTAATTTTATCTCTAAAAGTGATTATCCACGTACAAATGTGAATTGTCGTTCAAAGACGCAACATTTGAAAATGGACCATTTTTTTCGTTTCTGAAGCATGTCGTAAGGGGGGGTGCTTATCTCTTTCACAAAAAAACAGGCGTTTTTGATTGAACAATAAAGGCCTGGAAATATTATTTTATTCACTTCCCGTGGAGGAGAAACACTTTTTAAGGCCGCAGAGTGAGTAAATTGGCCATTTTCATTCACTTTTACCCATTCCTCAAATCTCGTGTTTCAGGCCCCTGGAAGCATGAAAATCACTTTAAACATCTCAATTTATCTTTAAACATGATTTTCCATGTACAAATGTGAATTGTAGTTCAAAGAGGCAACATTTGAAAACGGACCATTTTTTTAGTTTCTGAAGCATGTCGTAAGGGGGGGTGGTTATCTCTTTCGTCAAAAATCGGGCGTTTTCGCTTGAACAATAAATGCCTACAAATGTTATTTAATTCACTTCCCATGGAGGAGAAACACTTTTTAAGGCCTCAGAGTGAGTAAATTGGCCATTTTCATTCACTTTTACCCATTTCTCAAATCTTGTGTTTAGGGCCCCTGGAAGCTTGAAAATCACTTTAAACATCTCAATTTATCTTTAAACATGATTTTCCATGTACAAATGTGAATTGTAGTTCAAAGAGGCAACATTTGAAAACGGACCATTTTTTTAGTTTCTGAAGCATGTCGTAAGGGGGGGTGGTTATCTCTTTCGTCAAAAATCGGGCGATTTCGCTTAAACAATAAAGGCCTACAAATGTTATTTAATTCACTTCCCGTGGAGGAGAAACACTTTTTAAGGCCTCAGAGTGAGTAAATTGGCCATTTTCATTCACTTTTACCCTTTTCTCAAATCTTGTGTTTAGGACCCCTGGAAGCTTGAAAATCACTTTAAACATCTAATTTTATCTCTAAAAGTGATTATCCACGTACAAATGTGAATTGTCGTTCAAAGACGCAACATTTGAAAATGGACTATTTTTTTCGTTTCTGAAGCATGTCGTAAGGGGGGGTGGTTATCTCTTTCACCAAAAAACAGGCGTTTTTGATTGAACAATAAAGGCCTCGAAACATTATTTTATTCACTTCCCGTGGAGGAGAAACACTTTTTAAGGCCTCAGAAAGAGTAAATTGGCCATTTTCATTCACTTTTAGCCATTCCTCAAATCTCGTGTTTAAGGCCCCTGGAAGCATGAAAATCACTTTAAACATCTCAATTCATCTTTAAAAGTGATTTTCCACGTACAAATGTGAATTGTAGTTCAAAGAGGCGACATTTGAACACGGACCATTTTTTTTTGTTTCTGAAGCATGTCGTAAGGGGGGGTGGTTATCTCTTTCATCAAAAATCAGGCGTTTTTGATTGAACAATAAAGGCCTACAAATGTTATTTAATTCACTTTCTGGGGTGGAGAAAAACTTTAAGGCCTCAGAGTGAATAAATTGGCCATTTTCATTCACATTTACCCATTCCTCAAATCTTGTGTTTAGGGCCCCTGGAAGCTTGAAAATCACTTTAAACATCTAATTTCATCTCTAAAAGTGATTATCCATGTACAAATGTGAATTGTAGTTCAAAGACGAAACATTTGAAAATGGACCATTTTTTTCGTTTCTGACGCATGTCGTAAGGGGGGGTGGTTATCTCTTTCACCAAAAAACGGGCATTTTTGATTGAACAATAAAGGCCTCCAAATGTTATTTTATTCACTTCCCGTGGAGGAGAAACACTTTTTAAGGCCGCAGAGAGAGTAAATTGGCCATTTTCATTCACGTTTACCCATTTCTCAAATCTTGTGTTTAGGGCCCCTGGAAGCTTGAAAATCACTTTAAACATCTCATTTTATCTCTAAAAGTGATTATCCACTCACAATGTTAATTGTAGTTCAAAGAGGCAAAATTTGAAAACGGACCATTTTTTTAGTTTCTGAAGCATGTCGTAAGGGGGGTGGTTATCTCTTTCGTCAAAAATCGGGCGTTTTGCTTGAACAATAAATGCCTACAAATTTTATTTTATTCACTTCCCGTGGAGGAGAAACACTTTTTATGGCCTCAGAGTGAATAAATTGGCCATTTTCATTCACTTTTACCCATTTCTCAAATCTTGTGTTTAGGGCCCCTGGAAGCTTGAAAATCACTTTAAACATCTAATTTTATCTCTAAAAGTGATTATCCACGTACAAATGTGAATTGTCGTTCAAAGACGCAACATTTGAAAATGGACCATTTTTTTCGTTTCTGAAGCATGTCGTAAGGGGGGGTGCTTATCTCTTTCACAAAAAAACAGGCGTTTTTGATTGAACAATAAAGGCCTGGAAATATTATTTTATTCACTTCCCGTGGAGGAGAAACACTTTTTAAGGCCGCAGAGTGAGTAAATTGGCCATTTTCATTCACTTTTACCCATTCCTCAAATCTCGTGTTTCAGGCCCCTGGAAGCATGAAAATCACTTTAAACATCTCAATTTATCTTTAAACATGATTTTCCATGTACAAATGTGAATTGTAGTTCAAAGAGGCAACATTTGAAAACGGACCATTTTTTTAGTTTCTGAAGCATGTCGTAAGGGGGGGTGGTTATCTCTTTCGTCAAAAATCGGGCGTTTTCGCTTGAACAATAAATGCCTACAAATGTTATTTAATTCACTTCCCATGGAGGAGAAACACTTTTTAAGGCCTCAGAGTGAGTAAATTGGCCATTTTCATTCACTTTTACCCATTTCTCAAATCTTGTGTTTAGGGCCCCTGGAAGCTTGAAAATCACTTTAAACATCTCAATTTATCTTTAAACATGATTTTCCATGTACAAATGTGAATTGTAGTTCAAAGAGGCAACATTTGAAAACGGACCATTTTTTTAGTTTCTGAAGCATGTCGTAAGGGGGGGTGGTTATCTCTTTCGTCAAAAATCGGGCGATTTCGCTTAAACAATAAAGGCCTACAAATGTTATTTAATTCACTTCCCGTGGAGGAGAAACACTTTTTAAGGCCTCAGAGTGAGTAAATTGGCCATTTTCATTCACTTTTACCCTTTTCTCAAATCTTGTGTTTAGGACCCCTGGAAGCTTGAAAATCACTTTAAACATCTAATTTTATCTCTAAAAGTGATTATCCACGTACAAATGTGAATTGTCGTTCAAAGACGCAACATTTGAAAATGGACTATTTTTTTCGTTTCTGAAGCATGTCGTAAGGGGGGGTGGTTATCTCTTTCACCAAAAAACAGGCGTTTTTGATTGAACAATAAAGGCCTCGAAACATTATTTTATTCACTTCCCGTGGAGGAGAAACACTTTTTAAGGCCTCAGAATGAGTAAATTGGCCATTTTCATTCACTTTTAGCCATTCCTCAAATCTCGTGTTTAAGGCCCCTGGAAGCATGAAAATCACTTTAAACATCTCAATTCATCTTTAAAAGTGATTTTCCACGTACAAATGTGAATTGTAGTTCAAAGAGGCGACATTTGAACACGGACCATTTTTTTTTGTTTCTGAAGCATGTCGTAAGGGGGGGTGGTTATCTCTTTCATCAAAAATCAGGCGTTTTTGATTGAACAATAAAGGCCTACAAATGTTATTTAATTCACTTTCTGGGGTGGAGAAAAACTTTTTAAGGCCTCAGAGTGAATAAATTGGCCATTTTCATTCACATTTACCCATTCCTCAAATCTTGTGTTTAGGGCCCCTGGAAGCTTGAAAATCACTTTAAACATCTAATTTCATCTCTAAAAGTGATTATCCATGTACAAATGTGAATTGTAGTTCAAAGACGAAACATTTGAAAATGGACCATTTTTTTCGTTTCTGACGCATGTCGTAAGGGGGGGTGGTTATCTCTTTCACCAAAAAACGGGCATTTTTGATTGAACAATAAAGGCCTCCAAATGTTATTTTATTCACTTCCCGTGGAGGAGAAACACTTTTTAAGGCCGCAGAGAGAGTAAATTGGCCATTTTCATTCACGTTTACCCATTTCTCAAATCTTGTGTTTAGGGCCCCTGGAAGCTTGAAAATCACTTTAAACATCTCATTTTATCTCTAAAAGTGATTATCCACTCACAATGTTAATTGTAGTTCAAAGAGGCAAAATTTGAAAACGGACCATTTTTTTAGTTTCTGAAGCATGTCGTAAGGGGGGTGGTTATCTCTTTCGTCAAAAATCGGGCGTTTTGCTTGAACAATAAATGCCTACAAATTTTATTTTATTCACTTCCCGTGGAGGAGAAACACTTTTTATGGCCTCAGAGTGAATAAATTGGCCATTTTCATTCACTTTTACCCATTTCTCAAATCTTGTGTTTAGGGCCCCTGGAAGCTTGAAAATCACTTTAAACATCTAATTTTATCTCTAAAAGTGATTATCCACGTACAAATGTGAATTGTCGTTCAAAGACGCAACATTTGAAAATGGACCATTTTTTTCGTTTCTGAAGCATGTCGTAAGGGGGGGTGCTTATCTCTTTCACAAAAAAACAGGCGTTTTTGATTGAACAATAAAGGCCTGGAAATATTATTTTATTCACTTCCCGTGGAGGAGAAACACTTTTTAAGGCCGCAGAGTGAGTAAATTGGCCATTTTCATTCACTTTTACCCATTCCTCAAATCTCGTGTTTCAGGCCCCTGGAAGCATGAAAATCACTTTAAACATCTCAATTTATCTTTAAACATGATTTTCCATGTACAAATGTGAATTGTAGTTCAAAGAGGCAACATTTGAAAACGGACCATTTTTTTAGTTTCTGAAGCATGTCGTAAGGGGGGGTGGTTATCTCTTTCGTCAAAAATCGGGCGATTTCGCTTAAACAATAAAGGCCTACAAATGTTATTTAATTCACTTCCCGTGGAGGAGAAACACTTTTTAAGGCCTCAGAGTGAGTAAATTGGCCATTTTCATTCACTTTTACCCTTTTCTCAAATCTTGTGTTTAGGACCCCTGGAAGCTTGAAAATCACTTTAAACATCTAATTTTATCTCTAAAAGTGATTATCCACGTACAAATGTGAATTGTCGTTCAAAGAGGCAACATTTGAAAACGGACCATTTTTTTAGTTTCTGAAGCATGTCGTAAGGGGGGGTGGTTATCTCTTTCGTCAAAAATCGGGCGATTTCGCTTAAACAATAAAGGCCTACAAATGTTATTTAATTCACTTCCCGTGGAGGAGAAACACTTTTTAAGGCCTCAGAGTGAGTAAATTGGCCATTTTCATTCACTTTTACCCTTTTCTCAAATCTTGTGTTTAGGACCCCTGGAAGCTTGAAAATCACTTTAAACATCTAATTTTATCTCTAAAAGTGATTATCCACGTACAAATGTGAATTGTCGTTCAAAGACGCAACATTTGAAAATGCACTATTTTTTTCGTTTCTGAAGCATGTCGTAAGGGGGGGTGGTTATCTCTTTCACCAAAAAACAGGCGTTTTTGATTGAACAATAAAGGCCTCGAAACATTATTTTATTCACTTCCCGTGGAGGAGAAACACTTTTTAAGGCCTCAGAAAGAGTAAATTGGCCATTTTCATTCACTTTTAGCCATTCCTCAAATCTCGTGTTTAAGGCCCCTGGAAGCATGAAAATCACTTTAAACATCTCAATTCATCTTTAAAAGTGATTTTCCACGTACAAATGTGAATTGTAGTTCAAAGAGGCGACATTTGAACACGGACCATTTTTTTTTGTTTCTGAAGCATGTCGTAAGGGGGGGTGGTTATCTCTTTCATCAAAAATCAGGCGTTTTTGATTGAACAATAAAGGCCTACAAATGTTATTTAATTCACTTTCTGGGGTGGAGAAAAACTTTAAGGCCTCAGAGTGAATAAATTGGCCATTTTCATTCACATTTACCCATTCCTCAAATCTTGTGTTTAGGGCCCCTGGAAGCTTGAAAATCACTTTAAACATCTAATTTCATCTCTAAAAGTGATTATCCATGTACAAATGTGAATTGTAGTTCAAAGACGAAACATTTGAAAATGGACCATTTTTTTCGTTTCTGACGCATGTCGTAAGGGGGGGTGGTTATCTCTTTCACCAAAAAACGGGCATTTTTGATTGAACAATAAAGGCCTCCAAATGTTATTTTATTCACTTCCCGTGGAGGAGAAACACTTTTTAAGGCCGCAGAGAGAGTAAATTGGCCATTTTCATTCACGTTTACCCATTTCTCAAATCTTGTGTTTAGGGCCCCTGGAAGCTTGAAAATCACTTTAAACATCTCATTTTATCTCTAAAAGTGATTATCCACTCACAATGTTAATTGTAGTTCAAAGAGGCAAAATTTGAAAACGGACCATTTTTTTAGTTTCTGAAGCATGTCGTAAGGGGGGTGGTTATCTCTTTCGTCAAAAATCGGGCGTTTTGCTTGAACAATAAATGCCTACAAATTTTATTTTATTCACTTCCCGTGGAGGAGAAACACTTTTTATGGCCTCAGAGTGAATAAATTGGCCATTTTCATTCACTTTTACCCATTTCTCAAATCTTGTGTTTAGGGCCCCTGGAAGCTTGAAAATCACTTTAAACATCTAATTTTATCTCTAAAAGTGATTATCCACGTACAAATGTGAATTGTCGTTCAAAGACGCAACATTTGAAAATGGACCATTTTTTTCGTTTCTGAAGCATGTCGTAAGGGGGGGTGGTTATCTCTTTCACCAAAAAACAGGCGTTTTTGATTGAACAATAAAGGCCTCGAAACATTATTTTATTCACTTCCCGTGGAGGAGAAACACTTTTTAAGGCCTCAGAATGAGTAAATTGGCCATTTTCATTCACTTTTAGCCATTCCTCAAATCTCGTGTTTAAGGCCCCTGGAAGCATGAAAATCACTTTAAACATCTCAATTCATCTTTAAAAGTGATTTTCCACGTACAAATGTGAATTGTAGTTCAAAGAGGCGACATTTGAACACGGACCATTTTTTTTTGTTTCTGAAGCATGTCGTAAGGGGGGTGGTTATCTCTTTCATCAAAAATCAGGCGTTTTTGATTGAACAATAAAGGCCTACAAATGTTATTTAATTCACTTTCTGGGGTGGAGAAAAACTTTTTAAGGCCTCAGAGTGAATAAATTGGCCATTTTCATTCACATTTACCCATTCCTCAAATCTTGTGTTTAGGGCCCCTGGAAGCTTGAAAATCACTTTAAACATCTAATTTCATCTCTAAAAGTGATTATCCATGTACAAATGTGAATTGTAGTTCAAAGACGAAACATTTGAAAATGGACCATTTTTTTCGTTTCTGACGCATGTCGTAAGGGGGGGTGGTTATCTCTTTCACCAAAAAACGGGCATTTTTGATTGAACAATAAAGGCCTCCAAATGTTATTTTATTCACTTCCCGTGGAGGAGAAACACTTTTTAAGGCCGCAGAGAGAGTAAATTGGCCATTTTCATTCACGTTTACCCATTTCTCAAATCTTGTGTTTAGGGCCCCTGGAAGCTTGAAAATCACTTTAAACATCTCATTTTATCTCTAAAAGTGATTATCCACTCACAATGTTAATTGTAGTTCAAAGAGGCAAAATTTGAAAACGGACCATTTTTTTAGTTTCTGAAGCATGTCGTAAGGGGGGTGGTTATCTCTTTCGTCAAAAATCGGGCGTTTTGCTTGAACAATAAATGCCTACAAATTTTATTTTATTCACTTCCCGTGGAGGAGAAACACTTTTTATGGCCTCAGAGTGAATAAATTGGCCATTTTCATTCACTTTTACCCATTTCTCAAATCTTGTGTTTAGGGCCCCTGGAAGCTTGAAAATCACTTTAAACATCTAATTTTATCTCTAAAAGTGATTATCCACGTACAAATGTGAATTGTCGTTCAAAGACGCAACATTTGAAAATGGACCATTTTTTTCGTTTCTGAAGCATGTCGTAAGGGGGGGTGCTTATCTCTTTCACAAAAAAACAGGCGTTTTTGATTGAACAATAAAGGCCTGGAAATATTATTTTATTCACTTCCCGTGGAGGAGAAACACTTTTTAAGGCCGCAGAGTGAGTAAATTGGCCATTTTCATTCACTTTTACCCATTCCTCAAATCTCGTGTTTCAGGCCCCTGGAAGCATGAAAATCACTTTAAACATCTCAATTTATCTTTAAACATGATTTTCCATGTACAAATGTGAATTGTAGTTCAAAGAGGCAACATTTGAAAACGGACCATTTTTTTAGTTTCTGAAGCATGTCGTAAGGGGGGGTGGTTATCTCTTTCGTCAAAAATCGGGCGTTTTCACTTGAACAATAAATGCCTACAAATGTTATTTAATTCACTTCCCATGGAGGAGAAACACTTTTTAAGGCCTCAGAGTGAGTAAATTGGCCATTTTCATTCACTTTTACCCATTTCTCAAATCTTGTGTTTAGGGCCCCTGGAAGCTTGAAAATCACTTTAAACATCTCAATTTATCTTTAAACATGATTTTCCATGTACAAATGTGAATTGTAGTTCAAAGAGGCAACATTTGAAAACGGACCATTTTTTTAGTTTCTGAAGCATGTCGTAAGGGGGGGTGGTTATCTCTTTCGTCAAAAATCGGGCGATTTCGCTTAAACAATAAAGGCCTACAAATGTTATTTAATTCACTTCCCGTGGAGGAGAAACACTTTTTAAGGCCTCAGAGTGAGTAAATTGGCCATTTTCATTCACTTTTACCCTTTTCTCAAATCTTGTGTTTAGGACCCCTGGAAGCTTGAAAATCACTTTAAACATCTAATTTTATCTCTAAAAGTGATTATCCACGTACAAATGTGAATTGTCGTTCAAAGACGCAACATTTGAAAATGGACTATTTTTTTCGTTTCTGAAGCATGTCGTAAGGGGGGGTGGTTATCTCTTTCACCAAAAAACAGGTGTTTTTGATTGAACAATAAAGGCCTCGAAACATTATTTTATTCACTTCCCGTGGAGGAGAAACACTTTTTAAGGCCTCAGAATGAGTAAATTGGCCATTTTCATTCACTTTTAGCCATTCCTCAAATCTCGTGTTTAAGGCCCCTGGAAGCATGAAAATCACTTTAAACATCTCAATTCATCTTTAAAAGTGATTTTCCACGTACAAATGTGAATTGTAGTTCAAAGAGGCGACATTTGAACACGGACCATTTTTTTTTGTTTCTGAAGCATGTCGTAAGGGGGGGTGGTTATCTCTTTCATCAAAAATCAGGCGTTTTTGATTGAACAATAAAGGCCTACAAATGTTATTTAATTCACTTTCTGGGGTGGAGAAAAACTTTTTAAGGCCTCAGAGTGAATAAATTGGCCATTTTCATTCACATTTACCCATTCCTCAAATCTTGTGTTTAGGGCCCCTGGAAGCTTGAAAATCACTTTAAACATCTAATTTCATCTCTAAAAGTGATTATCCACGTACAAATGTGAATTGTAGTTCAAAGACGAAACATTTGAAAATGGACCATTTTTTTCGTTTCTGACGCATGTCGTAAGGGGGGGTGGTTATCTCTTTCACCAAAAAACGGCCATTTTTGATTGAACAATAAAGGCCTCCAAATGTTATTTTATTCACTTCCCGTGGAGGAGAAACACTTTTTAAGGCCGCAGAGAGAGTAAATTGGCCATTTTCATTCACGTTTACCCATTTCTCAAATCTTGTGTTTAGGGCCCCTGGAAGCTTGAAAATCACTTTAAACATCTCATTTTATCTCTAAAAGTGATTATCCACGTACAATGTTCATTGTAGTTCAAAGAGGCAAAATTTGAAAACGGACCATTTTTTTAGTTTCTGAAGCATGTCGTAAGGGGGTGGTTATCTCTTTCGTCAAAAATCGGGCGTTTTGCTTGAACAATAAATGCCTACAAATTTTATTTTATTCACTTCCCGTGGAGGAGAAACACTTTTTATGGCCTCAGAGTGAGTAAATTGGCCATTTTCATTCACTTTTACCCATTTCTCAAATCTTGTGTTTAGGGCCCCTGGAAGCTTGAAAATCACTTTAAACATCTAATTTTATCTCTAAAAGTGATTATCCACGTACAAATGTGAATTGTCGTTCAAAGACGCAACATTTGAAAATGGACCATTTTTTTCGTTTCTGAAGCATGTCGTAAGGGGGGGTGCTTATCTCTTTCGTCAAAAATCGGGCGATTTCGCTTGAACAATAAAGGCCTACAAATGTTATTTAATTCACTTCCCGTGGAGGAGAAACACTTTTTAAGGCCGCAGAGTGAGTAAATTGGCCATTTTCATTCACTTTTACCCATTCCTCAAATCTCGTGTTTCAGGCCCCTGGAAGCATGAAAATCACTTTAAACATCTCAATTTATCTTTAAACATGATTTTCCATGTACAAATGTGAATTGTAGTTCAAAGAGGCACCATTTGAAAACGGACCATTTTTTTAGTTTCTGAAGCATGTCGTAAGGGGGGGTGGTTATCTCTTTCGTCAAATATCGGGCGATTTCGCTTGAAAAATAAAGGCCTACAAATGTTATTTAATTCACTTCCCGTGGAGGAGAAACACTTTTTAAGGCCTCAGAGTGAGTAAATTGGCCATTTTCATTCACTTTTACCCATTTCTCAAATCTTGTGTTTAGGGCCCCTGGAAGCTTTAAAATCACTTTAAACATCTAATTTTATCTCTAAAAGTGATTATCCACATACAAATGTGAATTGTCGTTCAAAGACGCGACATTTGAAAATGGACAATTTTTTCGTTTCTGAAGCATGTCGTAAGGGGGGGTGGTTATCTCTTTCACCAAAAAACAGGTGTTTTTGATTGAACAATAAAGGCCTCCAAATGTTATTTAATTCACTTCCCGTGGAGGAGAAACCCTTTTTAAGGCCTCAGAGTGAGTAAATTGGCCATTTTCATTCACTTTTACCCATTTCTCAAATCTTGTGTTTAGGGCCCCTGGAAGCTTGAAAATCACTTTAAACATCTAATTTTATCTCTAAAAGTGATTATCCACGTACAAATGTGAATTGTCGTTTAAAGACGCAACATTTGAAAATGGACCATTTTTTTCGTTTCTGAAGCATGTCGTAAGGGGGGGTGGTTATCTCTTTCACCAAAAAACAGGCGTTTTTGATTGAACAATAAAGGCCTCGAAATATTATTTTATTCACTTCCCGTGGAGGAGAAACACTTTTTAAGGCCTCTGAATGAGTAAATTGGCCATTTTCATTCACTTTTAGCCATTCCTCAAATCTTGTGTTTAAGGCCCCTGGAAGCATGAAAATCACTTTAAACATCTCAATTTATCTTTAAAAGTGATTTTCCACGTACAAATGTGAATTGTAGTTCAAAGAGGCGACATTTGAAAACGGACCATTTTTTTAGTTTCTGAAGCATGTCGTAAGGGGGGGTGGTTATCTCTTTCATCAAAAATCGGGCGTTTTTGATTGAACAATAAAGGCCTACAAATGTTATTTAATTCACTTTCTAGGGTGGAGAAAAACTTTTTAAGGCCTCAGAGTGAATAAATTGGCCATTTTCATTCACATTTACCCATTCCTCAAATCTTGTGTTTAGGGCCCCTGGAAGCTTGAAAATCACTTTAAACATCTAATTTCATCTCTAAAAGTGATTATCCACGTACAAATGTGAATTGTAGTTCAAAGACGCAACATTTGAAAATGGACCATTTTTTTTCGTTTCTGATGCATGTCGTAAGGGGGGGTGGTTATCTCTTTCACCAAAAAACGGGCATTTTTGATTGAACAATAAAGGCCTCCAAATGTTATTTTATTCACTTCCCGTGGAGGAGAAACACTTTTTAAGGCCGCAGAAAGAGTAAATTGGCCAATTTCATTCACGTTTACCCATTTCTCAAATCTTGTGTTTAGGGCCCCTGGAAGCTTGAAAATCACTTTAAACATCTCAATTTATCTTTAAACATGATTTTCCATGTACAAATGTGAATTGTAGTTCAAAGAGGCAACATTTGAAAACGGACCATTTTTTTAGTTTCTCAAGCATGTCGTAAGGGGGGGTGGTTATCTCTTTCGTCAAAAATCGGGCGTTTTCGCTTAAACAATAAAGGACTACAAATGTTATTTAATTCACTTCCCGTGGAGGAGAAACACTTTTTAAGGCCTCAGAGTGAGTAAATTGGCCATTTTCATTCACTTTTACCCATTTCTCAAATCTTGTGTTTAGGGCCCCTGGAAGCTTGAAAATCCCTTTAAACATCTCAATTTATCTTTAAACATGATTTTCCATGTACAAATGTGAATTGTAGTTCAGAGAGGCAACATTTGAAAACGGACCATTTTTTTAGTTTCTGAAGCATGTCGTAAGGGGGGGTGGTTATCTCTTTCGTCAAAAATCGGGCGTTTTCGCTTGAACAATAAAGGCCTACAAATGTTATTTAATTCACTTCCCGTGGAGGAGAAACACTTTTTAAGGCCTCAGAATGAGTAAATTGGCCATTTTCATTCACTTTTAGCCATTCCTCAAATCTCGTGTTTAAGGCCCCTGGAAGCATGAAAATCACTTTAAACATCTCAATTCATCTTTAAAAGTGATTTTCCACGTACAAATGTGAATTGTAGTTCAAAGAGGCGACATTTGAAAACGGACCATTTTTTTTTTGTTTCTGAAGCATGTCGTTAGGGGGGGTGGTTATCTCTTTCATCAAAAATCTGGCGTTTTTGATTGAACAATAAAGGCCTACAAATGTTATTTAATTCACTTTCTGGGGTGGAGAAAAACTTTTTAAGGCCTCAGAGTGAATAAATTGGCCATTTTCATTCACATTTACCCATTCCTCAAATCTTGTGTTTAGGGCCCCTGGAAGCTTGAAAATCACTTTAAACATCTAATTTCATCTCTAAAAGTGATTATCCACATACAAATGTGAATTGTAGTTCAAAGACGAAACATTTGAAAATGGACCATTTTTTTCGTTTCTGACGCATGTCGTAAGGGGGGGTGGTTATCTCTTTCACCAAAAAACGGGCATTTTTGATTGAACAATAAAGGCCTCCAAATGTTATTTTATTCACTTCCCGTGGAGGAGAAACACTTTTTAAGGCCGCAGAGAGAGTAAATTGGCCATTTTCATTCACGTTTACCCATTTCTCAAATCTTGTGTTTAGGGCCGCTGGAAGCTTGAAAATCACTTTAAACATCTCATTTTATCTCTAAAAGTGATTATCCACGTACAATGTTAATTGTAGTTCAAAGAGGCAACATTTGAAAACGGACCATTTTTTTAGTTTCTGAAGCATGTCGTAAGGGGGGGTGGTTATCTCTTTCGTCAAAAATCGGGCGATTTCGCTTGAACAATAAAGGCCTACAAATGTTATTTAATTCACTTCACGTGGAGGAGAAACACTTTTTAAGGCCTCAGAGTGAGTAAATTGGCCATTTTCATTCACTTTTACCCATTTCTCAAATCTTGTGTTTAGGGCCCCTGGAAGCTTGAAAATCACTTTAAACATCTAATTTCATCTCTAAAAGTGATTATCCACGTACAAATGTGAATTGTAGTTCAAAGACGAAACATTTGAAAATGGACCATTTTTTTCGTTTCTGACGCATGTCGTAAGGGGGGGTGGTTATCTCTTTCACCAAAAAACAGGCGTTTTTGATTGAACAATAAAGGCCTCGAAATATTATTTTATTCACTTCCCGTGGAGGAGAAACACTTTTTAAGGCCTCTGAATGAGTAAATTGGCCATTTTCATTCACTTTTAGCCATTCCTCAAATCTTGTGTTTAAGGCCCCTGGAAGCATGAAAATCACTTTAAACATCTCAATTTATCTTTAAAAGTGATTTTCCACGTACAAATGTGAATTGTAGTTCAAAGAGGCGACATTTGAAAACGGACCATTTTTTTAGTTTCTGAAGCATGTCGTAAGGGGGGGTGGTTATCTCTTTCATCAAAAATCGGGCGTTTTTGATTGAACAATAAAGGCCTACAAATGTTATTTAATTCACTTTCTAGGGTGGAGAAAAACTTTTTAAGGCCTCAGAGTGAATAAATTGGCCATTTTCATTCACATTTACCCATTCCTCAAATCTTGTGTTTAGGGCCCCTGGAAGCTTGAAAATCACTTTAAACATCTAATTTCATCTCTAAAAGTGATTATCCACGTACAAATGTGAATTCTAGTTCAAAGACGCAACATTTGAAAATGGACCATTTTTTTTCGTTTCTGACGCATGTCGTAAGGGGGGGTGGTTATCTCTTTCACCAAAAAACTGGCATTTTTGATTGAACAATAAAGGCCTCGAAATATTATTTTATTCACTTCCCGTGGAGGAGAAACACTTTTTATGGCCTCAGAGTGAGTAAATTGGCCATTTTCATTCACTTTTACCCATTTCTCAAATCTTGTGTTTAGGGCCCCTGGAAGCTTGAAAATCACTTTAAACATCTAATGTTATCTCTAAAAGTGATTATCCACGTACAAATGTGAATTGTCGTTCAAAGACGCAACATTTGAAAATGGACCATTTTTTTCGTTTCTGAAGCATGTCGTAAGGGGGGGTGCTTATCTCTTTCACAAAAAAACAGGCGTTTTTGATTGAACAATAAAGGCCTGGAAATAATATTTTATTCACTTCCCGTGGAGGAGAAACACTTTTTAAGGCCGCAGAGTGAGTAAATTGGCCATTTTCATTCACTTTTACCCATTCCTCAAATCTCGTGTTTCAGGCCCCTGGAAGCATGAAAATCACTTTAAACATCTCAATTTATCTTTAAACATGATTTTCCATGTACAAATGTGAATTGTAGTTCAAAGAGGCAACATTTGAAACCGGACCATTTTTTTAGTTTCTGAAGCATGTCGTAAGGGGGGGTGGTTATCTCTTTCGTCAAAAATCGGGCGTTTTCGCTTGAACAATAAATGCCTACAAATGTTATTTAATTCACTTCCCATGGAGGAGAAACACTTTTTAAGGCCTCAGAGTGAGTAAATTGGCCATTTTCATTCACTTTTACCCATTTCTCAAATCTTGTGTTTAGGGCCCCTGGAAGCTTGAAAATCACTTTAAACATCTCAATTTATCTTTAAACATGATTTTCCATGTACAAATGTGAATTGTAGTTCAAAGAGGCAACATTTGAAAACGGACCATTTTTTTAGTTTCTGAAGCATGTCGTAAGGGGGGGTGGTTATCTCTTTCGTCAAAAATCGGGCGATTTCGCTTGAACAATAAAGGCCTACAAATGTTATTTAATTCACTTCCCGTGGAGGAGAAACACTTTTTAAGGCCTCAGAGTGAGTAAATTGGCCATTTTCATTCACTTTTACCCATTTCTCAAATCTTGTGTTTAGGGCCCCTGGAAGCTTGAAAATCACTTTAAACATCTAATTTCATCTCTAAAAGTGATTATCCACATACAAATGTGAATTGTCGTTCAAAGACGCGACATTTGAAAATGGACAATTTTTTTCGTTTCTGAAGCATGTCGTAAGGGGGGGTGGTTATCTCTTTCACCAAAAAACAGGTGTTTTTGATTGAACAATAAAGGCCTCCAAATGTTATTTAATTCACTTCCCGTGGAGGAGAAACACTTTTTAAGGCCTCAGAGTGAGTAAATTGGCCATTTTCATTCACTTTTACCCATTTCTCAAATCTTGTGTTTAGGGCCCCTGGAAGCTTGAAAATCACTTTAAACATCTAATTTTATCTCTAAAAGTGATTATCCACGTACAAATGTGAATTGTCGTTTAAAGACGCAACATTTGAAAATGGACAATTTTTTTCGTTTCTGAAGCATGTCGTAAGGGAGGGTGGTTATCTCTTTCACCAAAAAACAGGTGTTTTTGATTGAACAATAAAGGCCTCCAAATGTTATTTAATTCACTTCCCGTGGAGGAGAAACACTTTTTAAGGCCTCAGAGTGAGTAAATTGGCCATTTTCATTCACTTTTACCCATTTCTCAAATCTTGTGTTTAGGGCCCCTGGAAGCTTGAAAATCACTTTAAACATCTCATTTTATCTCTAAAAGTGATTATCCACGTACAATGTTAATTGTAGTTCAAAGAGGCAAAATTTGAAAACGGACCATTTTTTTAGTTTCTGAAGCATGTCGTAAGGGGGGTGGTTATCTCTTTCGTCAAAAATCGGGCGTTTTGCTTGAACAATAAATGCCTACAAATTTTATTTTATTCACTTCCCGTGGAGGAGAAACACTTTTTATGGCCTCAGAGTGAGTAAATTGGCCATTTTCATTCACTTTTACCCATTTCTCAAATCTTGTGTTTTGGGCCCCTGGAAGCTTGAAAATCACTTTAAACATCTAATTTTATCTCTAAAAGTGATTATCCACGTACAAATGTGAATTGTCGTTCAAAGACGCAACATTTGAAAACGGACCATTTTTTTCGTTTCTGAAGCATGTCGTAAGGGGGGGTGGTTATCTCTTTCGTCAAAAATCGGGCGTTTTCGCTTGAACAATAAATGCCTACAAATGTTATTTAATTCACTTCCCATGGAGGAGAAACACTTTTTAATGCCTCAGAGTGAGTAAATTGGCCATTTTCATTCACTTTTACCCATTTCTCAAATCTTGTGTTTAGGGCCCCTGGAAGCTTGAAAATCACTTTAAACATCTCAATTTATCTTTAAACATGATTTTCCATGTACAAATGTGAATTGTAGTTCAAAGAGGCAACATTTCAAAACGGACCATTTTTTTAGTTTCTGAAGCATGTCGTAAGGGGGGGTGGTTATCTCTTTCGTCAAAAATCGGGCGATTTTGCTTGAACAATAAAGGCCTACAAATGTTATTTAATTCACTTCCCGTGGAGGAGAAACACTTTTTAAGGCCTCAGAGTGAGTAAATTGGCCATTTTCATTCACTTTTACCCATTTCTCAAATCTTGTGTTTAGGGCCCCTGGAAGCTTGAAAATCACTTTAAACATCTAATTTTATCTCTAAAAGTGATTATCCACGTACAAATGTGAATTGTCGTTTAAAGACGCAACATTTGAAAATGGACCATTTTTTTCGTTTCTGAAGCATGTCGTAAGGGGGGGTGGTTATCTCTTTCACCAAAAAACAGGCGTTTTTGATTGAACAATAAAGGCCTCGAAATATTATTTTATTCACTTCCCGTGGAGGAGAAACACTTTTTAAGGCCTCAGAATGAGTAAATTGGCCATTTTCATTCACTTTTAGCCATTCCTCAAATCTCGTGTTTAAGGCCCCTGGAAGCATGAAAATCACTTTAAACATCTCAATTTATCTTTAAAAGTGATTTTCCACGTACAAATGTGAATTGTAGTTCAAAGAGGCGACATTTGAAAACGGACCATTTTTTTAGTTTCTGAAGCATGTCGTAAGGGGGGGTGGTTATCTCTTTCATCAAAAATCCGGCATTTTTGGTTGAACAATAAAGGCCTACAAATGTTATTTAATTCACTTTCTAGGGTGGAGAAAAACTTTTTAAGGCCTCAGAGTGAATAAATTGGCCATTTTCATTCACATTTACCCATTCCTCAAATCTTGTGTTTAGGGCCCCTGGAAGCTTGAAAATCACTTTAAACATCTAATTTCATCTCTAAAAGTGATTATCCACGTACAAATGTGAATTGTAGTTCAAAGACGCAACATTTAAAAATGGACCATTTTTTTTCGTGTCTGACGCATGTCATAAGGGGGGGTGGTTATCTCTTTCACCAAAAAACGGGCATTTTTGATTGAACAATAAAGGCCTCCAAATGTTATTTTATTCACTTCCGGTGGAGGAGAAACACTTTTTAAGGCCGCAGAAAGAGTAAATTGGCCAATTTCATTCACGTTTACCCATTTCTCAAATCTTGTGTTTAGGGCCCCTGGAAGCTTGAAAAGCACTTTAAACATCTCAATTTATCTTTAAACATGATTTTCCATGTACAAATGTGAATTGTAGTTCAAAGAGGCAACATTTGAAAACGGACCATTTTTTTAGTTTCTCAAGCATGTCGTAAGGGGGGGTGGTTATCTCTTTCGTCAAAAATCGGGCGTTTTCGCTTAAACAATAAAGGACTACAAATGTTATTTAATTCACTTCCCGTGGAGGAGAAACACTTTTTAAGGCCTCAGAGTGAGTAAATTGGCCATTTTCATTCACTTTTACCCATTTCTCAAATCTTGTGTTTAGGGCCCCTGGAAGCTTGAAAATCACTTTAAACATCTCAATTTATCTTTAAACATGATTTTCCATGTACAAATGTGAATTGTAGTTCAGAGAGGCAACATTTGAAAACGGACCATTTTTTTAGTTTCTGAAGCATGTCGTAAGGGGGGCTGGTTATCTCTTTCGTCAAAAATCGGGCGTTTTCGCTTGAACAATAAAGGCCTACAAATGTTATTTAATTCACTTCCCGTGGAGGAGAAACACTTTTTAAGGCCTCAGAATGAGTAAATTGGCCATTTTCATTCACTTTTAGCCATTCCTCAAATCTCGTGTTTAAGGCCCCTGGAAGCATGAAAATCACTTTAAACATCTCAATTCATCTTTAAAAGTGATTTTCCACGTACAAATGTGAATTGTAGTTCAAAGAGGCGACATTTGAAAACGGACCATTTTTTGTTGTTTCTGAAGCATGTCGTAAGGGGGGGTGGTTATCTCTTTCATCAAAAATCGGGCGTTTTTGGTTGAACAATAAAGGCCTACAAATGTTATTTAATTCACTTTCTAGGGTGGAGAAAAACTTTTTAAGGCCTCAGAGTGAATAAATTGGCCATTTTCATTCACATTTACCCATTCCTCAAATCTTGTGTTTAGGGCCCCTGGAAGCTTGAAAATCACTTTAAACATCTAATTTCATCTCTAAAAGTGATTATCCATGTACAAATGTGAATTGTAGTTCAAAGACGAAACATTTGAAAATGGACCATTTTTTTCGTTTCTGACGCATGTCGTAAGGGGGGGTGGTTATCTCTTTCACCAAAAAACGGGCATTTTTGATTGAACAATAAAGGCCTCCAAATGTTATTTTATTCACTTCCCGTGGAGGAGAAACACTTTTTAAGGCCGCAGAGAGAGTAAATTGGCCATTTTCATTCACGTTTACCCATTTCTCAAATCTTGTGTTTAGGGCCCCTGGAAGCTTGAAAATCACTTTAAACATCTCATTTTATCTCTAAAAGTGATTATCCACTCACAATGTTAATTGTAGTTCAAAGAGGCAAAATTTGAAAACGGACCATTTTTTTAGTTTCTGAAGCATGTCGTAAGGGGGGTGGTTATCTCTTTCGTCAAAAATCGGGCGTTTTGCTTGAACAATAAATGCCTACAAATTTTATTTTATTCACTTCCCGTGGAGGAGAAACACTTTTTATGGCCTCAGAGTGAATAAATTGGCCATTTTCATTCACTTTTACCCATTTCTCAAATCTTGTGTTTAGGGCCCCTGGAAGCTTGAAAATCACTTTAAACATCTAATTTTATCTCTAAAAGTGATTATCCACGTACAAATGTGAATTGTCGTTCAAAGACGCAACATTTGAAAATGGACCATTTTTTTCGTTTCTGAAGCATGTCGTAAGGGGGGGTGCTTATCTCTTTCACAAAAAAACAGGCGTTTTTGATTGAACAATAAAGGCCTGGAAATATTATTTTATTCACTTCCCGTGGAGGAGAAACACTTTTTAAGGCCGCAGAGTGAGTAAATTGGCCATTTTCATTCACTTTTACCCATTCCTCAAATCTCGTGTTTCAGGCCCCTGGAAGCATGAAAATCACTTTAAACATCTCAATTTATCTTTAAACATGATTTTCCATGTACAAATGTGAATTGTAGTTCAAAGAGGCAACATTTGAAAACGGACCATTTTTTTAGTTTCTGAAGCATGTCGTAAGGGGGGGTGGTTATCTCTTTCGTCAAAAATCGGGCATTTTTTTCGCTTGAACAATAAATGCCTACAAATGTTATTTAATTCACTTCCCATGGAGGAGAAACACTTTTTAAGGCCTCAGAGTGAGTAAATTGGCCATTTTCATTCACTTTTACCCATTTCTCAAATCTTGTGTTTAGGGCCCCTGGAAGCTTGAAAATCACTTTAAACATCTCAATTTATCTTTAAACATGATTTTCCATGTACAAATGTGAATTGTAGTTCAAAGAGGCAACATTTGAAAACGGACCATTTTTTTAGTTTCTGAAGCATGTCGTAAGGGGGGGTGGTTATCTCTTTCGTCAAAAATCGGGCGATTTCGCTTAAACAATAAAGGCCTACAAATGTTATTTAATTCACTTCCCGTGGAGGAGAAACACTTTTTAAGGCCTCAGAGTGAGTAAATTGGCCATTTTCATTCACTTTTACCCATTTCTCAAATCTTGTGTTTAGGGCCCCTGGAAGCTTGAAAATCACTTTAAACATCTAATTTTATCTCTAAAAGTGATTATCCACATACAAATGTGTATTGTCGTTCAAAGACGCGACATTTGAAAATGGACAATTTTTTTCGTTTCTGAAGCATGTCGTAAGGGGGGGTGGTTATCTCTTTCACCAAAAAACAGGCGTTTTTGATTGAACAATAAAGGCCTCGAAATATTATTTTATTCACTTCCCATGGAGGAGAAGCACTTTTTAAGGCCGCAGAGTGAATAATTGGCCATTTTCATTCACTTTTAGCCATTCCTCAAATCTCGTGTTTAAGGCCCCTGGAAGCATGAAAATCACTTTAAACATCTCAATTTATCTTTAAAAGTGATTTTCCACGTACAAATGTGAATTGTAGTTCAAAGAGGCGACATTTGAAAACGGACCATTTTTTTAGTTTCTGAAGCATGTCGTAAGGGGGGGTGGTTATCTCTTTCATCAAAAATCGGGCGTTTTTGATTGAACAATAAAGGCCTACAAATGTTATTTAATTCACTTTCTAGGGTGGAGAAAAACTTTTTAAGGCCTCAGAGTGAATAAATTGGCCATTTTCATTCACATTTACCCATTCCTCAAATCTTGTGTTTAGGGGCCCTGGAAGCTTGAAAATCACTTTAAACATCTAATTTCATCTCTAAAAGTGATTATCCACGTACAAATGTGAATTGTAGTTCAAAGACGCAACATTTGAAAATGGACCATTTTTTTTCGTTTCTGAAGCATGTCGTAAGGGGGGGTGGTTATCTCTTTCATCAAAAATCGGGCGTTTTTGGTTGAACAATAAAGGCCTCCAAATGTTATTTTATTCACTTCCCGTGGAGGAGAAACACTTTTTAAGGCCGCAGAGAGAGTAAATTGGCCATTTTCATTCACGTTTACCCATTTCTCAAATCTTGTGTTTAGGGCCCCTGGAAGCTTGAAAATCACTTTAAACATCTCATTTTATCTCTAAAAGTGATTATCCACTCACAATGTTAATTGTAGTTCAAAGAGGCAAAATTTGAAAACGGACCATTTTTTTAGTTTCTGAAGCATGTCGTAAGGGGGGTGGTTATCTCTTTCGTCAAAAATCGGGCGTTTTGCTTGAACAATAAATGCCTACAAATTTTATTTTATTCACTTCCCGTGGAGGAGAAACACTTTTTATGGCCTCAGAGTGAATAAATTGGCCATTTTCATTCACTTTTACCCATTTCTCAAATCTTGTGTTTAGGGCCCCTGGAAGCTTGAAAATCACTTTAAACATCTAATTTTATCTCTAAAAGTGATTATCCACGTACAAATAAGAATTGTCGTTCAAAGACGCAACATTTGAAAATGGACCATTTTTTTCGTTTCTCAAGTATGTCGTAAGGGGGGGTGCTTATCTCTTTCACAAAAAAACAGGCGTTTTTGATTGAACAATAAAGGCCTGGAAATATTATTTTATTCACTTCCCGTGGAGGAGAAACACTTTTTAAGGCCGCAGAGTGAGTAAATTGGCCATTTTCATTCACTTTTACCCATTCCTCAAATCTCGTGTTTCAGGCCCCTGGAAGCATGAAAATCACTTTAAACATCTCAATTTATCTTTAAACATGATTTTCCATGTACAAATGTGAATTGTAGTTCAAAGAGGCAACATTTGAAAACGGACCATTTTTTTAGTTTCTGAAGCATGTCGTAAGGGGGGGGTGGTTATCTCTTTCGTCAAAAATCGGGCGTTTTTTTCGCTTGAACAATAAATGCCTACAAATGTTATTTAATTCACTTCCCATGGAGGAGAAACACTTTTTAAGGCCTCAGAGTGAGTAAATTGGCCATTTTCATTCACTTTTACCCATTTCTCAAATCTTGTGTTTAGGGCCCCTGGAAGCTTGAAAATCACTTTAAACATCTCAATTTATCTTTAAACATGATTTTCCATGTACAAATGTGAATTGTAGTTCAAAGAGGCAACATTTGAAAACGGACCATTTTTTTAGTTTCTGAAGCATGTCGTAAGGGGGGGTGGTTATCTCTTTCGTCAAAAATCGGGCGATTTCGCTTAAACAATAAAGGCCTACAAATGTTATTTAATTCACTTCCCGTGGAGGAGAAACACTTTTTAAGGCCTCAGAGTGATTAAATTGGCCATTTTCATTCACTTTTACCCATTTCTCAAATCTTGTGTTTAGGGCCCCTGGAAGCTTGAAAATCACTTTAAACATCTAATTTTATCTCTAAAAGTGATTATCCACATACAAATGTGTATTGTCATTCAAAGACGCGACATTTGAAAATGGACAATTTTTTTCGTTTCTGAAGCATGTCGTAAGGGGGGGTGGTTATCTCTTTCACCAAAAAACAGGCGTTTTTGATTGAACAATAAAGGCCTCGAAATATTATTTTATTCACTTCCCGTGGAGGAGAAGCACTTTTTAAGGCCGCAGAGTGAGTAAATTGGCCATTTTCATTCACTTTTAGCCATTCCTCAAATCTCGTGTTTAAGGCCCCTGGAAGCATGAAAATCACTTTAAACATCTCAATTTATCTTTAAAAGTGATTTTCCACGTGCAAATGTGAATTGTAGTTCAAAGAGGCGACATTTGAAAACGGACCATTTTTTTAGTTTCTAAAGCATGTCGTAAGGGGGGGGTGGTTATCTCTTTCATCAAAAATCGGGCGTTTTTGATTGAACAATAAAGGCCTACAAATGTTATTTAATTCACTTTCTAGGGTGGAGAAAAACTTTTTAAGGCCTCAGAGTGAATAAATTGGCCATTTTCATTCACATTTACCCATTCCTCAAATCTTGTGTTTAGGGCCCCTGGAAGCTTGAAAATCACTTTAAACATCTAATTTCATCTCTAAAAGTGATTATCCACGTACAAATGTGAATTCTAGTTCAAAGACGCAACATTTGAAAATGGACCATTTTTTTTCGTTTCTGACGCATGTCGTAAGGGGGGGTGGTTATCTCTTTCACCAAAAAACTGGCATTTTTGATTGAACAATAAAGGCCTCGAAATATTATTTTATTCACTTCCCGTGGAGGAGAAACACTTTTTATGGCCTCAGAGTGAGTAAATTGGCCATTTTCATTCACTTTTACCCATTTCTCAAATCTTGTGTTTAGGGCCCCTGGAAGCTTGAAAATCACTTTAAACATCTAATGTTATCTCTAAAAGTGATTATCCACGTACAAATGTGAATTGTCGTTCAAAGACGCAACATTTGAAAATGGACCATTTTTTTCGTTTCTGAAGCATGTCGTAAGGGGGGGTGCTTATCTCTTTCACAAAAAAACAGGCGTTTTTGATTGAACAATAAAGGCCTGGAAATAATATTTTATTCACTTCCCGTGGAGGAGAAACACTTTTTAAGGCCGCAGAGTGAGTAAATTGGCCATTTTCATTCACTTTTACCCATTCCTCAAATCTCGTGTTTCAGGCCCCTGGAAGCATGAAAATCACTTTAAACATCTCAATTTATCTTTAAACATGATTTTCCATGTACAAATGTGAATTGTAGTTCAAAGAGGCAACATTTGAAACCGGACCATTTTTTTAGTTTCTGAAGCATGTCGTAAGGGGGGGTGGTTATCTCTTTCGTCAAAAATCGGGCGTTTTCGCTTGAACAATAAATGCCTACAAATGTTATTTAATTCACTTCCCATGGAGGAGAAACACTTTTTAAGGCCTCAGAGTGAGTAAATTGGCCATTTTCATTCACTTTTACCCATTTCTCAAATCTTGTGTTTAGGGCCCCTGGAAGCTTGAAAATCACTTTAAACATCTAATTTTATCTCTAAAAGTGATTATCCACATACAAATGTGAATTGTCGTTCAAAGACGCGACATTTGAAAATGGACAATTTTTTTCGTTTCTGAAGCATGTCGTAAGGGGGGGTGGTTATCTCTTTCACCAAAAAACAGGTGTTTTTGATTGAACAATAAAGGCCTCCAAATGTTATTTAATTCACTTCCCGTGGAGGAGAAACACTTTTTAAGGCCTCAGAGTGAGTAAATTGGCCATTTTCATTCACTTTTACCCATTTCTCAAATCTTGTGTTTAGGGCCCCTGGAAGCTTGAAAATCACTTTAAACATCTAATTTTATCTCTAAAAGTGATTATCCACGTACAAATGTGAATTGTCGTTTAAAGACGCAACATTTGAAAATGGACAATTTTTTTCGTTTCTGAAGCATGTCGTAAGGGAGGGTGGTTATCTCTTTCACCAAAAAACAGGTGTTTTTGATTGAACAATAAAGGCCTCCAAATGTTATTTAATTCACTTCCCGTGGAGGAGAAACACTTTTTAAGGCCTCAGAGTGAGTAAATTGGCCATTTTCATTCACTTTTACCCATTTCTCAAATCTTGTGTTTAGGGCCCCTGGAAGCTTGAAAATCACTTTAAACATCTCATTTTATCTCTAAAAGTGATTATCCACGTACAATGTTAATTGTAGTTCAAAGAGGCAAAATTTGAAAACGGACCATTTTTTTAGTTTCTGAAGCATGTCGTAAGGGGGGTGGTTATCTCTTTCGTCAAAAATCGGGCGTTTTGCTTGAACAATAAATGCCTACAAATTTTATTTTATTCACTTCCCGTGGAGGAGAAACACTTTTTATGGCCTCAGAGTGAGTAAATTGGCCATTTTCATTCACTTTTACCCATTTCTCAAATCTTGTGTTTTGGGCCCCTGGAAGCTTGAAAATCACTTTAAACATCTAATTTTATCTCTAAAAGTGATTATCCACGTACAAATGTGAATTGTCGTTCAAAGACGCAACATTTGAAAATGGACCATTTTTTTCGTTTCTGAAGCATGTCGTAAGGGGGGGTGCTTATCTCTTTCACAAAAAAACAGGCGTTTTTGATTGAACAATAAAGGCCTGGAAATATTATTTTATTCACTTCCCGTGGAGGAGAAACACTTTTTAAGGCCGCAGAGTGAGTAAATTGGCCATTTTCATTCACTTTTACCCTTTCCTCAAATCTCGTGTTTCAGGCCCCTGGAAGCATGAAAATCACTTTAAACATCTCAATTTATCTTTAAACATGATTTTCCATGTACAAATGTGAATTGTAGTTCAAAGAGGCAACATTTGAAAACGGACCATTTTTTTAGTTTCTGAAGCATGTCGTAAGGGGGGGTGGTTATCTCTTTCGTCAAAAATCGGGCGATTTCGCTTGAACAATAAAGGCCTACAAATGTTATTTAATTCACTTCACGTGGAGGAGAAACCCTTTTTAAGGCCTCAGAGTGAGTAAATTGGCCATTTTCATTCACTTTTACCCATTTCTCAAATCTTGTGTTTAGGGCCCCTGGAAGCTTGAAAATCACTTTAAACATCTAATTTCATCTCTAAAAGTGATTATCCACGTACAAATGTGAATTGTAGTTCAAAGACGAAACATTTGAAAATGGACCATTTTTTTCGTTTCTGACGCATGTCGTAAGGGGGGGTGGTTATCTCTTTCACCAAAAAACAGGCGTTTTTGATTGAACAATAAAGGCCTCGAAATATTATTTTATTCACTTCCCGTGGAGGAGAAACACTTTTTAAGGCCTCTGAATGAGTAAATTGGCCATTTTCATTCACTTTTAGCCATTCCTCAAATCTTGTGTTTAAGGCCCCTGGAAGCATGAAAATCACTTTAAACATCTCAATTTATCTTTAAAAGTGATTTTCCACGTACAAATGTGAATTGTAGTTCAAAGAGGCGACATTTGAAAACGGACCATTTTTTTAGTTTCTGAAGCATGTCGTAAGGGGGGGTGGTTATCTCTTTCATCAAAAATCGGGCGTTTTTGATTGAACAATAAAGGCCTACAAATGTTATTTAATTCACTTTCTAGGGTGGAGAAAAACTTTTTAAGGCCTCAGAGTGAATAAATTGGCCATTTTCATTCACATTTACCCATTCCTCAAATCTTGTGTTTAGGGCCCCTGGAAGCTTGAAAATCACTTTAAACATCTAATTTCATCTCTAAAAGTGATTATCCACGTACAAATGTGAATTCTAGTTCAAAGACGCAACATTTGAAAATGGACCATTTTTTTTCGTTTCTGACGCATGTCGTAAGGGGGGGTGGTTATCTCTTTCACCAAAAAACTGGCATTTTTGATTGAACAATAAAGGCCTCGAAATATTATTTTATTCACTTCCCGTGGAGGAGAAACACTTTTTATGGCCTCAGAGTGAGTAAATTGGCCATTTTCATTCACTTTTACCCATTTCTCAAATCTTGTGTTTAGGGCCCCTGGAAGCTTGAAAATCACTTTAAACATCTAATGTTATCTCTAAAAGTGATTATCCACGTACAAATGTGAATTGTCGTTCAAAGACGCAACATTTGAAAATGGACCATTTTTTTCGTTTCTGAAGCATGTCGTAAGGGGGGGTGCTTATCTCTTTCACAAAAAAACAGGCGTTTTTGATTGAACAATAAAGGCCTGGAAATAATATTTTATTCACTTCCCGTGGAGGAGAAACACTTTTTAAGGCCGCAGAGTGAGTAAATTGGCCATTTTCATTCACTTTTACCCATTCCTCAAATCTCGTGTTTCAGGCCCCTGGAAGCATGAAAATCACTTTAAACATCTCAATTTATCTTTAAACATGATTTTCCATGTACAAATGTGAATTGTAGTTCAAAGAGGCAACATTTGAAACCGGACCATTTTTTTAGTTTCTGAAGCATGTCGTAAGGGGGGGTGGTTATCTCTTTCGTCAAAAATCGGGCGTTTTCGCTTGAACAATAAATGCCTACAAATGTTATTTAATTCACTTCCCATGGAGGAGAAACACTTTTTAAGGCCTCAGAGTGAGTAAATTGGCCATTTTCATTCACTTTTACCCATTTCTCAAATCTTGTGTTTAGGGCCCCTGGAAGCTTGAAAATCACTTTAAACATCTCAATTTATCTTTAAACATGATTTTCCATGTACAAATGTGAATTGTAGTTCAAAGAGGCAACATTTGAAAACGGACCATTTTTTTAGTTTCTGAAGCATGTCGTAAGGGGGGGTGGTTATCTCTTTCGTCAAAAATCGGGCGATTTCGCTTGAACAATAAAGGCCTACAAATGTTATTTAATTCACTTCCCGTGGAGGAGAAACACTTTTTAAGGCCTCAGAGTGAGTAAATTGGCCATTTTCATTCACTTTTACCCATTTCTCAAATCTTGTGTTTAGGGCCCCTGGAAGCTTGAAAATCACTTTAAACATCTAATTTTATCTCTAAAAGTGATTATCCACATACAAATGTGAATTGTCGTTCAAAGACGCGACATTTGAAAATGGACAATTTTTTTCGTTTCTGAAGCATGTCGTAAGGGGGGGTGGTTATCTCTTTCACCAAAAAACAGGTGTTTTTGATTGAACAATAAAGGCCTCCAAATGTTATTTAATTCACTTCCCGTGGAGGAGAAACACTTTTTAAGGCCTCAGAGTGAGTAAATTGGCCATTTTCATTCACTTTTACCCATTTCTCAAATCTTGTGTTTAGGGCCCCTGGAAGCTTGAAAATCACTTTAAACATCTAATTTTATCTCTAAAAGTGATTATCCACGTACAAATGTGAATTGTCGTTTAAAGACGCAACATTTGAAAATGGACAATTTTTTTCGTTTCTGAAGCATGTCGTAAGGGAGGGTGGTTATCTCTTTCACCAAAAAACAGGTGTTTTTGATTGAACAATAAAGGCCTCCAAATGTTATTTAATTCACTTCCCGTGGAGGAGAAACACTTTTTAAGGCCTCAGAGTGAGTAAATTGGCCATTTTCATTCACTTTTACCCATTTCTCAAATCTTGTGTTTAGGGCCCCTGGAAGCTTGAAAATCACTTTAAACATCTCATTTTATCTCTAAAAGTGATTATCCACGTACAATGTTAATTGTAGTTCAAAGAGGCAAAATTTGAAAACGGACCATTTTTTTAGTTTCTGAAGCATGTCGTAAGGGGGGTGGTTATCTCTTTCGTCAAAAATCGGGCGTTTTGCTTGAACAATAAATGCCTACAAATTTTATTTTATTCACTTCCCGTGGAGGAGAAACACTTTTTATGGCCTCAGAGTGAGTAAATTGGCCATTTTCATTCACTTTTACCCATTTCTCAAATCTTGTGTTTTGGGCCCCTGGAAGCTTGAAAATCACTTTAAACATCTAATTTTATCTCTAAAAGTGATTATCCACGTACAAATGTGAATTGTCGTTCAAAGACGCAACATTTGAAAACGGACCATTTTTTTCGTTTCTGAAGCATGTCGTAAGGGGGGGTGGTTATCTCTTTCGTCAAAAATCGGGCGTTTTCGCTTGAACAATAAATGCCTACAAATGTTATTTAATTCACTTCCCATGGAGGAGAAACACTTTTTAATGCCTCAGAGTGAGTAAATTGGCCATTTTCATTCACTTTTACCCATTTCTCAAATCTTGTGTTTAGGGCCCCTGGAAGCTTGAAAATCACTTTAAACATCTCAATTTATCTTTAAACATGATTTTCCATGTACAAATGTGAATTGTAGTTCAAAGAGGCAACATTTCAAAACGGACCATTTTTTTAGTTTCTGAAGCATGTCGTAAGGGGGGGTGGTTATCTCTTTCGTCAAAAATCGGGCGATTTTGCTTGAACAATAAAGGCCTACAAATGTTATTTAATTCACTTCCCGTGGAGGAGAAACACTTTTTAAGGCCTCAGAGTGAGTAAATTGGCCATTTTCATTCACTTTTACCCATTTCTCAAATCTTGTGTTTAGGGCCCCTGGAAGCTTGAAAATCACTTTAAACATCTAATTTTATCTCTAAAAGTGATTATCCACGTACAAATGTGAATTGTCGTTTAAAGACGCAACATTTGAAAATGGACCATTTTTTTCGTTTCTGAAGCATGTCGTAAGGGGGGGTGGTTATCTCTTTCACCAAAAAACAGGCGTTTTTGATTGAACAATAAAGGCCTCGAAATATTATTTTATTCACTTCCCGTGGAGGAGAAACACTTTTTAAGGCCTCAGAATGAGTAAATTGGCCATTTTCATTCACTTTTAGCCATTCCTCAAATCTCGTGTTTAAGGCCCCTGGAAGCATGAAAATCACTTTAAACATCTCAATTTATCTTTAAAAGTGATTTTCCACGTACAAATGTGAATTGTAGTTCAAAGAGGCGACATTTGAAAACGGACCATTTTTTTAGTTTCTGAAGCATGTCGTAAGGGGGGGTGGTTATCTCTTTCATCAAAAATCCGGCGTTTTTGGTTGAACAATAAAGGCCTACAAATGTTATTTAATTCACTTTCTAGGGTGGAGAAAAACTTTTTAAGGCCTCAGAGTGAATAAATTGGCCATTTTCATTCACATTTACCCATTCCTCAAATCTTGTGTTTAGGGCCCCTGGAAGCTTGAAAATCACTTTAAACATCTAATTTCATCTCTAAAAGTGATTATCCACGTACAAATGTGAATTGTAGTTCAAAGACGCAACATTTAAAAATGGACCATTTTTTTTCGTGTCTGACGCATGTCATAAGGGGGGGTGGTTATCTCTTTCACCAAAAAACGGGCATTTTTGATTGAACAATAAAGGCCTCCAAATGTTATTTTATTCACTTCCGGTGGAGGAGAAACACTTTTTAAGGCCGCAGAAAGAGTAAATTGGCCAATTTCATTCACGTTTACCCATTTCTCAAATCTTGTGTTTAGGGCCCCTGGAAGCTTGAAAAGCACTTTAAACATCTCAATTTATCTTTAAACATGATTTTCCATGTACAAATGTGAATTGTAGTTCAAAGAGGCAACATTTGAAAACGGACCATTTTTTTAGTTTCTCAAGCATGTCGTAAGGGGGGGTGGTTATCTCTTTCGTCAAAAATCGGGCGTTTTCGCTTAAACAATAAAGGACTACAAATGTTATTTAATTCACTTCCCGTGGAGGAGAAACACTTTTTAAGGCCTCAGAGTGAGTAAATTGGCCATTTTCATTCACTTTTACCCATTTCTCAAATCTTGTGTTTAGGGCCCCTGGAAGCTTGAAAATCACTTTAAACATCTCAATTTATCTTTAAACATGATTTTCCATGTACAAATGTGAATTGTAGTTCAGAGAGGCAACATTTGAAAACGGACCATTTTTTTAGTTTCTGAAGCATGTCGTAAGGGGGGCTGGTTATCTCTTTCGTCAAAAATCGGGCGTTTTCGCTTGAACAATAAAGGCCTACAAATGTTATTTAATTCACTTCCCGTGGAGGAGAAACACTTTTTAAGGCCTCAGAATGAGTAAATTGGCCATTTTCATTCACTTTTAGCCATTCCTCAAATCTCGTGTTTAAGGCCCCTGGAAGCATGAAAATCACTTTAAACATCTCAATTCATCTTTAAAAGTGATTTTCCACGTACAAATGTGAATTGTAGTTCAAAGAGGCGACATTTGAAAACGGACCATTTTTTTTTGTTTCTGAAGCATGTCGTAAGGGGGGGTGGTTATCTCTTTCATCAAAAATCGGGCGTTTTTGGTTGAACAATAAAGGCCTACAAATGTTATTTAATTCACTTTCTAGGGTGGAGAAAAACTTTTTAAGGCCTCAGAGTGAATAAATTGGCCATTTTCATTCACATTTACCCATTCCTCAAATCTTGTGTTTAGGGCCCCTGGAAGCTTGAAAATCACTTTAAACATCTAATTTCATCTCTAAAAGTGATTATCCATGTACAAATGTGAATTGTAGTTCAAAGACGAAACATTTGAAAATGGACCATTTTTTTCGTTTCTGACGCATGTCGTAAGGGGGGGTGGTTATCTCTTTCACCAAAAAACGGGCATTTTTGATTGAACAATAAAGGCCTCCAAATGTTATTTTATTCACTTCCCGTGGAGGAGAAACACTTTTTAAGGCCGCAGAGAGAGTAAATTGGCCATTTTCATTCACGTTTACCCATTTCTCAAATCTTGTGTTTAGGGCCCCTGGAAGCTTGAAAATCACTTTAAACATCTCATTTTATCTCTAAAAGTGATTATCCACTCACAATGTTAATTGTAGTTCAAAGAGGCAAAATTTGAAAACGGACCATTTTTTTAGTTTCTGAAGCATGTCGTAAGGGGGGTGGTTATCTCTTTCGTCAAAAATCGGGCGTTTTGCTTGAACAATAAATGCCTACAAATTTTATTTTATTCACTTCCCGTGGAGGAGAAACACTTTTTATGGCCTCAGAGTGAATAAATTGGCCATTTTCATTCACTTTTACCCATTTCTCAAATCTTGTGTTTAGGGCCCCTGGAAGCTTGAAAATCACTTTAAACATCTAATTTTATCTCTAAAAGTGATTATCCACGTACAAATGTGAATTGTCGTTCAAAGACGCAACATTTGAAAATGGACCATTTTTTTCGTTTCTGAAGCATGTCGTAAGGGGGGGTGCTTATCTCTTTCACAAAAAAACAGGCGTTTTTGATTGAACAATAAAGGCCTGGAAATATTATTTTATTCACTTCCCGTGGAGGAGAAACACTTTTTAAGGCCGCAGAGTGAGTAAATTGGCCATTTTCATTCACTTTTACCCATTCCTCAAATCTCGTGTTTCAGGCCCCTGGAAGCATGAAAATCACTTTAAACATCTCAATTTATCTTTAAACATGATTTTCCATGTACAAATGTGAATTGTAGTTCAAAGAGGCAACATTTGAAAACGGACCATTTTTTTAGTTTCTGAAGCATGTCGTAAGGGGGGGTGGTTATCTCTTTCGTCAAAAATCGGGCATTTTTTTCGCTTGAACAATAAATGCCTACAAATGTTATTTAATTCACTTCCCATGGAGGAGAAACACTTTTTAAGGCCTCAGAGTGAGTAAATTGGCCATTTTCATTCACTTTTACCCATTTCTCAAATCTTGTGTTTAGGGCCCCTGGAAGCTTGAAAATCACTTTAAACATCTCAATTTATCTTTAAACATGATTTTCCATGTACAAATGTGAATTGTAGTTCAAAGAGGCAACATTTGAAAACGGACCATTTTTTTAGTTTCTGAAGCATGTCGTAAGGGGGGGTGGTTATCTCTTTCGTCAAAAATCGGGCGATTTCGCTTAAACAATAAAGGCCTACAAATGTTATTTAATTCACTTCCCGTGGAGGAGAAACACTTTTTAAGGCCTCAGAGTGAGTAAATTGGCCATTTTCATTCACTTTTACCCATTTCTCAAATCTTGTGTTTAGGGCCCCTGGAAGCTTGAAAATCACTTTAAACATCTAATTTTATCTCTAAAAGTGATTATCCACATACAAATGTGTATTGTCGTTCAAAGACGCGACATTTGAAAATGGACAATTTTTTTCGTTTCTGAAGCATGTCGTAAGGGGGGGTGGTTATCTCTTTCACCAAAAAACAGGCGTTTTTGATTGAACAATAAAGGCCTCGAAATATTATTTTATTCACTTCCCATGGAGGAGAAGCACTTTTTAAGGCCGCAGAGTGAGTAAATTGGCCATTTTCATTCACTTTTAGCCATTCCTCAAATCTCGTGTTTAAGGCCCCTGGAAGCATGAAAATCACTTTAAACATCTCAATTTATCTTTAAAAGTGATTTTCCACGTACAAATGTGAATTGTAGTTCAAAGAGGCGACATTTGAAAACGGACCATTTTTTTAGTTTCTGAAGCATGTCGTAAGGGGGGGTGGTTATCTCTTTCATCAAAAATCGGGCGTTTTTGATTGAACAATAAAGGCCTACAAATGTTATTTAATTCACTTTCTAGGGTGGAGAAAAACTTTTTAAGGCCTCAGAGTGAATAAATTGGCCATTTTCATTCACATTTACCCATTCCTCAAATCTTGTGTTTAGGGGCCCTGGAAGCTTGAAAATCACTTTAAACATCTAATTTCATCTCTAAAAGTGATTATCCACGTACAAATGTGAATTGTAGTTCAAAGACGCAACATTTGAAAATGGACCATTTTTTTTCGTTTCTGAAGCATGTCGTAAGGGGGGGTGGTTATCTCTTTCATCAAAAATCGGGCGTTTTTGGTTGAACAATAAAGGCCTCCAAATGTTATTTTATTCACTTCCCGTGGAGGAGAAACACTTTTTAAGGCCGCAGAGAGAGTAAATTGGCCATTTTCATTCACGTTTACCCATTTCTCAAATCTTGTGTTTAGGGCCCCTGGAAGCTTGAAAATCACTTTAAACATCTCATTTTATCTCTAAAAGTGATTATCCACTCACAATGTTAATTGTAGTTCAAAGAGGCAAAATTTGAAAACGGACCATTTTTTTAGTTTCTGAAGCATGTCGTAAGGGGGGTGGTTATCTCTTTCGTCAAAAATCGGGCGTTTTGCTTGAACAATAAATGCCTACAAATTTTATTTTATTCACTTCCCGTGGAGGAGAAACACTTTTTATGGCCTCAGAGTGAATAAATTGGCCATTTTCATTCACTTTTACCCATTTCTCAAATCTTGTGTTTAGGGCCCCTGGAAGCTTGAAAATCACTTTAAACATCTAATTTTATCTCTAAAAGTGATTATCCACGTACAAATAAGAATTGTCGTTCAAAGACGCAACATTTGAAAATGGACCATTTTTTTCGTTTCTCAAGTATGTCGTAAGGGGGGGTGCTTATCTCTTTCACAAAAAAACAGGCGTTTTTGATTGAACAATAAAGGCCTGGAAATATTATTTTATTCACTTCCCGTGGAGGAGAAACACTTTTTAAGGCCGCAGAGTGAGTAAATTGGCCATTTTCATTCACTTTTACCCATTCCTCAAATCTCGTGTTTCAGGCCCCTGGAAGCATGAAAATCACTTTAAACATCTCAATTTATCTTTAAACATGATTTTCCATGTACAAATGTGAATTGTAGTTCAAAGAGGCAACATTTGAAAACGGACCATTTTTTTAGTTTCTGAAGCATGTCGTAAGGGGGGGGTGGTTATCTCTTTCGTCAAAAATCGGGCGTTTTTTTCGCTTGAACAATAAATGCCTACAAATGTTATTTAATTCACTTCCCATGGAGGAGAAACACTTTTTAAGGCCTCAGAGTGAGTAAATTGGCCATTTTCATTCACTTTTACCCATTTCTCAAATCTTGTGTTTAGGGCCCCTGGAAGCTTGAAAATCACTTTAAACATCTCAATTTATCTTTAAACATGATTTTCCATGTACAAATGTGAATTGTAGTTCAAAGAGGCAACATTTGAAAACGGACCATTTTTTTAGTTTCTGAAGCATGTCGTAAGGGGGGGTGGTTATCTCTTTCGTCAAAAATCGGGCGATTTCGCTTAAACAATAAAGGCCTACAAATGTTATTTAATTCACTTCCCGTGGAGGAGAAACACTTTTTAAGGCCTCAGAGTGATTAAATTGGCCATTTTCATTCACTTTTACCCATTTCTCAAATCTTGTGTTTAGGGCCCCTGGAAGCTTGAAAATCACTTTAAACATCTAATTTTATCTCTAAAAGTGATTATCCACATACAAATGTGTATTGTCGTTCAAAGACGCGACATTTGAAAATGGACAATTTTTTTCGTTTCTGAAGCATGTCGTAAGGGGGGGTGGTTATCTCTTTCACCAAAAAACAGGCGTTTTTGATTGAACAATAAAGGCCTCGAAATATTATTTTATTCACTTCCCGTGGAGGAGAAGCACTTTTTAAGGCCGCAGAGTGAGTAAATTGGCCATTTTCATTCACTTTTAGCCATTCCTCAAATCTCGTGTTTAAGGCCCCTGGAAGCATGAAAATCACTTTAAACATCTCAATTTATCTTTAAAAGTGATTTTCCACGTGCAAATGTGAATTGTAGTTCAAAGAGGCGACATTTGAAAACGGACCATTTTTTTAGTTTCTAAAGCATGTCGTAAGGGGGGGGTGGTTATCTCTTTCATCAAAAATCGGGCGTTTTTGATTGAACAATAAAGGCCTACAAATGTTATTTAATTCACTTTCTAGGGTGGAGAAAAACTTTTTAAGGCCTCAGAGTGAATAAATTGGCCATTTTCATTCACATTTACCCATTCCTCAAATCTTGTGTTTAGGGCCCCTGGAAGCTTGAAAATCACTTTAAACATCTAATTTCATCTCTAAAAGTGATTATCCACGTACAAATGTGAATTCTAGTTCAAAGACGCAACATTTGAAAATGGACCATTTTTTTTCGTTTCTGACGCATGTCGTAAGGGGGGGTGGTTATCTCTTTCACCAAAAAACTGGCATTTTTGATTGAACAATAAAGGCCTCGAAATATTATTTTATTCACTTCCCGTGGAGGAGAAACACTTTTTATGGCCTCAGAGTGAGTAAATTGGCCATTTTCATTCACTTTTACCCATTTCTCAAATCTTGTGTTTAGGGCCCCTGGAAGCTTGAAAATCACTTTAAACATCTAATGTTATCTCTAAAAGTGATTATCCACGTACAAATGTGAATTGTCGTTCAAAGACGCAACATTTGAAAATGGACCATTTTTTTCGTTTCTGAAGCATGTCGTAAGGGGGGGTGCTTATCTCTTTCACAAAAAAACAGGCGTTTTTGATTGAACAATAAAGGCCTGGAAATAATATTTTATTCACTTCCCGTGGAGGAGAAACACTTTTTAAGGCCGCAGAGTGAGTAAATTGGCCATTTTCATTCACTTTTACCCATTCCTCAAATCTCGTGTTTCAGGCCCCTGGAAGCATGAAAATCACTTTAAACATCTCAATTTATCTTTAAACATGATTTTCCATGTACAAATGTGAATTGTAGTTCAAAGAGGCAACATTTGAAACCGGACCATTTTTTTAGTTTCTGAAGCATGTCGTAAGGGGGGGTGGTTATCTCTTTCGTCAAAAATCGGGCGTTTTCGCTTGAACAATAAATGCCTACAAATGTTATTTAATTCACTTCCCATGGAGGAGAAACACTTTTTAAGGCCTCAGAGTGAGTAAATTGGCCATTTTCATTCACTTTTACCCATTTCTCAAATCTTGTGTTTAGGGCCCCTGGAAGCTTGAAAATCACTTTAAACATCTCAATTTATCTTTAAACATGATTTTCCATGTACAAATGTGAATTGTAGTTCAAAGAGGCAACATTTGAAAACGGACCATTTTTTTAGTTTCTGAAGCATGTCGTAAGGGGGGGTGGTTATCTCTTTCGTCAAAAATCGGGCGATTTCGCTTGAACAATAAAGGCCTACAAATGTTATTTAATTCACTTCCCGTGGAGGAGAAACACTTTTTAAGGCCTCAGAGTGAGTAAATTGGCCATTTTCATTCACTTTTACCCATTTCTCAAATCTTGTGTTTAGGGCCCCTGGAAGCTTGAAAATCACTTTAAACATCTAATTTTATCTCTAAAAGTGATTATCCACATACAAATGTGAATTGTCGTTCAAAGACGCGACATTTGAAAATGGACAATTTTTTTCGTTTCTGAAGCATGTCGTAAGGGGTGGTTATCTCTTTCACCAAAAAACAGGTGTTTTTGATTGAACAATAAAGGCCTCCAAATGTTATTTAATTCACTTCCCGTGGAGGAGAAACACTTTTTAAGGCCTCAGAGTGAGTAAATTGGCCATTTTCATTCACTTTTACCCATTTCTCAAATCTTGTGTTTAGGGCCCCTGGAAGCTTGAAAATCACTTTAAACATCTAATTTTATCTCTAAAAGTGATTATCCACGTACAAATGTGAATTGTCGTTTAAAGACGCAACATTTGAAAATGGACAATTTTTTTCGTTTCTGAAGCATGTCGTAAGGGAGGGTGGTTATCTCTTTCACCAAAAAACAGGTGTTTTTGATTGAACAATAAAGGCCTCCAAATGTTATTTAATTCACTTCCCGTGGAGGAGAAACACTTTTTAAGGCCTCAGAGTGAGTAAATTGGCCATTTTCATTCACTTTTACCCATTTCTCAAATCTTGTGTTTAGGGCCCCTGGAAGCTTGAAAATCACTTTAAACATCTCATTTTATCTCTAAAAGTGATTATCCACGTACAATGTTAATTGTAGTTCAAAGAGGCAAAATTTGAAAACGGACCATTTTTTTAGTTTCTGAAGCATGTCGTAAGGGGGGTGGTTATCTCTTTCGTCAAAAATCGGGCGTTTTGCTTGAACAATAAATGCCTACAAATTTTATTTTATTCACTTCCCGTGGAGGAGAAACACTTTTTATGGCCTCAGAGTGAGTAAATTGGCCATTTTCATTCACTTTTACCCATTTCTCAAATCTTGTGTTTTGGGCCCCTGGAAGCTTGAAAATCACTTTAAACATCTAATTTTATCTCTAAAAGTGATTATCCACGTACAAATGTGAATTGTCGTTCAAAGACGCAACATTTGAAAATGGACCATTTTTTTCGTTTCTGAAGCATGTCGTAAGGGGGGGTGCTTATCTCTTTCACAAAAAAACAGGCGTTTTTGATTGAACAATAAAGGCCTGGAAATATTATTTTATTCACTTCCCGTGGAGGAGAAACACTTTTTAAGGCCGCAGAGTGAGTAAATTGGCCATTTTCATTCACTTTTACCCTTTCCTCAAATCTCGTGTTTCAGGCCCCTGGAAGCATGAAAATCACTTTAAACATCTCAATTTATCTTTAAACATGATTTTCCATGTACAAATGTGAATTGTAGTTCAAAGAGGCAACATTTGAAAACGGACCATTTTTTTAGTTTCTGAAGCATGTCGTAAGGGGGGGTGGTTATCTCTTTCGTCAAAAATCGGGCGTTTTCGCTTGAACAATAAATGCCTACAAATGTTATTTAATTCACTTCCCATGGAGGAGAAACACTTTTTAATGCCTCAGAGTGAGTAAATTGGCCATTTTCATTCACTTTTACCCATTTCTCAAATCTTGTGTTTAGGGCCCCTGGAAGCTTGAAAATCACTTTAAACATCTCAATTTATCTTTAAACATGATTTTCCATGTACAAATGTGAATTGTAGTTCAAAGAGGCAACATTTCAAAACGGACCATTTTTTTAGTTTCTGAAGCATGTCGTAAGGGGGGGTGGTTATCTCTTTCGTCAAAAATCGGGCGATTTTGCTTGAACAATAAAGGCCTACAAATGTTATTTAATTCACTTCCCGTGGAGGAGAAACACTTTTTAAGGCCTCAGAGTGAGTAAATTGGCCATTTTCATTCACTTTTACCCATTTCTCAAATCTTGTGTTTAGGGCCCCTGGAAGCTTGAAAATCACTTTAAACATCTAATTTTATCTCTAAAAGTGATTATCCACGTACAAATGTGAATTGTCGTTTAAAGACGCAACATTTGAAAATGGACCATTTTTTTCGTTTCTGAAGCATGTCGTAAGGGGGGGTGGTTATCTCTTTCACCAAAAAACAGGCGTTTTTGATTGAACAATAAAGGCCTCGAAATATTATTTTATTCACTTCCCGTGGAGGAGAAACACTTTTTAAGGCCTCAGAATGAGTAAATTGGCCATTTTCATTCACTTTTAGCCATTCCTCAAATCTCGTGTTTAAGGCCCCTGGAAGCATGAAAATCACTTTAAACATCTCAATTTATCTTTAAAAGTGATTTTCCACGTACAAATGTGAATTGTAGTTCAAAGAGGCGACATTTGAAAACGGACCATTTTTTTAGTTTCTGAAGCATGTCGTAAGGGGGGTGGTTATCTCTTTCATCAAAAATCGGGCGTTTTTGGTTGAACAATAAAGGCCTACAAATGTTATTTAATTCACTTTCTAGGGTGGAGAAAAACTTTTTAAGGCCTCAGAGTGAATAAATTGGCCATTTTCATTCACATTTACCCATTCCTCAAATCTTGTGTTTAGGGCCCCTGGAAGCTTGAAAATCACTTTAAACATCTAATTTCATCTCTAAAAGTGATTATCCACGTACAAATGTGAATTGTAGTTCAAAGACGCAACATTTAAAAATGGACCATTTTTTTTCGTGTCTGACGCATGTCATAAGGGGGGGTGGTTATCTCTTTCACCAAAAAACGGGCATTTTTGATTGAACAATAAAGGCCTCCAAATGTTATTTTATTCACTTCCGGTGGAGGAGAAACACTTTTTAAGGCCGCAGAAAGAGTAAATTGGCCAATTTCATTCACGTTTACCCATTTCTCAAATCTTGTGTTTAGGGCCCCTGGAAGCTTGAAAAGCACTTTAAACATCTCAATTTATCTTTAAACATGATTTTCCATGTACAAATGTGAATTGTAGTTCAAAGAGGCAACATTTGAAAACGGACCATTTTTTTAGTTTCTCAAGCATGTCGTAAGGGGGGGTGGTTATCTCTTTCGTCAAAAATCGGGCGTTTTCGCTTAAACAATAAAGGACTACAAATGTTATTTAATTCACTTCCCGTGGAGGAGAAACACTTTTTAAGGCCTCAGAGTGAGTAAATTGGCCATTTTCATTCACTTTTACCCATTTCTCAAATCTTGTGTTTAGGGCCCCTGGAAGCTTGAAAATCACTTTAAACATCTCAATTTATCTTTAAACATGATTTTCCATGTACAAATGTGAATTGTAGTTCAGAGAGGCAACATTTGAAAACGGACCATTTTTTTAGTTTCTGAAGCATGTCGTAAGGGGGGCTGGTTATCTCTTTCGTCAAAAATCGGGCGTTTTCGCTTGAACAATAAAGGCCTACAAATGTTATTTAATTCACTTCCCGTGGAGGAGAAACACTTTTTAAGGCCTCAGAATGAGTAAATTGGCCATTTTCATTCACTTTTAGCCATTCCTCAAATCTCGTGTTTAAGGCCCCTGGAAGCATGAAAATCACTTTAAACATCTCAATTCATCTTTAAAAGTGATTTTCCACGTACAAATGTGAATTGTAGTTCAAAGAGGCGACATTTGAAAACGGACCATTTTTTTTTGTTTCTGAAGCATGTCGTAAGGGGGGGTGGTTATCTCTTTCATCAAAAATCGGGCGTTTTTGGTTGAACAATAAAGGCCTACAAATGTTATTTAATTCACTTTCTAGGGTGGAGAAAAACTTTTTAAGGCCTCAGAGTGAATAAATTGGCCATTTTCATTCACATTTACCCATTCCTCAAATCTTGTGTTTAGGGCCCCTGGAAGCTTGAAAATCACTTTAAACATCTAATTTCATCTCTAAAAGTGATTATCCATGTACAAATGTGAATTGTAGTTCAAAGACGAAACATTTGAAAATGGACCATTTTTTTCGTTTCTGACGCATGTCGTAAGGGGGGGTGGTTATCTCTTTCACCAAAAAACGGGCATTTTTGATTGAACAATAAAGGCCTCCAAATGTTATTTTATTCACTTCCCGTGGAGGAGAAACACTTTTTAAGGCCGCAGAGAGAGTAAATTGGCCATTTTCATTCACGTTTACCCATTTCTCAAATCTTGTGTTTAGGGCCCCTGGAAGCTTGAAAATCACTTTAAACATCTCATTTTATCTCTAAAAGTGATTATCCACTCACAATGTTAATTGTAGTTCAAAGAGGCAAAATTTGAAAACGGACCATTTTTTTAGTTTCTGAAGCATGTCGTAAGGGGGGTGGTTATCTCTTTCGTCAAAAATCGGGCGTTTTGCTTGAACAATAAATGCCTACAAATTTTATTTTATTCACTTCCCGTGGAGGAGAAACACTTTTTATGGCCTCAGAGTGAATAAATTGGCCATTTTCATTCACTTTTACCCATTTCTCAAATCTTGTGTTTAGGGCCCCTGGAAGCTTGAAAATCACTTTAAACATCTAATTTTATCTCTAAAAGTGATTATCCACGTACAAATGTGAATTGTCGTTCAAAGACGCAACATTTGAAAATGGACCATTTTTTTCGTTTCTGAAGCATGTCGTAAGGGGGGGTGCTTATCTCTTTCACAAAAAAACAGGCGTTTTTGATTGAACAATAAAGGCCTGGAAATATTATTTTATTCACTTCCCGTGGAGGAGAAACACTTTTTAAGGCCGCAGAGTGAGTAAATTGGCCATTTTCATTCACTTTTACCCATTCCTCAAATCTCGTGTTTCAGGCCCCTGGAAGCATGAAAATCACTTTAAACATCTCAATTTATCTTTAAACATGATTTTCCATGTACAAATGTGAATTGTAGTTCAAAGAGGCAACATTTGAAAACGGACCATTTTTTTAGTTTCTGAAGCATGTCGTAAGGGGGGGTGGTTATCTCTTTCGTCAAAAATCGGGCATTTTTTTCGCTTGAACAATAAATGCCTACAAATGTTATTTAATTCACTTCCCATGGAGGAGAAACACTTTTTAAGGCCTCAGAGTGAGTAAATTGGCCATTTTCATTCACTTTTACCCATTTCTCAAATCTTGTGTTTAGGGCCCCTGGAAGCTTGAAAATCACTTTAAACATCTCAATTTATCTTTAAACATGATTTTCCATGTACAAATGTGAATTGTAGTTCAAAGAGGCAACATTTGAAAACGGACCATTTTTTTAGTTTCTGAAGCATGTCGTAAGGGGGGGTGGTTATCTCTTTCGTCAAAAATCGGGCGATTTCGCTTAAACAATAAAGGCCTACAAATGTTATTTAATTCACTTCCCGTGGAGGAGAAACACTTTTTAAGGCCTCAGAGTGAGTAAATTGGCCATTTTCATTCACTTTTACCCATTTCTCAAATCTTGTGTTTAGGGCCCCTGGAAGCTTGAAAATCACTTTAAACATCTAATTTTATCTCTAAAAGTGATTATCCACATACAAATGTGTATTGTCGTTCAAAGACGCGACATTTGAAAATGGACAATTTTTTTCGTTTCTGAAGCATGTCGTAAGGGGGGGTGGTTATCTCTTTCACCAAAAAACAGGCGTTTTTGATTGAACAATAAAGGCCTCGAAATATTATTTTATTCACTTCCCATGGAGGAGAAGCACTTTTTAAGGCCGCAGAGTGAGTAAATTGGCCATTTTCATTCACTTTTAGCCATTCCTCAAATCTCGTGTTTAAGGCCCCTGGAAGCATGAAAATCACTTTAAACATCTCAATTTATCTTTAAAAGTGATTTTCCACGTACAAATGTGAATTGTAGTTCAAAGAGGCGACATTTGAAAACGGACCATTTTTTTAGTTTCTGAAGCATGTCGTAAGGGGGGGTGGTTATCTCTTTCATCAAAAATCGGGCGTTTTTGATTGAACAATAAAGGCCTACAAATGTTATTTAATTCACTTTCTAGGGTGGAGAAAAACTTTTTAAGGCCTCAGAGTGAATAAATTGGCCATTTTCATTCACATTTACCCATTCCTCAAATCTTGTGTTTAGGGGCCCTGGAAGCTTGAAAATCACTTTAAACATCTAATTTCATCTCTAAAAGTGATTATCCACGTACAAATGTGAATTGTAGTTCAAAGACGCAACATTTGAAAATGGACCATTTTTTTTCGTTTCTGAAGCATGTCGTAAGGGGGGGTGGTTATCTCTTTCATCAAAAATCGGGCGTTTTTGGTTGAACAATAAAGGCCTCCAAATGTTATTTTATTCACTTCCCGTGGAGGAGAAACACTTTTTAAGGCCGCAGAGAGAGTAAATTGGCCATTTTCATTCACGTTTACCCATTTCTCAAATCTTGTGTTTAGGGCCCCTGGAAGCTTGAAAATCACTTTAAACATCTCATTTTATCTCTAAAAGTGATTATCCACTCACAATGTTAATTGTAGTTCAAAGAGGCAAAATTTGAAAACGGACCATTTTTTTAGTTTCTGAAGCATGTCGTAAGGGGGGTGGTTATCTCTTTCGTCAAAAATCGGGCGTTTTGCTTGAACAATAAATGCCTACAAATTTTATTTTATTCACTTCCCGTGGAGGAGAAACACTTTTTATGGCCTCAGAGTGAATAAATTGGCCATTTTCATTCACTTTTACCCATTTCTCAAATCTTGTGTTTAGGGCCCCTGGAAGCTTGAAAATCACTTTAAACATCTAATTTTATCTCTAAAAGTGATTATCCACGTACAAATAAGAATTGTCGTTCAAAGACGCAACATTTGAAAATGGACCATTTTTTTCGTTTCTCAAGTATGTCGTAAGGGGGGGTGCTTATCTCTTTCACAAAAAAACAGGCGTTTTTGATTGAACAATAAAGGCCTGGAAATATTATTTTATTCACTTCCCGTGGAGGAGAAACACTTTTTAAGGCCGCAGAGTGAGTAAATTGGCCATTTTCATTCACTTTTACCCATTCCTCAAATCTCGTGTTTCAGGCCCCTGGAAGCATGAAAATCACTTTAAACATCTCAATTTATCTTTAAACATGATTTTCCATGTACAAATGTGAATTGTAGTTCAAAGAGGCAACATTTGAAAACGGACCATTTTTTTAGTTTCTGAAGCATGTCGTAAGGGGGGGGTGGTTATCTCTTTCGTCAAAAATCGGGCGTTTTTTTCGCTTGAACAATAAATGCCTACAAATGTTATTTAATTCACTTCCCATGGAGGAGAAACACTTTTTAAGGCCTCAGAGTGAGTAAATTGGCCATTTTCATTCACTTTTACCCATTTCTCAAATCTTGTGTTTAGGGCCCCTGGAAGCTTGAAAATCACTTTAAACATCTCAATTTATCTTTAAACATGATTTTCCATGTACAAATGTGAATTGTAGTTCAAAGAGGCAACATTTGAAAACGGACCATTTTTTTAGTTTCTGAAGCATGTCGTAAGGGGGGGTGGTTATCTCTTTCGTCAAAAATCGGGCGATTTCGCTTAAACAATAAAGGCCTACAAATGTTATTTAATTCACTTCCCGTGGAGGAGAAACACTTTTTAAGGCCTCAGAGTGAGTAAATTGGCCATTTTCATTCACTTTTACCCATTTCTCAAATCTTGTGTTTAGGGCCCCTGGAAGCTTGAAAATCACTTTAAACATCTAATTTTATCTCTAAAAGTGATTATCCACATACAAATGTGTATTGTCGTTCAAAGACGCGACATTTGAAAATGGACAATTTTTTTCGTTTCTGAAGCATGTCGTAAGGGGGGGGTGGTTATCTCTTTCACCAAAAAACAGGCGTTTTTGATTGAACAATAAAGGCCTCGAAATATTATTTTATTCACTTCCCGTGGAGGAGAAGCACTTTTTAAGGCCGCAGAGTGAGTAAATTGGCCATTTTCATTCACTTTTAGCCATTCCTCAAATCTCGTGTTTAAGGCCCCTGGAAGCATGAAAATCACTTTAAACATCTCAATTTATCTTTAAAAGTGATTTTCCACGTGCAAATGTGAATTGTAGTTCAAAGAGGCGACATTTGAAAACGGACCATTTTTTTAGTTTCTAAAGCATGTCGTAAGGGGGGGGTGGTTATCTCTTTCATCAAAAATCGGGCGTTTTTGATTGAACAATAAAGGCCTACAAATGTTATTTAATTCACTTTCTAGGGTGGAGAAAAACTTTTTAAGGCCTCAGAGTGAATAAATTGGCCATTTTCATTCACATTTACCCATTCCTCAAATCTTGTGTTTAGGGGCCCTGGAAGCTTGAAAATCACTTTAAACATCTAATTTCATCTCTAAAAGTGATTATCCACGTACAAATGTGAATTGTAGTTCAAAGACGCAACATTTGAAAATGGACCATTTTTTTTCGTTTCTGAAGCATGTCGTAAGGGGGGGTGGTTATCTCTTTCATCAAAAATCGGGCGTTTTTGGTTGAACAATAAAGGCCTCCAAATGTTATTTTATTCACTTCCCGTGGAGGAGAAACACTTTTTAAGGCCGCAGAGAGAGTAAATTGGCCATTTTCATTCACGTTTACCCATTTCTCAAATCTTGTGTTTAGGGCCCCTGGAAGCTTGAAAATCACTTTAAACATCTCATTTTATCTCTAAAAGTGATTATCCACTCACAATGTTAATTGTAGTTCAAAGAGGCAAAATTTGAAAACGGACCATTTTTTTAGTTTCTGAAGCATGTCGTAAGGGGGGTGGTTATCTCTTTCGTCAAAAATCGGGCGTTTTGCTTGAACAATAAATGCCTACAAATTTTATTTTATTCACTTCCCGTGGAGGAGAAACACTTTTTATGGCCTCAGAGTGAATAAATTTGCCATTTTCATTCACTTTTACCCATTTCTCAAATCTTGTGTTTAGGGCCCCTGGAAGCTTGAAAATCACTTTAAACATCTAATTTTATCTCTAAAAGTGATTATCCACGTACAAATAAGAATTGTCGTTCAAAGACGCAACATTTGAAAATGGACCATTTTTTTCGTTTCTCAAGCATGTCGTAAGGGGGGGTGCTTATCTCTTTCACAAAAAAACAGGCGTTTTTGATTGAACAATAAAGGCCTGGAAATATTATTTTATTCACTTCCCGTGGAGGAGAAACACTTTTTAAGGCCGCAGAGTGAGTAAATTGGCCATTTTCATTCACTTTTACCCATTCCTCAAATCTCGTGTTTCAGGCCCCTGGAAGCATGAAAATCACTTTAAACATCTCAATTTATCTTTAAACATGATTTTCCATGTACAAATGTGAATTGTAGTTCAAAGAGGCAACATTTGAAAACGGACCATTTTTTTAGTTTCTGAAGCATGTCGTAAGGGGGGGGTGGTTATCTCTTTCGTCAAAAATCGGGCGTTTTCGCTTGAACAATAAATGCCTACAAATGTTATTTAATTCACTTCCCATGGAGGAGAAACACTTTTTAAGGCCTCAGAGTGAGTAAATTGGCCATTTTCATTCACTTTTACCCATTTCTCAAATCTTGTGTTTAGGGCCCCTGGAAGCTTGAAAATCACTTTAAACATCTCAATTTATCTTTAAACATGATTTTCCATGTACAAATGTGAATTGTAGTTCAAAGAGGCAACATTTGAAAACGGACCATTTTTTTAGTTTCTGAAGCATGTCGTAAGGGGGGGTGGTTATCTCTTTTGTCAAAAATCGGGCGATTTCGCTTAAACAATAAAGGCCTACAAATGTTATTTAATTCACTTCCCGTGGAGGAGAAACACTTTTTAAGGCCTCAGAGTGAGTAAATTGGCCATTTTCATTCACTTTTACCCATTTCTCAAATCTTGTGTTTAGGGCCCCTGGAAGCTTGAAAATCACTTTAAACATCTAATTTTATCTCTAAAAGTGATTATCCACATACAAATGTGTATTGTCGTTCAAAGACGCGACATTTGAAAATGGACAATTTTTTTCGTTTCTGAAGCATGTCGTAAGGGGGGGTGGTTATCTCTTTCACCAAAAAACAGGTGTTTTTGATTGAACAATAAAGGCCTCCAAATGTTATTTAATTCACTTCCCGTGGAGGAGAAACACTTTTTAAGGCCTCAGAGTGAGTAAATTGGCCATTTTCATTCACTTTTACCCATTTCTCAAATCTTGTGTTTAGGGCCCCTGGAAGCTTGAAAATCACTTTAAACATCTAATTTTATCTCTAAAAGTGATTATCCACGTACAAATGTGAATTGTCGTTTAAAGACGCAACATTTGAAAATGGACCATTTTTTTCGTTTCTGAAGCATGTCGTAAGGGGGGGTGGTTATCTCTTTCACCAAAAAACAGGCGTTTTTGATTGAACAATAAAGGCCTCGAAATATTATTTTATTCACTTCCCGTGGAGGAGAAACACTTTTTAAGGCCGCAGAAAGAGTAAATTGGCCAATTTCATTCACGTTTACCCATTTCTCAAATCTTGTGTTTAGGGCCCCTGGAAGCTTGAAAATCACTTTAAACATCTCAATTTATCTTTAAACATGATTTTCCATGTACAAATGTGAATTGTAGTTCAAAGAGGCAACATTTGAAAACGGACCATTTTTTTAGTTTCTGAAGCATGTCGTAAGGGGGGGTGGTTATCTCTTTCGTCAAAAATCGGGCGTTTTCGCTTAAACAATAAAGGACTACAAATGTTATTTAATTCACTTCCCGTGGAGGAGAAACACTTTTTAAGGCCTCAGAGTGAGTAAATTAACCATTTTCATTCACTTTTACCCATTTCTCAAATCTTGTGTTTAGGGCCCCTGGAAGCTTGAAAATCACTTTAAACATCTCAATTTATCTTTAAACATGATTTTCCATGTACAAATGTGAATTGTAGTTCAGAGAGGCAACATTTGAAAATGGACTATTTTTTTCGTTTCTGAAGCATGTCGTAAGGGGGGGTGGTTATCTCTTTCACGAAAAAACAGGCGTTTTTGATTGAACAATAAAGGCCTCGAAACATTATTTTATTCACTTCCCGTGGAGGAGAAACACTTTTTAAGGCCTCAGAATGAGTAAATTGGCCATTTTCATTCACTTTTAGCCATTCCTCAAATCTCGTGTTTAAGGCCCCTGGAAGCATGAAAATCACTTTAAACATCTCAAATCATCTTTAAAAGTGATTTTCCACGTACAAATGTGAATTGTAGTTCAAAGAGGCGACATTTGAAAACGGACCATTTTTTTTTGTTTCTGAAGCATGTCGTAAGGGGGGGGGTGGTTATCTCTTTCACCAAAAAACAGGCGTTTTTGATTGAACAATAAAGGCCTCGAAACATTATTTTATACTTCCCGTGGAGGAGAAACACTTTTTAAGGCCTCAGAATGAGTAAATTGGCCATTTTCATTCACTTTTAGCCATTCCTCAAATCTCGTGTTTAAGGCCCCTGGAAGCATGAAAATCACTTTAAACATCTCAATTCATCTTTAAAAGTGATTTTCCACTTACAAATGTGAATTGTCGTTCAAAGACGCAACATTTGAAAATGGACCATTTTTTTCGTTTCTGAAGCATGTCGTAACGGGGGGTGGTTATCTCTTTCACCAAAAAACAGGCATTTTTGATTGAACAATAAAGGCCTCGAAATATTATTTTATTCACTTCCCGTGGAGGAGAAACACTTTTTAAGGCCTCAGAATGAATAAATTGGCCATTTTCATTCACTTTTAGCCATTCCTCAAATCTCGTGTTTAAGGCCCCTGGAAGCATGAAAATCACTTTAAACATCTCAATTCATCTTTAAAAGTGATTTTCCACGTACAAATGTGAATTGTAGTTCAAAGAGGCGACATTTGAAAACGGACCATTTTTTTTTGTTTCTGAAGCATGCCGTAAGGGGGGGTGGTTATCTCTTTCATCAAAAATCAGGCGTTTTTGATTGAACAATAAAGGCCTACAAATGTTATTTAATTCACTTTCTGGGGTGGAGAAAAACTTTTTAAGGCCTCAGAGTGAATAAATTGGCCATTTTCATTCACATTTACCCATTCCTCAAATCTTGTGTTTAGGGCCCCTGGAAGCTTGAAAATCACTTTAACCCCTTCCCCGCTCATGACGGAACCGTTCCGTCATGAGCACAGGTCAACCGTGGCTCATGACGGAGCGGCTCCGTCATGAGCACAGGCCCGCCGCGCTGCCCCCCTGCCCCCCCCAGCGCTGCAGCGGAATGTCCGCAGCAGCGAAGGGGTTAAACATCTAATTTCATCTCTAAAAGTGATTATCCACGTACAAATGTGAATTGTAGTTCAAAGACGAAACATTTGAAAATTGACCATTTTTTTCGTTTCTGACGCATGTCGTAAGGGGGGGTGGTTATCTCTTTCACCAAAAAACGGCCATTTTTGATTGAACAATAAAGGCCTCCAAATGTTATTTTATTCACTTCCCGTGGAGGAGAAACACTTTTTAAGGCCGCAGAGAGAGTAAATTGGCCATTTTCATTCACGTTTACCCATTTCTCAAATCTTGTGTTTAGGGCCCCTGGAAGCTTGAAAATCACTTTAAACATCTCATTTTATCTCTAAAAGTGATTATCCACGTACAATGTTAATTGTAGTTCAAAGAGGCAAAATTTGAAAACGGACCATTTTTTTAGTTTCTGAAGCATGTCGTAAGGGGGGTGGTTATCTCTTTCGTCAAAAATCGTGCGTTTTGCTTGAACAATAAATGCCTACAAATTTTATTTTGTTCACTTCCCGTGGAGGAGAAACACTTTTTATGGCCTCAGAGTGAGTAAATTGGCCATTTTCATTCACTTTTACCCATTTCTCAAATCTTGTGTTTAGGGCCCCTGGAAGCTTGAAAATCACTTTAAACATCTAATTTTATCTCTAAAAGTGATTATCCACGTACAAATGTGAATTGTAGTTCAAAGACGAAACATTTGAAAATTGACCATTTTTTTCGTTTCTGACGCATGTCGTAAGGGGGGTGGTTATCTCTTTCACCAAAAAACTGGCATTTTTGATTGAACAATAAAGGCCTCCAAATGTTATTTTATTCACTTCCCGTGGAGGAGAAACACTTTTTAAGGCCGCAGAAAGAGTAAATTGGCCAATTTCATTCACGTTTACCCATTTCTCAAATCTTGTGTTTAGGGCCCCTGGAAGCTTGAAAATAACTTTAAACATCTCAATTTATCTTTAAACATGATTTTCCATGTACAAATGTGAATTGTAGTTCAAAGAGGCAACATTTGAAAACGGACCATTTTTTTAGTTTCTGAAGCATGTCGTAAGGGGGGGTGGTTATCTCTTTCGTCAAAAATCGGGCGTTTTCGCTTAACAAATAAAGGACTACAAATGTTATTTAATTCACTTCCCGTGGAGGAGAAACACTTTTTAAGGCCTCAGAGTGAGTAAATTGGCCATTTTCATTCACTTTTACCCATTTCTCAAATCTTGTGTTTAGGGCCCCTGGAAGCTTGAAAATCACTTTAAACATCTCAATTTATCTTTAAACATGATTTTCCATGTACAAATGTGAATTGTAGTTCAGAGAGGCAACATTTGAAAACGGACCATTTTTTTAGTTTCTGAAGCATGTCGTAAGGGGGGGTGGTTATCTCTTTCGTCAAAAATCGGGCGTTTTCGCTTGAACAATAAAGGCCTACAAATGTTATTTAATTCACTTCCCGTGGAGGAGAAACACTTTTTAAGGCCTCAGAATGAGTAAATTGGCCATTTTCATTCACTTTTAGCCATTCCTCAAATCTCGTGTTTAAGGCCCCTGGAAGCATGAAAATCACTTTAAACATCTCAATTCATCTTTAAAAGTGATTTTCCACGTACAAATGTTAATTGTAGTTCAAAGAGGCGACATTTGAAAACGGACCATTTTTTTTTGTTTCTGAAGCATGTCGTTAGGGGGGGTGGTTATCTCTTTCATCAAAAATCAGGCGTTTTTGATTGAACAATAAAGGCCTACAAATGTTATTTAATTCACTTTCTGGGGTGGAGAAAAACTTTTTAAGGCCTCAGAGTGAATAAATTGGCCATTTTCATTCACATTTACCCATTCCTCAAATCTTGTGTTTAGGGCCCCTGGAAGCTTGAAAATCACTTTACACATCTAATTTTATCTCTAAAAGTGATTATCCACGTACAAATGTGAATTGTCGTTCAAAGACGCAACATTTGAAAATGGACCATTTTTTTCGTTTCTGAAGCATGTCGTAAGGGGGGGTGCTTATCTCTTTCACAAAAAAACAGGCGTTTTTGATTGAACAATAAAGGCCTGGAAATATTATTTTATTCACTTCCCGTGGAGGAGAAACACTTTTTAAGGCCGCAGAGTGAGTAAATTGGCCATTTTCATTCACTTTTACCCATTCCTCAAATCTCGTGTTTCAGGCCCCTGGAAGCATGAAAATCACTTTAAACATCTCAATTTATCTTTAAACATGATTTTCCATGTACAAATGTGAATTGTAGTTCAAAGAGGCAACATTTGAAAACGGACCATTTTTTTAGTTTCTGAAGCATGTCGTAAGGGGGGGTGGTTATCTCTTTCGTCAAAAATCGGGCATTTTTTTCGCTTGAACAATAAATGCCTACAAATGTTATTTAATTCACTTCCCATGGAGGAGAAACACTTTTTAAGGCCTCAGAGTGAGTAAATTGGCCATTTTCATTCACTTTTACCCATTTCTCAAATCTTGTGTTTAGGGCCCCTGGAAGCTTGAAAATCACTTTAAACATCTCAATTTATCTTTAAACATGATTTTCCATGTACAAATGTGAATTGTAGTTCAAAGAGGCAACATTTGAAAACGGACCATTTTTTTAGTTTCTGAAGCATGTCGTAAGGGGGGGTGGTTATCTCTTTCGTCAAAAATCGGGCGATTTCGCTTAAACAATAAAGGCCTACAAATGTTATTTAATTCACTTCCCGTGGAGGAGAAACACTTTTTAAGGCCTCAGAGTGAGTAAATTGGCCATTTTCATTCACTTTTACCCATTTCTCAAATCTTGTGTTTAGGGCCCCTGGAAGCTTGAAAATCACTTTAAACATCTAATTTTATCTCTAAAAGTGATTATCCACATACAAATGTGTATTGTCGTTCAAAGACGCGACATTTGAAAATGGACAATTTTTTTCGTTTCTGAAGCATGTCGTAAGGGGGGGTGGTTATCTCTTTCACCAAAAAACAGGCGTTTTTGATTGAACAATAAAGGCCTCGAAATATTATTTTATTCACTTCCCATGGAGGAGAAGCACTTTTTAAGGCCGCAGAGTGAGTAAATTGGCCATTTTCATTCACTTTTAGCCATTCCTCAAATCTCGTGTTTAAGGCCCCTGGAAGCATGAAAATCACTTTAAACATCTCAATTTATCTTTAAAAGTGATTTTCCACGTACAAATGTGAATTGTAGTTCAAAGAGGCGACATTTGAAAACGGACCATTTTTTTAGTTTCTGAAGCATGTCGTAAGGGGGGGTGGTTATCTCTTTCATCAAAAATCGGGCGTTTTTGATTGAACAATAAAGGCCTACAAATGTTATTTAATTCACTTTCTAGGGTGGAGAAAAACTTTTTAAGGCCTCAGAGTGAATAAATTGGCCATTTTCATTCACATTTACCCATTCCTCAAATCTTGTGTTTAGGGGCCCTGGAAGCTTGAAAATCACTTTAAACATCTAATTTCATCTCTAAAAGTGATTATCCACGTACAAATGTGAATTGTAGTTCAAAGACGCAACATTTGAAAATGGACCATTTTTTTTCGTTTCTGAAGCATGTCGTAAGGGGGGGTGGTTATCTCTTTCATCAAAAATCGGGCGTTTTTGGTTGAACAATAAAGGCCTCCAAATGTTATTTTATTCACTTCCCGTGGAGGAGAAACACTTTTTAAGGCCGCAGAGAGAGTAAATTGGCCATTTTCATTCACGTTTACCCATTTCTCAAATCTTGTGTTTAGGGCCCCTGGAAGCTTGAAAATCACTTTAAACATCTCATTTTATCTCTAAAAGTGATTATCCACTCACAATGTTAATTGTAGTTCAAAGAGGCAAAATTTGAAAACGGACCATTTTTTTAGTTTCTGAAGCATGTCGTAAGGGGGGTGGTTATCTCTTTCGTCAAAAATCGGGCGTTTTGCTTGAACAATAAATGCCTACAAATTTTATTTTATTCACTTCCCGTGGAGGAGAAACACTTTTTATGGCCTCAGAGTGAATAAATTTGCCATTTTCATTCACTTTTACCCATTTCTCAAATCTTGTGTTTAGGGCCCCTGGAAGCTTGAAAATCACTTTAAACATCTAATTTTATCTCTAAAAGTGATTATCCACGTACAAATAAGAATTGTCGTTCAAAGACGCAACATTTGAAAATGGACCATTTTTTTCGTTTCTCAAGTATGTCGTAAGGGGGGGTGCTTATCTCTTTCACAAAAAAACAGGCGTTTTTGATTGAACAATAAAGGCCTGGAAATATTATTTTATTCACTTCCCGTGGAGGAGAAACACTTTTTAAGGCCGCAGAGTGAGTAAATTGGCCATTTTCATTCACTTTTACCCATTCCTCAAATCTCGTGTTTCAGGCCCCTGGAAGCATGAAAATCACTTTAAACATCTCAATTTATCTTTAAACATGATTTTCCATGTACAAATGTGAATTGTAGTTCAAAGAGGCAACATTTGAAAACGGACCATTTTTTTAGTTTCTGAAGCATGTCGTAAGGGGGGGGTGGTTATCTCTTTCGTCAAAAATCGGGCGTTTTTTTCGCTTGAACAATAAATGCCTACAAATGTTATTTAATTCACTTCCCATGGAGGAGAAACACTTTTTAAGGCCTCAGAGTGAGTAAATTGGCCATTTTCATTCACTTTTACCCATTTCTCAAATCTTGTGTTTAGGGCCCCTGGAAGCTTGAAAATCACTTTAAACATCTCAATTTATCTTTAAACATGATTTTCCATGTACAAATGTGAATTGTAGTTCAAAGAGGCAACATTTGAAAACGGACCATTTTTTTAGTTTCTGAAGCATGTCGTAAGGGGGGGTGGTTATCTCTTTCGTCAAAAATCGGGCGATTTCGCTTAAACAATAAAGGCCTACAAATGTTATTTAATTCACTTCCCGTGGAGGAGAAACACTTTTTAAGGCCTCAGAGTGAGTAAATTGGCCATTTTCATTCACTTTTACCCATTTCTCAAATCTTGTGTTTAGGGCCCCTGGAAGCTTGAAAATCACTTTAAACATCTAATTTTATCTCTAAAAGTGATTATCCACATACAAATGTGTATTGTCGTTCAAAGACGCGACATTTGAAAATGGACAATTTTTTTCGTTTCTGAAGCATGTCGTAAGGGGGGGTGGTTATCTCTTTCACCAAAAAACAGGCGTTTTTGATTGAACAATAAAGGCCTCGAAATATTATTTTATTCACTTCCCGTGGAGGAGAAGCACTTTTTAAGGCCGCAGAGTGAGTAAATTGGCCATTTTCATTCACTTTTAGCCATTCCTCAAATCTCGTGTTTAAGGCCCCTGGAAGCATGAAAATCACTTTAAACATCTCAATTTATCTTTAAAAGTGATTTTCCACGTGCAAATGTGAATTGTAGTTCAAAGAGGCGACATTTGAAAACGGACCATTTTTTTAGTTTCTAAAGCATGTCGTAAGGGGGGGTGGTTATCTCTTTCATCAAAAATCGGGCGTTTTTGATTGAACAATAAAGGCCTACAAATGTTATTTAATTCACTTTCTAGGGTGGAGAAAAACTTTTTAAGGCCTCAGAGTGAATAAATTGGCCATTTTCATTCACATTTACCCATTCCTCAAATCTTGTGTTTAGGGGCCCTGGAAGCTTGAAAATCACTTTAAACATCTAATTTCATCTCTAAAAGTGATTATCCACGTACAAATGTGAATTGTAGTTCAAAGACGCAACATTTGAAAATGGACCATTTTTTTTCGTTTCTGAAGCATGTCGTAAGGGGGGTGGTTATCTCTTTCATCAAAAATCGGGCGTTTTTGGTTGAACAATAAAGGCCTCCAAATGTTATTTTATTCACTTCCCGTGGAGGAGAAACACTTTTTAAGGCCGCAGAGAGAGTAAATTGGCCATTTTCATTCACGTTTACCCATTTCTCAAATCTTGTGTTTAGGGCCCCTGGAAGCTTGAAAATCACTTTAAACATCTCATTTTATCTCTAAAAGTGATTATCCACTCACAATGTTAATTGTAGTTCAAAGAGGCAAAATTTGAAAACGGACCATTTTTTTAGTTTCTGAAGCATGTCGTAAGGGGGGTGGTTATCTCTTTCGTCAAAAATCGGGCGTTTTGCTTGAACAATAAATGCCTACAAATTTTATTTTATTCACTTCCCGTGGAGGAGAAACACTTTTTATGGCCTCAGAGTGAATAAATTTGCCATTTTCATTCACTTTTACCCATTTCTCAAATCTTGTGTTTAGGGCCCCTGGAAGCTTGAAAATCACTTTAAACATCTAATTTTATCTCTAAAAGTGATTATCCACGTACAAATAAGAATTGTCGTTCAAAGACGCAACATTTGAAAATGGACCATTTTTTTCGTTTCTCAAGCATGTCGTAAGGGGGGGTGCTTATCTCTTTCACAAAAAAACAGGCGTTTTTGATTGAACAATAAAGGCCTGGAAATATTATTTTATTCACTTCCCGTGGAGGAGAAACACTTTTTAAGGCCGCAGAGTGAGTAAATTGGCCATTTTCATTCACTTTTACCCATTCCTCAAATCTCGTGTTTCAGGCCCCTGGAAGCATGAAAATCACTTTAAACATCTCAATTTATCTTTAAACATGATTTTCCATGTACAAATGTGAATTGTAGTTCAAAGAGGCAACATTTGAAAACGGACCATTTTTTTAGTTTCTGAAGCATGTCGTAAGGGGGGGGTGGTTATCTCTTTCGTCAAAAATCGGGCGTTTTCGCTTGAACAATAAATGCCTACAAATGTTATTTAATTCACTTCCCATGGAGGAGAAACACTTTTTAAGGCCTCAGAGTGAGTAAATTGGCCATTTTCATTCACTTTTACCCATTTCTCAAATCTTGTGTTTAGGGCCCCTGGAAGCTTGAAAATCACTTTAAACATCTCAATTTATCTTTAAACATGATTTTCCATGTACAAATGTGAATTGTAGTTCAAAGAGGCAACATTTGAAAACGGACCATTTTTTTAGTTTCTGAAGCATGTCGTAAGGGGGGGTGGTTATCTCTTTCGTCAAAAATCGGGCGATTTCGCTTAAACAATAAAGGCCTACAAATGTTATTTAATTCACTTCCCGTGGAGGAGAAACACTTTTTAAGGCCTCAGAGTGAGTAAATTGGCCATTTTCATTCACTTTTACCCATTTCTCAAATCTTGTGTTTAGGGCCCCTGGAAGCTTGAAAATCACTTTAAACATCTAATTTTATCTCTAAAAGTGATTATCCACGTACAAATGTGAATTGTCGTTTAAAGACGCAACATTTGAAAATGGACCATTTTTTTCGTTTCTGAAGCATGTCGTAAGGGGGGGTGGTTATCTCTTTCACCAAAAAACAGGCGTTTTTGATTGAACAATAAAGGCCTCGAAATATTATTTTATTCACTTCCCGTGGAGGAGAAACACTTTTTAAGGCCGCAGAAAGAGTAAATTGGCCAATTTCATTCACGTTTACCCATTTCTCAAATCTTGTGTTTAGGGCCCCTGGAAGCTTGAAAATCACTTTAAACATCTCAATTTATCTTTAAACATGATTTTCCATGTACAAATGTGAATTGTAGTTCAAAGAGGCAACATTTGAAAACGGACCATTTTTTTAGTTTCTGAAGCATGTCGTAAGGGGGGGTGGTTATCTCTTTCGTCAAAAATCGGGCGTTTTCGCTTAAACAATAAAGGACTACAAATGTTATTTAATTCACTTCCCGTGGAGGAGAAACACTTTTTAAGGCCTCAGAGTGAGTAAATTAACCATTTTCATTCACTTTTACCCATTTCTCAAATCTTGTGTTTAGGGCCCCTGGAAGCTTGAAAATCACTTTAAACATCTCAATTTATCTTTAAACATGATTTTCCATGTACAAATGTGAATTGTAGTTCAGAGAGGCAACATTTGAAAATGGACTATTTTTTTCGTTTCTGAAGCATGTCGTAAGGGGGGGTGGTTATCTCTTTCACGAAAAAACAGGCGTTTTTGATTGAACAATAAAGGCCTCGAAACATTATTTTATTCACTTCCCGTGGAGGAGAAACACTTTTTAAGGCCTCAGAATGAGTAAATTGGCCATTTTCATTCACTTTTAGCCATTCCTCAAATCTCGTGTTTAAGGCCCCTGGAAGCATGAAAATCACTTTAAACATCTCAAATCATCTTTAAAAGTGATTTTCCACGTACAAATGTGAATTGTAGTTCAAAGAGGCGACATTTGAAAACGGACCATTTTTTTTTGTTTCTGAAGCATGCCGTAAGGGGGGGTGGTTATCTCTTTCATCAAAAATCAGGCGTTTTTGATTGAACAATAAAGGCCTACAAATGTTATTTAATTCACTTTCTGGGGTGGAGAAAAACTTTTTAAGGCCTCAGAGTGAATAAATTGGCCATTTTCATTCACATTTACCCATTCCTCAAATCTTGTGTTTAGGGCCCCTGGAAGCTTGAAAATCACTTTAACCCCTTCCCCGCTCATGACGGAACCGTTCCGTCATGAGCACAGGTCAACCGTGGCTCATGACGGAGCGGCTCCGTCATGAGCACAGGCCCGCCGCGCTGCCCCCCTGCCCCCCCCAGCGCTGCAGCGGAATGTCCGCAGCAGCGAAGGGGTTAAACATCTAATTTCATCTCTAAAAGTGATTATCCACGTACAAATGTGAATTGTAGTTCAAAGACGAAACATTTGAAAATTGACCATTTTTTTCGTTTCTGACGCATGTCGTAAGGGGGGGTGGTTATCTCTTTCACCAAAAAACGGCCATTTTTGATTGAACAATAAAGGCCTCCAAATGTTATTTTATTCACTTCCCGTGGAGGAGAAACACTTTTTAAGGCCGCAGAGAGAGTAAATTGGCCATTTTCATTCACGTTTACCCATTTCTCAAATCTTGTGTTTAGGGCCCCTGGAAGCTTGAAAATCACTTTAAACATCTCATTTTATCTCTAAAAGTGATTATCCACGTACAATGTTAATTGTAGTTCAAAGAGGCAAAATTTGAAAACGGACCATTTTTTTAGTTTCTGAAGCATGTCGTAAGGGGGGTGGTTATCTCTTTCGTCAAAAATCGTGCGTTTTGCTTGAACAATAAATGCCTACAAATTTTATTTTGTTCACTTCCCGTGGAGGAGAAACACTTTTTATGGCCTCAGAGTGAGTAAATTGGCCATTTTCATTCACTTTTACCCATTTCTCAAATCTTGTGTTTAGGGCCCCTGGAAGCTTGAAAATCACTTTAAACATCTAATTTTATCTCTAAAAGTGATTATCCACGTACAAATGTGAATTGTAGTTCAAAGACGAAACATTTGAAAATTGACCATTTTTTTTGTTTCTGACGCATGTCGTAAGGGGGGGTGGTTATCTCTTTCACCAAAAAACTGGCATTTTTGATTGAACAATAAAGGCCTCCAAATGTTATTTTATTCACTTCCCGTGGAGGAGAAACACTTTTTAAGGCCGCAGAAAGAGTAAATTGGCCAATTTCATTCACGTTTACCCATTTCTCAAATCTTGTGTTTAGGGCCCCTGGAAGCTTGAAAATAACTTTAAACATCTCAATTTATCTTTAAACATGATTTTCCATGTACAAATGTGAATTGTAGTTCAAAGAGGCAACATTTGAAAACGGACCATTTTTTTAGTTTCTGAAGCATGTCGTAAGGGGGGGTGGTTATCTCTTTCGTCAAAAATCGGGCGTTTTCGCTTAAACAATAAAGGACTACAAATGTTATTTAATTCACTTCCCGTGGAGGAGAAACACTTTTTAAGGCCTCAGAGTGAGTAAATTGGCCATTTTCATTCACTTTTACCCATTTCTCAAATCTTGTGTTTAGGGCCCCTGGAAGCTTGAAAATCACTTTAAACATCTCAATTTATCTTTAAACATGATTTTCCATGTACAAATGTGAATTGTAGTTCAGAGAGGCAACATTTGAAAACGGACCATTTTTTTAGTTTCTGAAGCATGTCGTAAGGGGGGGTGGTTATCTCTTTCGTCAAAAATCGGGCGTTTTCGCTTGAACAATAAAGGCCTACAAATGTTATTTAATTCACTTCCCGTGGAGGAGAAACACTTTTTAAGGCCTCAGAATGAGTAAATTGGCCATTTTCATTCACTTTTAGCCATTCCTCAAATCTCGTGTTTAAGGCCCCTGGAAGCATGAAAATCACTTTAAACATCTCAATTCATCTTTAAAAGTGATTTTCCACGTACAAATGTTAATTGTAGTTCAAAGAGGCGACATTTGAAAACGGACCATTTTTTTTTGTTTCTGAAGCATGTCGTTAGGGGGGGTGGTTATCTCTTTCATCAAAAATCAGGCGTTTTTGATTGAACAATAAAGGCCTACAAATGTTATTTAATTCACTTTCTGGGGTGGAGAAAAACTTTTTAAGGCCTCAGAGTGAATAAATTGGCCATTTTCATTCACATTTACCCATTCCTCAAATCTTGTGTTTAGGGCCCCTGGAAGCTTGAAAATCACTTTACACATCTAATTTCATCTCTAAAAGTGATTATCCACGTACAAATGTGAATTGTAGTTCAAAGACGAAACATTTGAAAATGGACCATTTTTTTCGTTTCTGACGCATGTCGTAAGGGGGGGTGGTTATCTCTTTCACCAAAAAACGGGCATTTTTGATTGAACAATAAAGGCCTCCAAATGTTATTTTATTCACTTCCCGTGGAGGAGAAACACTTTTTAAGGCCACAGATAGAGTAAATTGGCCAATTTCATTCACGTTTACCCATTTCTCAAATCTTGTGTTTAGGGCCCCTGGAAGCTTGAAAATCACTTTAAACATCTAATTTTATCTCTAAAAGTGATTATCCACGTACAAATGTGAATTGTCGTTTAAAGACGCAACATTTGAAAATGGACCATTTTTTTCGTTTCTGAAGCATGTCGTAAGGGGGGGTGGTTATCTCTTTCACCAAAAAACAGGCGTTTTTGATTGAACAATAAAGGCCTCGAAATATTATTTTATTCACTTCCCGTGGAGGAGAAACACTTTTTAAGGCCGCAGAAAGAGTAAATTGGCCAATTTCATTCACGTTTACCCATTTCTCAAATCTTGTGTTTAGGGCCCCTGGAAGCTTGAAAATCACTTTAAACATCTCAATTTATCTTTAAACATGATTTTCCATGTACAAATGTGAATTGTAGTTCAAAGAGGCAACATTTGAAAACGGACCATTTTTTTAGTTTCTGAAGCATGTCGTAAGGGGGGGGTGGTTATCTCTTTCGTCAAAAATCGGGCGTTTTCGCTTAAACAATAAAGGACTACAAATGTTATTTAATTCCCTTCCCGTGGAGGAGAAACACTTTTTAAGGCCTCAGAGTGAGTAAATTGGCCATTTTCATTCACTTTTACCCATTTCTCAAATCTTGTGTTTAGGGCCCCTGGAAGCTTGAAAATCACTTTAAACATCTCAATTTATCTTTAAACATGATTTTCCATGTACAAATGTGAATTGTAGTTCAGAGAGGCAACATTTGAAAACGGACCATTTTTTTAGTTTCTGAAGCATGTCGTAAGGGGGGGTGGTTATCTCTTTCGTCAAAAATCGGGCGTTTTCGCTTGAACAATAAAGGCCTACAAATGTTATTTAATTCACTTCCCGTGGAGGAGAAACACTTTTTAAGGCCTCAGAATGAGTAAATTGGCCATTTTCATTCACTTTTAGCCATTCCTCAAATCTCGTGTTTAAGGCCCCTGGAAGCATGAAAATCACTTTAAACATCTAAATTCATCTTTAAAAGTGATTTTCCACGTACAAATGTGAATTGTAGTTCAAAGAGGCGACATTTGAAAACGGACCATTTTTTTTTGTTTCTGAAGCATGTCGTTAGGGGGGGTGGTTATCTCTTTCATCAAAAATCGGGCGTTTTTGATTGAACAATAAAGGCCTACAAATGTTATTTAATTCACTTTCTGGGGTGGAGAAAAACTTTTTAAGGCCTCAGAGTGAATAAATTGGCCATTTTCATTCACATTTACCCATTCCTCAAATCTTGTGTTTAGGGCCCCTGGAAGCTTGAAAATCACTTTAAACATCTAATTTCATCTCTAAAAGTGATTATCCACGTACAAATGTGAATTGTAGTTCAAAGACGAAACATTTGAAAATGGACCATTTTTTTCGTTTCTGACGCATGTCGTAAGGGGGGGTGGTTATCTCTTTCACCAAAAAACGGGCATTTTTGATTGAACAATAAAGGCCTCCAAATGTTATTTTATTCACTTCCCGTGGAGGAGAAACACTTTTTAAGGCCGCAGAGAGAGTAAATTGGCCATTTTCATTCACGTTTACCCATTTCTCAAATCTTGTGTTTAGGGCCCCTGGAAGCTTGAAAATCACTTTAAACATCTCATTTTATCTCTAAAAGTGATTATCCACGTACAATGTTAATTGTAGTTCAAAGAGGCAAAATTTGAAAACGGACCATTTTTTTAGTTTCTGAAGCATGTCGTAAGGGGGGTGGTTATCTCTTTCGTCAAAAATCGGGCGTTTTGCTTGAACAATAAATGCCTACAAATTTTATTTTATTCACTTCCCGTGGAGGAGAAACACTTTTTATGGCCTTAGAGTGAGTAAATTGGCCATTTTCATTCACTTTTACCCATTTAACAAATCTTGTGTTTAGGGCCCCTGGAAGCTTGAAAATCACTTTAAACATCTAATTTTATCTCTAAAAGTGATTATCCACGTACAAATGCGAATTGTCGTTCAAAGACGCAACATTTGAAAATAGACCATTTTTTTCGTTTCTGAAGCATGTCGTAAGGGGGGGTGCTTATCTCTTTCACAAAAAAACAGGCGTTTTTGATTGAACAATAAAGGCCTCGAAATATTATTTTATTCACTTCCCGTGGAGGAGAAACACTTTTTAAGGCCGCAGAGTGAGTAAATTGGCCATTTTCATTCACTTTTACCCATTCCTCAAATCTCGTGTTTCAGGCCCCTGGAAGCATGAAAATCACTTTAAACATCTCAATTTATCTTTAAACATGATTTTCCATGTACAAATGTGAATTGTAGTTCAAAGAGGCAACATTTGAAAACGGACCATTTTTTTAGTTTCTGAAGCATGTCGTAAGGGGGGGTGGTTATCTCTTTCGTCAAAAATCGGGCGTTTTCCCTTGAACAATAAAGGCCTACAAATGTTATTTAATTCACTTCCCGTGGAGGAGAAACACTTTTTAAGGCCTCAGAGTGAGTAAATTGGCCATTTTCATTCACTTTTACCCTTTTCTCAAATCTTGTGTTTAGGGCCCCTGGAAGCTTGAAAATCACTTTAAACATCTAATTTTATCTCTAAAAGTGATTATCCACGTACAAATGTGAATTGTCGTTCAAAGACGCAACATTTGAAAGTGGACCATTTTGTTCGTTTCTGAAGCATGTCGTAAGGGGGGGTGGTTATCTCTTTCACAAAAAAACAGGCGTTTTTGATTGAACAATAAAGGCCTCGAAACATTATTTTATTCACTTCCCGTGGAGGAGAAACACTTTTTAAGGCCTCAGAATGAGTAAATTGGCCATTTTCATTCACTTTTAGCCATTCCTCAAATCTCGTGTTTAAGGCCCCTGGAAGCATGAAAATCACTTTAAACATCTCAAATCATCTTTAAAAGTGATTTTCCACGTACAAATGTGAATTGTAGTTCAAAGAGGCGACATTTGAAAACGGACCATTTTTTTTTGTTTCTGAAGCATGTCGTAAGGGGGGGTGGTTATCTCTTTCATCAAAAATCAGGCGTTTTTGATTGAACAATAAAGGCCTACAAATGTTATTTAATTCACTTTCTGGGGTGGAGAAAAACTTTTTAAGGCCTCAGAGTGAATAAATTGGCCATTTTCATTCACATTTACCCATTCCTCAAATCTTGTGTTTAGGGCCCCTGGAAGCTTGAAAATCACTTTAACCCCTTCCCCGCTCATGACGGAACCGTTCCGTCATGAGCACAGGTCAACCGTGGCTCATGACGGAGCGGCTCCGTCATGAGCACAGGCCCGCCGCGCTGCCCCCCTGCCCCCCCCAGCGCTGCAGCGGAATGTCCGCAGCAGCGAAGGGGTTAAACATCTAATTTCATCTCTAAAAGTGATTATCCACGTACAAATGTGAATTGTAGTTCAAAGACGAAACATTTGAAAATTGACCATTTTTTTTCGTTTCTGACGCATGTCGTAAGGGGGGGTGGTTATCTCTTTCACCAAAAAACGGCCATTTTTGATTGAACAATAAAGGCCTCCAAATGTTATTTTATTCACTTCCCGTGGAGGAGAAACACTTTTTAAGGCCGCAGAGAGAGTAAATTGGCCATTTTCATTCACGTTTACCCATTTCTCAAATCTTGTGTTTAGGGCCCCTGGAAGCTTGAAAATCACTTTAAACATCTCATTTTATCTCTAAAAGTGATTATCCACGTACAATGTTAATTGTAGTTCAAAGAGGCAAAATTTGAAAACGGACCATTTTTTTAGTTTCTGAAGCATGTCGTAAGGGGGGTGGTTATCTCTTTCGTCAAAAATCGGGCATTTTGCTTGAACAATAAATGCCTACAAATTTTATTTTATTCACTTCCCGTGGAGGAGAAACACTTTTTATGGCCTCAGAGTGAGTAAATTGGCCATTTTCATTCACTTTTACCCATTTCTCAAATCTCGTGTTTAAGGCCCCTGGAAGCATGAAAATCACTTTAAACATCTCAATTCATCTTTAAAAGTGATTTTCCACGTACAAATGTGAATTGTAGTTCAAAGAGGCGACATTTGAAAACGGACCATTTTTTTTTTTCTGAAGCATGTCGTAAGGGGGAGTGGTTATCTCTTTCATCAAAAATCAGGCGTTTTTGATTGAACAATAAAGGCCTACAAATGTTATTTAATTCACTTTCTGGGGTGGAGAAAAACTTTTTAAGGCCTCAGAGTGAATAAATTGGCCATTTTCATTCACATTTACCCATTCCTCAAATCTTGTGTTTAGGGCCCCTGGAAGCTTGAAAATCACTTTAAACAGCTAATTTCATCTCTAAAAGTGATTATCCACGTACAATGTTAATTGTAGTTCAAAGAGGCAAAATTTGAAAACGGACCATTTTTTTAGTTTCTGAAGCATGTCGTAAGGGGGGTGGTTATCTCTTTCGTCAAAAATCGGGCGTTTTCCCTTGAACAATAAAGGCCTACAAATGTTATTTAATTCACTTCCCGTGGAGGAGAAACACTTTTTAAGGCCTCAGAGTGAGTAAATTGGCCATTTTCATTCACTTTTACCCTTTTCTCAAATCTTGTGTTTAGGGCCCCTGGAAGCTTGAAAATCACTTTAAACATCTAATTTTATCTCTAAAAGTGATTATCCACGTACAAATGTGAATTGTCGTTCAAAGACGCAACATTTGAAAGTGGACCATTTTGTTCGTTTCTGAAGCATGTCGTAAGGGGGGGTGGTTATCTCTTTCACAAAAAAACAGGCGTTTTTGATTGAACAATAAAGGCCTCGAAACATTATTTTATTCACTTCCCGTGGAGGAGAAACACTTTTTAAGGCCTCAGAATGAGTAAATTGGCCATTTTCATTCACTTTTAGCCATTCCTCAAATCTCGTGTTTAAGGCCCCTGGAAGCATGAAAATCACTTTAAACATCTCAAATCATCTTTAAAAGTGATTTTCCACGTACAAATGTGAATTGTAGTTCAAAGAGGCGACATTTGAAAACGGACCATTTTTTTTTGTTTCTGAAGCATGTCGTAAGGGGGGGTGGTTATCTCTTTCATCAAAAATCAGGCGTTTTTGATTGAACAATAAAGGCCTACAAATGTTATTTAATTCACTTTCTGGGGTGGAGAAAAACTTTTTAAGGCCTCAGAGTGAATAAATTGGCCATTTTCATTCACATTTACCCATTCCTCAAATCTTGTGTTTAGGGCCCCTGGAAGCTTGAAAATCACTTTAACCCCTTCCCCGCTCATGACGGAACCGTTCCGTCATGAGCACAGGTCAACCGTGGCTCATGACGGAGCGGCTCCGTCATGAGCACAGGCCCGCCGCGCTGCCCCCCTGCCCCCCCCAGCGCTGCAGCGGAATGTCCGCAGCAGCGAAGGGGTTAAACATCTAATTTCATCTCTAAAAGTGATTATCCACGTACAAATGTGAATTGTAGTTCAAAGACGAAACATTTGAAAATTGACCATTTTTTTTCGTTTCTGACGCATGTCGTAAGGGGGGGTGGTTATCTCTTTCACCAAAAAACGGCCATTTTTGATTGAACAATAAAGGCCTCCAAATGTTATTTTATTCACTTCCCGTGGAGGAGAAACACTTTTTAAGGCCGCAGAGAGAGTAAATTGGCCATTTTCATTCACGTTTACCCATTTCTCAAATCTTGTGTTTAGGGCCCCTGGAAGCTTGAAAATCACTTTAAACATCTCATTTTATCTCTAAAAGTGATTATCCACGTACAATGTTAATTGTAGTTCAAAGAGGCAAAATTTGAAAACGGACCATTTTTTTAGTTTCTGAAGCATGTCGTAAGGGGGGTGGTTATCTCTTTCGTCAAAAATCGGGCGTTTTGCTTGAACAATAAATGCCTACAAATTTTATTTTATTCACTTCCCGTGGAGGAGAAACACTTTTTATGGCCTCAGAGGGAGTAAATTGGCCATTTTCATTCACTTTTACCCATTTCTCAAATCTCGTGTTTAAGGCCCCTGGAAGCATGAAAATCACTTTAAACATCTCAATTCATCTTTAAAAGTGATTTTCCACGTACAAATGTGAATTGTAGTTCAAAGAGGCGACATTTGAAAACGGACCATTTTTTTTTTTCTGAAGCATGTCGTAAGGGGGAGTGGTTATCTCTTTCATCAAAAATCAGGCGTTTTTGATTGAACAATAAAGGCCTACAAATGTTATTTAATTCACTTTCTGGGGTGGAGAAAAACTTTTTAAGGCCTCAGAGTGAATAAATTGGCCATTTTCATTCACATTTACCCATTCCTCAAATCTTGTGTTTAGGGCCCCTGGAAGCTTGAAAATCACTTTAAACAGCTAATTTCATCTCTAAAAGTGATTATCCACGTACAATGTTAATTGTAGTTCAAAGAGGCAAAATTTGAAAACGGACCATTTTTTTAGTTTCTGAAGCATGTCGTAAGGGGGGTGGTTATCTCTTTCGTCAAAAATCGGGCGTTTTGCTTGAACAATAAATGCCTACAAATTTTATTTTATTCACTTCCCGTGGAGGAGAAACACTTTTTATGGCCTCAGAGTGAGTAAATTGGCCATTTTCATTCACTTTTACCCATTTCTCAAATCTTGTGTTTAGGGCCCCTGGAAGCTTGAAAATCACTTTAAACATCTAATTTTATCTCTAAAAGTGATTATCCACGTACAAATGTGAATTGTAGTTCAAAGACGAAACATTTGAAAATTGACCATTTTTTTCGTTTCTGAAGCATGTCGTAAGGGGGGGTGCTTATCTCTTTCGCAAAAAAACTGGCGTTTTTGATTGAACAATAAAGGCCTCGAAATATTATTTTATTCACTTCCCGTGGAGGAGAAACACTTTTTAAGGCCGCAGAGTGAGTAAATTGGCCATTTTCATTCACTTTTACCCATTCCTCAAATCTCGTGTTTCAGGCCCCTGGAAGCATGAAAATCACTTTAAACATCTCAATTTATCTTTAAACATGATTTTCCATGTACAAATGTGAATTGTAGTTCAAAGAGGCAACATTTGAAAACGGACCATTTTTTTAGTTTCTGAAGCATGTCGTAAGGGGGGGTGGTTATCTCTTTCGTCAAAAATCAGGCGTTTTCGCTTGAAAAATAAATGCCTACAAATGTTATTTAATTCACTTCCCATGGAGGAGAAACACTTTTTAAGGCCTCAGAGTGAGTAAATTGGCCATTTTCATTCACTTTTACCCATTTCTCAAATCTTGTGTTTAGGGCCCCTGGAAGCTTGAAAATCACTTTAAACATCTCAATTTATCTTTAAACATGATTTTCCATGTACAAATGTGAATTGTAGTTCAAAGAGGCAACATTTGAAAACGGACCATTTTTTTAGTTTCTGAAGCATGTCGTAAGGGGGGGTGGTTATCTCTTTCGTCAAAAATCGGGCGATTTCGCTTGAACAATAAAGGCCTACAAATGTTATTTAATTCACTTCCCGTGGAGGAGAAACACTTTTTAAGGCCTCAGAGTGAGTAAATTGGCCATTTTCATTCACTTTTACCCATTTCTCAAATCTTGTGTTTAGGGCCCCTGGAAGCTTGAAAATCACTTTAAACATCTAATTTTATCTCTAAAAGTGATTATCCACGTACAAATGTGAATTGTCGTTCAAAGACGCAACATTTGAAAGTGGACCATTTTGTTCGTTTCTGAAGCATGTCGTAAGGGGGGGTGGTTATCTCTTTCACAAAAAAACAGGCGTTTTTGATTGAACAATAAAGGCCTCGAAATATTATTTTATTCACTTCCCGTGGAGGAGAAACACTTTTTAAGGCCGCAGAGTGAGTAAATTGGCCATTTTCATTCACTTTTACCCATCCCTCAAATCTCGTGTTTCAGGCCCCTGGAAGCATGAAAATCACTTTAAACATCTGAATTTATCTTTAAACATGATTTTCCATGTACAAATGTGAATTGTAGTTCAAAGAGGCAACATTTGAAAACGGACCATTTTTTTAGTTTCTGAAGCATGTCGTAAGGGGGGGTGGTTATCTCTTTCGTCAAAAATCGGGCGTTTTCACTTGAACAATAAAGGCCTACAAATGTTATTTAATTCACTTCCCGTGGAGGAGAAACACTTTTTAAGGCCTTAGAGTGAGTAAATTGGCCATTTTCATTCACTTTTACCATTTTCTCAAATCTTGTGTTTAGGGCCCCTGGAAGCTTGAAAATCACTTTAAACATCTAATTTTATCTCTAAAAGTGATTATCCACGTACAAATGTGAATTGTCGTTCAAAGACGCAACATTTGAAAATGGACTATTTTTTTCGTTTCTGAAGCATGTCGTAAGGGGGGGGTGGTTATCTCTTTCACCAAAAAACAGGCGTTTTTGATTGAACAATAAAGGCCTCCAAATGTTATTTTATTCACTTCCCGTGGAGGAGAAACACTTTTTAAGGCCGCAGAGAGAGTAAATTGGCCAATTTCATTCACGTTTACCCATTTCTCAAATCTTGTGTTTAGGGCCCCTGGAAGCTTGAAAATCACTTTAAACATCTCAATTTATCTTTAAACATGATTTTCCATGTACAAATGTCAATTGTAGTTCAAAGAGGCGACATTTGAAAACGGACCATTTTTTTTTGTTTCTGAAGCATGTCGTAAGGGGGGGTGGTTATCTCTTTCATCAAAAATCAGGCGATTTGATTGAACAATAAAGGCCTACAAATGTTATTTAATTCACTTTCTGGGGTGGAGAAAAACTTTTTAAGGCCTCAGAGTGAATAAATTGGCCATTTTCATTCACATTTACCCATTCCTCAAATCTTGTGTTTAGGGCCCCTGGAAGCTTGAAAATCACTTTAAACATCTCAATTCATCTTTAAAAGTGATTTTCCACGTACAAATGTGAATTGTAGTTCAAAGAGGCGACATTTGAAAACGGACCATTTTTTTTTGTTTCTGAAGCATGTCGTAAGGGGGGGTGGTTATCTCTTTCATCAAAAATCAGGCGATTTGATTGAACAATAAAGGCCTACAAATGTTATTTAATTCACTTTCTGGGGTGGAGAAAAACTTTTTAAGGCCTCAGAGTGAATAAATTGGCCATTTTCATTCACATTTACCCATTCCTCAAATCTTGTGTTTAGGGCCCCTGGAAGCTTGAAAATCACTTTAAACATCTAATTTCATCTCTAAAATTGATTATCCACGTACAAATGTGAATTGTAGTTCAAAGACGAAACATTTGAAAATGGACCATTTTTTTCGTTTCTGACGCATGTCGTAAGGGGGGGTGGTTATCTCTTTCACCAAAAAACGGGCATTTTTGATTGAACAATAAAGGCCTCCAAATGTTATTTTATTCACTTCCCGTGGAGGAGAAACACTTTTTAAGGCCGCAGAGAGAGTAAATTGGCCATTTTCATTCACGTTTACCCATTTCTCAAATCTTGTGTTTAGGGCCCCTGGAAGCTTGAAAATCATTTTAAACATCTCATTTTATCTCTAAAAGTGATTATCCACGTACAATGTTAATTGTAGTTCAAAGAGGCAAAATTTGAAAACGGACCATTTTTTTAGTTTCTGAAGCATGTCGTAAGGGGGGGTGCTTATCTCTTTCACAAAAAAACAGGCGTTTTTGATTGAACAATAAAGGCCTCGAAATATTATTTTATTCACTTCCCGTGGAGGAGAAACCCTTTTTAAGGCCGCAGAGTGAGTAAATTGGCCATTTTCATTCACTTTTACCCATTCCTCAAATCTCGTGTTTCAGGCCCCTGGAAGCATGAAAATCACTTTAAACATCTCAATTTATCTTTAAACATGATTTTCCATGTACAAATGTGAATTGTAGTTCAAAGAGGCAACATTTGAAAACGGACCATTTTTTTAGTTTCTGAAGCATGTCGTAAGGGGGGGTGGTTATCTCTTTCGTCAAAAATCAGGCGTTTTCGCTTGAACAATAAAGGCCTACAAATGTTATTTAATTCACTTCCCGTGGAGGAGAAACACTTTTTAAAGCCTCAGAGTGAGTAAATTGGCCATTTTCATTCACTTTTACCCTTTTCTCAAATCTTGTGTTTAGGGCCCCTGGAAGCTTGAAAATCACTTTAAACATCTCAATTTATCTTTAAACATGATTTTCCATGTACAAATGTGAATTGTAGTTCAAAGAGGCAACATTTGAAAACGGACCATTTTTTTAGTTTCTGAAGCATGTCGTAAGGGGGGGTGGTTATCTCTTTCATCAAAAATCCGGCGTTTTCGCTTGAACAATAAAGGCATACAAATGTTATTTAATTCACTTCCCGTGGAGGAGAAACACTTTTTAAGGCCTCAGAGTGAGTAAATTGGCCATTTTCATTCACTTTTACCCTTTTCTCAAATCTTGTGTTTAGGGCCCCTGGAAGCTTGAAAATTACTTTAAACATCTAATTTTATCTCTAAAAGTGATTACCCACGTACAAATGTGAATTGTAGTTCAAAGACGCAACATTTGAAAATGGACCATTTTTTTTCGTTTCTGACGCATGTCGTAAGGGGGGGTGGTTATCTCTTTCACCAAAAAACGGGCATTTTTGATTGAACAATAAAGGCCTCCAAATGTTATTTTATTCACTTCCCGTGGAGGAGAAACACTTTTTAAGGCTGCAGAGAGAGTAAATTGGCCAATTTCATTCACGTTTACCCATTTCTCAAATCTTGTGTTTAGGGCCCCTGGAAGCTTGAAAATCACTTTAAACATCTCAATTTATCTTTAAACATGATTTTCCATGTACAAATGTGAATTGTAGTTCAAAGAGGCAACATTTGAAAACGGACAATTTTTTTAGTTTCTGAAGCATGTCGTAACTGGGGGGTGGTTATCTCTTTCGTCAAAAATCGGGCGTTTTCGCTTAAACAATAAAGGACTACAAATGTTATTTAATTCACTTCCCATGGAGGAGAAACACTTTTTAAGGCCTCAGAGTGAGTAAATTGGCCATTTTCATTCACTTTTACCCATTTCTCAAATCTTGTGTTTAGGGCCCCTGGAAGCTTGAAAATCACTTTAAACATCTCAATTTATCTTTAAACATGATTTTCCATGTACAAATGTGAATTGTAGTTCAGAGAGGCAACATTTGAAAACGGACCATTTTTTTAGTTTCTGAAGCATGTCGTAAGGGGGGTGGTTATCTCTTTCGTCAAAAATCGGGCGTTTTCGCTTGAACAATAAAGGCCTACAAATGGTATTTAATTCACTTCCCGTGGAGGAGAAACACTTTTTAAGGCCTCAGAGTGAGTAAATTGGCCATTTTCATTCACTTTTACCCATTTCTCAAATCTTGTGTTTAGGGCCCCTGGAAGCTTGAAAATCACTTTAAACATCTAATTTTATCTCTAAAAGTGATTATCCACGTACAAATGTGAATTGTCGTTCAAAGACGCAACATTTGAAAGTGGAACATTTTTTTCGTTTCTGAAGCATGTCGTAAGGGGGGGTGGTTATCTCTTTCACAAAAAACAGGCGTTTTTGATTGAACAATAAAGGCCTCGAAATATTATTGTATTCACTTCCCGTGGAGGAGAAACACTTTTTAAGGCCGCAGAGTGAGTAAATTGGCCATTTTCATTCACTTTTACCCATTCCTCAAATCTCGTGTTTCAGGCCCCTGGAAGCATGAAAATCACTTTAAACATCTCAATTTATCTTTAAACATGATTTTCCATGTACAAATGTGAATTGTAGTTCAAAGAGGCAACATTTGAAAACGGACCATTTTTTTAGTTTCTGAAGCATGTCGTGAGGGGGGGTGGTTATCTCTTTCGTCAAAAATCGGGCGTTTTCGCTTGAACAATAAAGGCCTACAAATGTTATTTAATTCACTTCCCGTGGAGGAGAAACACTTTTTAAAGCCTCAGAGTGAGTAAATTGGCCATTTTCATTCACTTTTACCCTTTTCTCAAATCTTGTGTTTAGGGCCCCTGGAAGCTTGAAAATCACTTCAAACATCTCAATTTATCTTTAAACATGATTTTCCATGTACAAATGTGAATTGTAGTTCAAAGAGGCAACATTTGAAAACGGACCATTTTTTTAGTTTCTGAAGCATGTCGTAAGGGGGGGTGGTTATCTCTTTCATCAAAAATCCGGCGTTTTCGCTTGAACAATAAAGGCCTACAAATGTTATTTAATTCACTTCCCGTGGAGGAGAAACACTTTTTAAGGCCTCAGAGTGAGTAAATTGGCCATTTTCATTCACTTTTACCCTTTTCTCAAATCTTGTGTTTAGGGCCCCTGGAAGCTTGAAAATCACTTTAAACATCTAATTTTATCTCTAAAAGTGATTATCCACGTACAAATGTGAATTGTCGTTCAAAGACGCAACATTTGAAAATGGACTATTTTTTTCGTTTCTGAAGCATGTCGTAAGGGGGGGTGGTTATCTCTTTCACCAAAAAACAGGCGTTTTTGATTGAACAATAAAGGCCTCGAAACATTATTTTATTCACTTCCCGTGGAGGAGAAACACTTTTTAAGGCCTCAGAATGAGTAAATTGGCCATTTTCATTCACTTTTAGCCATTCCTCAAATCTCGTGTTTAAGGCCCCTGGAAGCATGAAAATCACTTTAAACATCTCAATTCATCTTTAAAAGTGATTTTCCACGTACAAATGTGAATTGTAGTTCAAAGAGGCGACATTTGAAAACGGACCATTTTTTTTTGTTTCTGAAGCATGTCGTAAGGGGGGTGGTTATCTCTTTCATCAAAAATCGGGCGTTTTTGATTGAACAATAAAGGCCTACAAATGTTATTTAATTCACTTTGTGGGGTTAAGAAAAACTTTTTAAGGCCTCAGAGTGAATAAATTGGCCATTTTCATTCACATTTACCCATTCCTCAAATCTTGTGTTTAGGGCCCCTGGAAGCTTGAAAATCACTTTAAACATCTAATTTCATCTCTAAAAGTGATTATCCACGTACAAATGTGAATTGTAGTTCAAAGACGAAACATTTGAAAATGGACCATTTTTTTCGTTTCTGACGCATGTCGTAAGGGGGGGTGGTTATCTCTTTCACCAAAAAACGGGCATTTTTAATTGAACAATAAAGGCCTCCAAATGTTATTTTATTCACTTCCCGTGGAGGAGAAACACTTTTTAAGGCCACAGAGAGAGTAAATTGGCCATTTTCATTCACGTTTACCCATTTCTCAAATCTTGTGTTTAGGGCCCCTGGAAGCTTGAAAATCACTTTAAACATCTCATTTTATCTCTAAAAGTGATTATCCACGTACAATGTTAATTGCAGTTCAAAGAGGCAAAATTTGAAAACGGACCATTTTTTTAGTTTCTGAAGCATGTCGTAAGGGGGGTGGTTATCTCTTTCGTCAAAAATCGGGCGTTTTGCTTGAACAATAAATGCCTACAAATTTTATTTTATTCACTTCCCGTGGAGGAGAAACACTTTTTATGGCCTCAGAGTGAGTAAATTGGCCATTTTCATTCACTTTTACCCATTTCTCAAATCTTGTGTTTAGGGCCCCTGGAAGCTTGAAAATCACTTTAAACATCTAATTTTATCTCTAAAAGTGATTATCCACGTACAAATATGAATTGTCGTTCAAAGACGCAACATTTGAAAATGGACCATTTTTTTCGTTTCTGAAGCATGTCGTAAGGGGGGGTGCTTATCTCTTTCACCAAAAAACAGGCGTTTTTGATTGAACAATAAAGGCCTCGAAATATTATTTTATTCACTTCCCGTGGAGGAGAAACACTTTTTAAGGCCGCAGAGTGAGTAAATTGGCCATTTTCATTCACTTTTACCCATTCCTCAAATCTCGTGTTTCAGGCCCCTAGAAGCATGAAAATCACTTTAAACATCTCAATTTATCTTTAAACATGATTTTCCATGTACAAATGTGAATTGTAGTTCAAAGAGGCAACATTTGAAAACGGACCATTTTTTTAGTTTCTGAAGCATGTCGTAAGGGGGGGGTTATCTCTTTCGTCAAAAATCGGGCGATTTCGCTTGAACAATAAAGGCCTACAAATGTTATTTAATTCACTTCCCATGGAGGAGAAACACTTTTTAAGGCCTCAGAGTGAGTAAATTGGCCATTTTCATTCACTTTTACCCATTTCTCAAATCTTGTGTTTAGGGCCCCTGGAAGCTTGAAAATCACTTTAAACATCTCAATTTATCTTTAAACATGATTTTCCATGTACAAATGTGAATTGTAGTTCAAAGAGGCAACATTTGAAAACGGATCATTTTTTTAGTTTCTGAAGCATGTCGTAAGGGGGGGTGGTTATCTCTTTCATCAAAAATCGGGCGATTTCGCTTGAACAATAAAGGCCTACAAATGTTATTTGATTCACTTCCCGTGGAGGAGAAACACTTTTTAAGGCCTCAGAGTGAGTAAATTGGCCATTTTCATTCACTTTTACCCATTTCTCAAATCTTGTGTTTAGGGCCCCTGGAAGCTTGAAAATCACTTTAAACATCTAATTTTATCTCTAAAAGTGATTATCCACATACAAATGTGAATTGTCGTTCAAAGACGCGACATTTGAAAATGGACTATTTTTTTCGTTTCTGAAGCATGTCGTAGGGGGGGTGGTTATCTCTTTCACCAAAATCAGGCGTTTTTGATTGAACAATAAAGGCCTCCAAATGTTATTTAATTCACTTCCCGTGGAGGAGAAACACTTTTTAAGGCCTCAGAGTGAGTAAATTGGCCGTTTTCATTCACTTTTACCCATTTCTCAAATCTTGTGTTTAGGGCCCCTGGAAGCTTGAAAATCACTTTAAACATCTAATTTTATCTCTAAAAGTGATTATCCACGTACAAATGTGAATTGTCGTTCAAAGACGCAACATTTGAAAATGGACCATTTTTTTCGTTTCTGAAGCATGTCGTAAGGGGGGGTGGTTATCTCTTTCACCAAAAAACAGGCTTTTTGATTGAACAATAAAGGCCTCGAAATATTATTTTATTCACTTCCCGTGGAGGAGAAACACTTTTTAAGGCCTCAGAATGAGTAAATTGGCCATTTTCATTCACTTTTAGCCATTCCTCAAATCTCGTGTTTAAGGCCCCTGGAAGCATGAAAATCACTTTAAACATCTCAATTTATCTTTAAAAGTGATTTTCCACGTACAAATGTGAATTGTAGTTCAAAGAGGCGACATTTGAAAACGGACCATTTTTTTAGTTTCTGAAGCATGTCGTAAGGGGGGGTGGTTATCTCTTTCATCAAAAATCTGGCGTTTTTGATTGAACAATAAAGGCCTACAAATGTTATTTAATTCACTTTCTAGGGTGGAGAAAAACTTTTTAAGGCCTCAGAGTGAATAAATTGGCCATTTTCATTCACATTTACCCATTCCTCAAATCTTGTGTTTAGGGCCCCTGGAAGCTTGAAAATCACTTTAAACATCTAATTTCATCTCTAAAAGTGATTACCCACGTACAAATGTGAATTGTAGTTCAAAGACGCAACATTTGAAAATGGACCATTTTTTTCCGTTTCTGACGCATGTCGTAAGGGGGGGTGGTTATCTCTTTCACCAAAAAACGGGCATTTTTGATTGAACAATAAAGGCCTCCAAATGTTATTTTATTCACTTCCCGTGGAGGAGAAACACTTTTTAAGGCCGCAGAAAGAGTAAATTGGCCAATTTCATTCACGTTTACCCATTTCTCAAATCTTGTGTTTAGGGCCCCTGGAAGCTTGAAAATCACTTTAAACATCTCAATTTATCTTTAAACATGATTTTCCATGTACAAATGTGAATTGTAGTTCAAAGAGGCAACATTTGAAAACGGACCATTTTTTTGGTTTCTGAAGCATGTCGTAAGGGGGGGTGGTTATCTCTTTCGTCAAAAATCGGGCGTTTTCGCTTAAACAATAAAGGACTACAAATGTTATTTAATTCACTTCCCGTGGAGGAGAAACACTTTTTAAGGCCTCAGAATGAGTAAATTGGCCATTTTCATTCACTTTTAGCCATTCCTCAAATCTCGTGTTTAAGGCCCCTGGAAGCATGAAAATCACTTTAAACATCTCAATTCATCTTTAAAAGTGATTTTCCACGTACAAATGTGAATTGTAGTTCAAAGAGGCGACATTTGAAAACGGACCATTTTTTGTTTGTTTCTGAAGCATGTCGTAAGGGGGGGTGGTTATCTCTTTCATCAAAAATCAGGCGTTTTTGATTGAACAATAAAGGCCTACAAATGTTATTTAATTCACTTTCTGGGGTGGAGAAAAACTTTTTAAGGCCTCAGAGTGAATAAATTGGCCATTTTCATTCACATTTACACATTCCTCAAATCTTGTGTTTAGGGCCCCTGGAAGCTTGAAAATCACTTTAAACATCTAATTTCATCTCTAAAAGTGATTATCCACGTACAAATGTGAATTGTAGTTCAAAGACGAAACATTTGAAAATGGACCATTTTTTTCGTTTCTGACGCATGTCGTAAGGGGGGGTGGTTATCTCTTTCACCAAAAAACGGGCATTTTTGATTGAACAATAAAGGCCTCCAAATGTTATTTTATTCACTTCCCGTGGAGGAGAAACACTTTTTAAGGCCGCAGAGAGAGTAAATTGGCCATTTTCATTCACGTTTACCCATTTCTCAAATCTTGTGTTTAGGGCCCCTGGAAGCTTGAAAATCACTTTAAACATCTCATTTTATCTCTAAAAGTGATTTTCCATGTACAAATGTGAATTGTAGTTCAAAGAGGCAACATTTGAAAACGGACCATTTTTTTAGTTTCTGAAGCATGTCGTAAGGGGGGGGGTTATCTCTTTCGTCAAAAATCGGGCGATTTCGCTTGAACAATAAAGGCCTACAAATGTTATTTAATTCACTTCCCATGGAGGAGAAACACTTTTTAAGGCCGCAGAGTGAGTAAATTGGCCATTTTCATTCACTTTTACCCATTTCTCAAATCTTGTGTTTAGGGCCCCTGGAAGCTTGAAAATCACTTTAAACATCTCAATTTATCTTTAAACATGATTTTCCATGTACAAATGTGAATTGTAGTTCAAAGAGGCAACATTTGAAAACGGACCATTTTTTTAGTTTCTGAAGCATGTCGTAAGGGGGGGTGGTTATCTCTTTCGTCAAAAATCGGGCGATTTCGCTTGAACAATAAAGGCCTACAAATGTTATTTAATTCACTTCCCGTGGAGGAGAAACACTTTTTAAGGCCTCAGAGTGAGTAAATTGGCCATTTTCATTCACTTTTACCCATTTCTCAAATCTTGTGTTTAGGGCCCCTGGAAGCTTGAAAATCACTTTAAACATCTAATTTTATCTCTAAAAGTGATTATCCACATACAAATGTGAATTGTCGTTCAAAGACGCGACATTTGAAAATGGACTATTTTTTTCCGTTTCTGAAGCATGTCGTAGGGGGGGTGGTTATCTCTTTCACCAAAAAACAGGCGTTTTTGATTGAACAATAAAGGCCTCCAAATGTTATTTAATTCACTTCCCGTGGAGGAGAAACACTTTTTAAGGCCTCAGAGTGAGTAAATTGGCCATTTTCATTCACTTTTACCCATTTCTCAAATCTTGTGTTTAGGGCCCCTGGAAGCTTGAAAATCACTTTAAACATCTAATTTTATCTCTAAAAGTGATTATCCACGTATAAATGTGAATTGTCGTTCAAAGACGCAACATTTGAAAATGGACCATTTTTTTCGTTTCTGAAGCATGTCGTAAGGGGGGGTGGTTATCTCTTTCACCAAAAAACAGGCTTTTTGATTGAACAATAAAGGCCTCGAAATATTATTTTATTCACTTCCCGTGGAGGAGAAACACTTTTTAAGGCCTCAGAATGAATAAATTGGCCATTTTCATTCACTTTTAGCCATTCCTCAAATCTCGTGTTTAAGGCCCCTGGAAGCATGAAAATCACTTTAAACATCTCAATTTATCTTTAAAAGTGATTTTCCACGTACAAATGTGAATTGTAGTTCAAAGAGGCGACATTTGAAAACGGACCATTTTTTTAGTTTCTGAAGCATGTCGTAAGGGGGGGTGGTTATCTCTTTCATCAAAAATCTGGCGTTTTTGATTGAACAATAAAGGCCTACAAATGTTATTTAATTCACTTTCTAGGGTGGAGAAAAACTTTTTAAGGCCTCAGAGTGAATAAATTGGCCATTTTCATTCACATTTACCCATTCCTCAAATCTTGTGTTTAGGGCCCCTGGAAGCTTGAAAATCACTTTAAACATCTAATTTCATCTCTAAAAGTGATTACCCACGTACAAATGTGAATTGTAGTTCAAAGACGCAACATTTGAAAATGGACCATTTTTTTCCGTTTCTGACGCATGTCGTAAGGGGGGGTGGTATTCTCTTTCACCAAAAAACGGGCATTTTTGATTGAACAATAAAGGCCTCCAAATGTTATTTTATTCACTTCCCGTGGAGGAGAAACCCTTTTTAAGGCCGCAGAAAGAGTAAATTGGCCAATTTCATTCACGTTTACCCATTTCTCAAATCTTGTGTTTAGGGCCCCTGGAAGCTTGAAAATCACTTTAAACATCTCAATTTATCTTTAAACATGATTTTCCATGTACAAATGTGAATTGTAGTTCAAAGAGGCAACATTTGAAAACGGACCATTTTTTTTAGTTTCTGAAGCATGTCGTAAGGGGGGGTGGTTATCTCTTTCACCAAAAAACGGGCATTTTTGATTGAACAATAAAGGCCTCCAAATGTTATTTTATTCACTTCCCGTGGAGGAGAAACACTTTTTAAGGCCGCAGAAAGAGTAAATTGGCCAATTTCATTCACGTTTACCCATTTCTCAAATCTTGTGTTTAGGGCCCCCGGAAGCTTGAAAATCACTTTAAACATCTCAATTTATCTTTAAACATGATTTTCCATGTACAAATGTGAATTGTAGTTCAAAGAGGCAACATTTGAAAACGGACCATTTTTTTAGTTTCTGAAGCATGTCGTAAGGGGGTGTGGTTATCTCTTTCGTCAAAAATCGGGCGTTTTCGCTTAAACAATAAAGGACTACAAATGTTATTTAATTCACTTCCCGTGGAGGAGAAACACTTTTTAAGGCCTCAGAGTGAGTAAATTGGCCATTTTCATTCACTTTTACCCATTTCTCAAATCTTGTGTTTAGGGCCCCTGGAAGCTTGAAAATCACTTTAAACATCTCAATTTATCTTTAAACATGATTTTCCATGTACAAATGTGAATTGTAGTTCAGAGAGGCAACATTTGAAAACGGACCATTTTTTTAGTTTCTGAAGCATGTCGTAAGGGGGGGTGGTTATCTCTTTCGTCAAAAATCGGGCGTTTTCGCTTGAACAATAAAGGCCTACAAATGTTATTTAATTCACTTCCCGTGGAGGAGAAACACTTTTTAAGGCCTCAGAATGAGTAAATTGGCCATTTTCATTCACTTTTAGCCATTCCTCAAATCTCGTGTTTAAGGCCCCTGGAAGCATGAAAATCACTTTAAACATCTCAATTCATCTTTAAAAGTGATTTTCCACGTACAAATGTGAATTGTAGTTCAAAGAGGCGACATTTGAAAACGGACCATTTTTTTTTGTTTCTGAAGCATGTCGTAAGGGGGGGTGGTTATCTCTTTCATCAAAAATCAGGCGTTTTTGATTGAACAATAAAGGCCTACAAATGTTATTTAATTCACTTTCTGGGGTGGAGAAAAACTTTTTAAGGCCTCAGAGTGAATAAATTGGCCATTTTCATTCACATTTACCCATTCCTCAAATCTTGTGTTTAGGGCCCCTGGAAGCTTGAAAATCACTTTAAACATCTAATTTCATCTCTAAAAGTGATTATCCACGTACAAATGTGAATTGTAGTTCAAAGACGAATCATTTGAAAATTGACCATTTTTTTCGTTTCTGACGCATGTCGTAAGGGGGGGTGGTTATCTCTTTCACCAAAAAACGGGCATTTTTGATTGAACAATAAAGGCCTCCAAATGTTATTTTATTCACTTCCCGTGGAGGAGAAACACTTTTTAAGGCCGCAGAGAGAGTAAATTGGCCATTTTCATTCACGTTTACCCATTTCTCAAATCTTGTGTTTAGGGCCCCTGGAAGCTTGAAAATCACTTTAAACATCTCATTTTATCTCTAAAAGTGATTATCCACGTACAATGTTAATTGTAGTTCAAAGAGGCAACATTTGAAAACGGACCATTTTTTTAGTTTCTGAAGCATGTCGTAACGGGGGGTGGTTATCTCTTTCGTCAAAAATCGGGCGTTTTCGCTTGAACAATAAATGCCTACAAATGTTATTTAATTCACTTCCCATGGAGGAGAAACACTTTTTAAGGCCTCAGAGTGAGTAAATTGGCCATTTTCATTCACTTTTACCCATTTCTCAAATCTTGTGTTTAGGGCCCCTGGAAGCTTGAAAATCACTTTAAACATCTCAATTTATCTTTAAACATGATTTTCCATGTACAAATGTGAATTGTAGTTCAAAGAGGCAACATTTGAAAACGGACCATTTTTTTAGTTTCTGAAGCATGTCGTAAGGGGGGGTGGTTATCTCTTTCGTCAAAAATCGGGCAATTTCGCTTGAACAATAAAGGCCTCCAAATGTTATTTAATTCACTTCCCGTGGAGGAGAAACACTTTTTAAGGCCTCAGAGTGAGTAAATTGGCCATTTTCATTCACTTTTACCCATTTCTCAAATCTTGTGTTTAGGGCCCCTGGAAGCTTGAAAATCACTTTAAACATCTAATTTTATCTCTAAAAGTGATTATCCACGTACAAATGTGAATTGTCGTTTAAAGATGCAACATTTGAAAATGGACCATTTTTTTCGTTTCTGAAGCATGTCGTAAGGGGGGGTGGTTATCACTTTCACCAAAAAACAGGCGTTTTTAATTGAACAATAAAGGCCTCGAAATATTATTTTATTCACTTCCCGTGGAGGAGAAACACTTTTTAAGGCCTCAGAATGAGTAAATTGGCCATTTTCATTCACTTTTAGCCATTCCTCAAATCTCGTGTTTAAGGCCCCTGGAAGCATGAAAATCACTTTAAACATCTCAATTTATCTTTAAAAGTGAATTTCCACGTACAAATGTGAATTGTAGTTCAAAGAGGCGACATTTGAAAACGGACCATTTTTTTAGTTTCTGAAGCATGTCGTAAGGGGGGGTGGTTATCTCTTTCATCAAAAATCGGGCGTTTTTGATTGAACAATAAAGGCCTACAAATGTTATTTAATTCACTTTCTAGGGTGGAGAAAAACTTTTTAAGGCCTCAGAGTGAATAAATTGGCCATTTTCATTCACATTTACCCATTCCTCAAATCTTGTGTTTAGGGCCCCTGGAAGCTTGAAAATCACTTTAAACATCTAATTTCATCTCTAAAAGTGATTATCCACGTACAAATGTGAATTGTAGTTCAAAGACGCAACATTTGAAAATGGACCATTTTTTTTCGTTTCTGACGCATGTCGTAAGGGGGGGTGGTTATCTCTTTCACCAAAAAACGGGCATTTTTGATTGAACAATAAAGGCCTCCAAATGTTATTTTATTCACTTCCCGTGGAGGAGAAACCCTTTTTAAGGCCGCAGAAAGAGTAAATTGGCCAATTTCATTCACGTTTACCCATTTCTCAAATCTTGTGTTTAGGGCCCCTGGAAGCTTGAAAATCACTTTAAACATCTCAATTTATCTTTAAACATGATTTTCCATGTACAAATGTGAATTGTAGTTCAAAGAGGCAACATTTGAAAACGGACCATTTTTTTTAGTTTCTGAAGCATGTCGTAAGGGGGGGTGGTTATCTCTTTCACCAAAAAACGGGCATTTTTGATTGAACAATAAAGGCCTCCAAATGTTATTTTATTCACTTCCCGTGGAGGAGAAACACTTTTTAAGGCCGCAGAAAGAGTAAATTGGCCAATTTCATTCACGTTTACCCATTTCTCAAATCTTGTGTTTAGGGCCCCCGGAAGCTTGAAAATCACCTTAAACATCTCAATTTATCTTTAAACATGATTTTCCATGTACAAATGTGAACTGTAGTTCAAAGAGGCAACATTTGAAAACGGACCATTTTTTTAGTTTCTGAAGCATGTCGTAAGGGGGTGTGGTTATCTCTTTCGTCAAAAATCGGGCGTTTTCGCTTAAACAATAAAGGACTACAAATGTTATTTAATTCACTTCCCGTGGAGGAGAAACACTTTTTAAGGCCTCAGAGTGAGTAAATTGGCCATTTTCATTCACTTTTACCCATTTCTCAAATCTTGTGTTTAGGGCCCCTGGAAGCTTGAAAATCAGTTTAAACATCTAATTTTATCTCTAAAAGTGATTATCCACGTACAAATGTGAATTGTCGTTCAAAGACGCAACATTTGAAAATGGACTATTTTTTTCGTTTCTGAAGCATGTCGTAAGGGGGGGTGGTTATCTCTTTCACCAAAAAACAGGCGTTTTTGATTGAACAATAAAGGCCTCGAAACATTATTTTATTCACTTCCCGTGGAGGAGAAACACTTTTTAAGGCCTCAGAATGAGTAAATTGGCCATTTTCATTCACTTTTAGCCATTCCTCAAATCTCGTGTTTAAGGCCCCTGGAAGCATGAAAATCACTTTAAACATCTCAATTCATCTTTAAAAGTGATTTTCCACGTACAAATGTGAATTGTAGTTCAAAGAGGCGACATTTGAAAACGGACCATTTTTTTTTGTTTCTGAAGCATGTCGTAAGGGGGGTGGTTATCTCTTTCATCAAAAATCGGGCGTTTTTGATTGAACAATAAAGGCCTACAAATGTTATTTAATTCACTTTGTGGGGTGGAGAAAAACTTTTTAAGGCCTCAGAGTGAATAAATTGGCCATTTTCATTCACATTTACCCATTCCTCAAATCTTGTGTTTAGGGCCCCTGGAAGCTTGAAAATCACTTTAAACATCTAATTTCATCTCTAAAAGTGATTATCCACGTACAAATGTGAATTGTAGTTCAAAGACGAAACATTTGAAAATGGACCATTTTTTTCGTTTCTGACGCATGTCGTAAGGGGGGGTGGTTATCTCTTTCACCAAAAAACGGGCATTTTTGATTGAACAATAAAGGCCTCCAAATGTTATTTTATTCACTTCCCATGGAGGAGAAACACTTTTTAAGGCCGCAGAGAGAGTAAATTGGCCATTTTCATTCACGTTTACCCATTTCTCAAATCTTGTGTTTAGGGCCCCTGGAAGCTTGAAAATCACTTTAAACATCTCATTTTATCTCTAAAAGTGATTTTCCATGTACAAATGTGAATTGTAGTTCAAAGAGGCAACATTTGAAAACGGACCATTTTTTTAGTTTCTGAAGCATGTCGTAAGGGGGGGGGGTTATCTCTTTCGTCAAAAATCGGGCGATTTCGCTTGAACAATAAAGGCCTACAAATGTTATTTAATTCACTTCCCATGGAGGAGAAACACTTTTTAAGGCCGCAGAGTGAGTAAATTGGCCATTTTCATTCACTTTTACCCATTTCTCAAATCTTGTGTTTAGGGCCCCTGGAAGCTTGAAAATCACTTTAAACATCTCAATTTATCTTTAAACATGATTTTCCATGTACAAATGTGAATTGTAGTTCAAAGAGGCAACATTTGAAAACGGACCATTTTTTTAGTTTCTGAAGCATGTCGTAAGGGGGGGTGGTTATCTCTTTCGTCAAAAATCGGGCGATTTCGCTTGAACAATAAAGGCCTACAAATGTTATTTAATTCACTTCCCGTGGAGGAGAAACACTTTTTAAGGCCTCAGAGTGAGTAAATTGGCCATTTTCATTCACTTTTACCCATTTCTCAAATCTTGTGTTTAGGGCCCCTGGAAGCTTGAAAATCACTTTAAACATCTAATTTTATCTCTAAAAGTGATTATCCACATACAAATGTGAATTGTCGTTCAAAGACGCGACATTTGAAAATGGACTATTTTTTTCGTTTCTGAAGCATGTCGTAGGGGGGGTGGTTATCTCTTTCACCAAAAAACAGGCGTTTTTGATTGAACAATAAAGGCCTCCAAATGTTATTTAATTCACTTCCCGTGGAGGAGAAACACTTTTTAAGGCCTCAGAGTGAGTAAATTGGCCATTTTCATTCACTTTTACCCATTTCTCAAATCTTGTGTTTAGGGCCCCTGGAAGCTTGAAAATCACTTTAAACATCTAATTTTATCTCTAAAAGTGATTATCCACGTATAAATGTGAATTGTCGTTCAAAGACGCAACATTTGAAAATGGACCATTTTTTTCGTTTCTGAAGCATGTCGTAAGGGGGGGTGGTTATCTCTTTCACCAAAAAACAGGCTTTTTGATTGAACAATAAAGGCCTCGAAATATTATTTTATTCACTTCCCGTGGAGGAGAAACACTTTTTAAGGCCTCAGAATGAATAAATTGGCCATTTTCATTCACTTTTAGCCATTCCTCAAATCTCGTGTTTAAGGCCCCTGGAAGCATGAAAATCACTTTAAACATCTCAATTTATCTTTAAAAGTGATTTGCCACGTACAAATGTGAATTGTAGTTCAAAGAGGCGACATTTGAAAACGGACCATTTTTTTAGTTTCTGAAGCATGTCGTAAGGGGGGGTGGTTATCTCTTTCATCAAAAATCTGGCGTTTTTGATTGAACAATAAAGGCCTACAAATGTTATTTAATTCACTTTCTAGGGTGGAGAAAAACTTTTTAAGGCCTCAGAGTGAATAAATTGGCCATTTTCATTCACATTTACCCATTCCTCAAATCTTGTGTTTAGGGCCCCTGGAAGCTTGAAAATCACTTTAAACATCTAATTTCATCTCTAAAAGTGATTACCCACGTACAAATGTGAATTGTAGTTCAAAGACGCAACATTTGAAAATGGACCATTTTTTTCCGTTTCTGACGCATGTCGTAAGGGGGGGTGGTATTCTCTTTCACCAAAAAACGGGCATTTTTGATTGAACAATAAAGGCCTCCAAATGTTATTTTATTCACTTCCCGTGGAGGAGAAACCCTTTTTAAGGCCGCAGAAAGAGTAAATTGGCCAATTTCATTCACGTTTACCCATTTCTCAAATCTTGTGTTTAGGGCCCCTGGAAGCTTGAAAATCACTTTAAACATCTCAATTTATCTTTAAACATGATTTTCCATGTACAAATGTGAATTGTAGTTCAAAGAGGCAACATTTGAAAACGGACCATTTTTTTTAGTTTCTGAAGCATGTCGTAAGGGGGGGTGGTTATCTCTTTCACCAAAAAACGGGCATTTTTGATTGAACAATAAAGGCCTCCAAATGTTATTTTATTCACTTCCCGTGGAGGAGAAACACTTTTTAAGGCCGCAGAAAGAGTAAATTGGCCAATTTCATTCACGTTTACCCATTTCTCAAATCTTGTGTTTAGGGCCCCCGGAAGCTTGAAAATCACTTTAAACATCTCAATTTATCTTTAAACATGATTTTCCATGTACAAATGTGAATTGTAGTTCAAAGAGGCAACATTTGAAAACAGACCATTTTTTTAGTTTCTGAAGCATGTCGTAAGGGGGTGTGGTTATCTCTTTCGTCAAAAATCGGGCGTTTTCGCTTAAACAATAAAGGACTACAAATGTTATTTAATTCACTTCCCGTGGAGGAGAAACACTTTTTAAGGCCTCAGAGTGAGTAAATTGGCCATTTTCATTCACTTTTACCTATTTCTCAAATCTTGTGTTTAGGGCCCCTGGAAGCTTGAAAATCACTTTAAACATCTCAATTTATCTTTAAACATGATTTTCCATGTACAAATGTGAATTGTAGTTCAGAGAGGCAACATTTGAAAACGGACCATTTTTTTAGTTTCTGAAGCATGTCGTAAGGGGGGGTGGTTATCTCTTTCGTCAAAAATCGGGCGTTTTCGCTTGAACAATAAAGGCCTACAAATGTTATTTAATTCACTTCCCGTGGAGGAGAAACACTTTTTAAGGCCTCAGAATGAGTAAATTGGCCATTTTCATTCACTTTTAGCCATTCCTCAAATCTCGTGTTTAAGGCCCCTGGAAGCATGAAAATCACTTTAAACATCTCAATTCATCTTTAAAAGTGATTTTCCACGTACAAATGTGAATTGTAGTTCAAAGAGGCGACATTTGAAAACGGACCATTTTTTTTTGTTTCTGAAGCATGTCGTAAGGGGGGGTGGTTATCTCTTTCATCAAAAATCAGGCGTTTTTGATTGAACAATAAAGGCCTACAAATGTTATTTAATTCACTTTCTGGGGTGGAGAAAAACTTTTTAAGGCCTCAGAGTGAATAAATTGGCCATTTTCATTCACATTTACCCATTCCTCAAATCTTGTGTTTAGGGCCCCTGGAAGCTTGAAAATCACTTTAAACATCTAATTTCATCTCTAAAAGTGATTATCCACGTACAAATGTGAATTGTAGTTCAAAGACGAATCATTTGAAAATTGACCATTTTTTTCGTTTCTGACGCATGTCGTAAGGGGGGGTGGTTATCTCTTTCACCAAAAAACGGGCATTTTTGATTGAACAATAAAGGCCTCCAAATGTTATTTTATTCACTTCCCGTGGAGGAGAAACACTTTTTAAGGCCGCAGAGAGAGTAAATTGGCCATTTTCATTCACGTTTACCCATTTCTCAAATCTTGTGTTTAGGGCCCCTGGAAGCTTGAAAATCACTTTAAACATCTCATTTTATCTCTAAAAGTGATTATCCACGTACAATGTTAATTGTAGTTCAAAGAGGCAACATTTGAAAATGGACCATTTTTTTAGTTTCTGAAGCATGTCGTAAGGGGGGGTGGTTATCTCTTTCGTCAAAAATCGGGCGTTTTCGCTTGAACAATAAATGCCTACAAATGTTATTTAATTCACTTCCCATGGAGGAGAAACACTTTTTAAGGCCTCAGAGTGAGTAAATTGGCCATTTTCATTCACTTTTACCCATTTCTCAAATCTTGTGTTTAGGGCCCCTGGAAGCTTGAAAATCACTTTAAACATCTCAATTTATCTTTAAACATGATTTTCCATGTACAAATGTGAATTGTAGTTCAAAGAGGCAACATTTGAAAACGGACCATTTTTTTAGTTTCTGAAGCATGTCGTAAGGGGGGGTGGTTATCTCTTTCGTCAAAAATCGGGCGATTTCGCTTGAACAATAAAGGCCTACAAATGTTATTTAATTCACTTCCCGTGGAGGAGAAACACTTTTTAAGGCCTCAGAGTGAGTAAATTGGCCATTTTCATTCACTTTTACCCATTTCTCAAATCTTGTGTTTAGGGCCCCTGGAAGCTTGAAAATCACTTTAAACATCTAATTTTATCTCTAAAAGTGATTATCCACGTACAAATGTGAATTGTCATTCAAAGACGCGACATTTGAAAATGGACTATTTTTTTCGTTTCTGAAGCATATCGTAAGGGGGGGGTTATCTCTTTCACCAAAAAACAGGCGTTTTTGATTGAACAATAAAGGCCTCCAAATGTTATTTAATTCACTTCCCGTGGAGGAGAAACACTTTTTAAGGCCTCAGAGTGAGTAAATTGGCCATTTTCATTCACTTTTACCCATTTCTCAAATCTTGTGTTTAGGGCCCCTGGAAGCTTGAAAATCACTTTAAACATCTAATTTTATCTCTAAAAGTGATTATCCACGTACAAATGTGAATTGTCGTTCAAAGACGCAACATTTGAAAATGGACCATTTTTTTTGTTTCTGAAGCATGTCGTAAGGGGGGTGGTTATCTCTTTCGTCAAAAATCGGGCGATTTCGCTTGAACAATAAAGGCCTACAAATGTTATTTAATTCACTTCCCGTGGAGGAGAAACACTTTTTAAGGCCTCAGAGTGAGTAAATTGGCCATTTTCATTCACTTTTACCCATTTCTCAAATCTTGTGTTTAGGGCCCCTGGAAGCTTGAAAATCACTTTAAACATCTCATTTTATCTCTAAAAGTGATTATCCACGTACAAATGTGAATTGTCGTTCAAAGACGCAACATTTGAAAGTGGACCATTTTGTTCGTTTCTGAAGCATGTCGTAAGGGGGGGTGGTTATCTCTTTCACCAAAAAACAGGCGTTTTTGATTGAACAATAAAGGCCTCGAAATATTATTTTATTCACTTCCCGTGGAGGAGAAACACTTTTTAAGGCCGCAGAGTGAGTAAATTGGCCATTTTCATTCACTTTTACCCATCCCTCAAATCTCGTGTTTCAGGCCCCTGGAAGCATGAAAATCACTTTAAACATCTCAATTTATCTTTAAACATGATTTTCCATGTACAAATGTGAATTGTAGTTCAAAGAGGCAACATTTGAAAACAGACCATTTTTTTAGTTTCTGAAGCATGTCGTAAGGGGGGGTGGTTATCTCTTTCGTCAAAAATCGGGCGTTTTCGCTTGAACAATAAAGGCCTACAAATGTTATTTAATTCACTTCCCGTGGAGGAGAAACACTTTTTAAGGCCTTAGAGTGAGTAAATTGGCCATTTTCAGTCACTTTTACCATTTTCTCAAATCTTGTGTTTAGGGCCCCTGGAAGCTTGAAAATCACTTTAAACATCTCAATTTATCTTTAAACATGATTTTCCATGTACAAATGTGAATTGTAGTTCAAAGAGGCAACATTTGAAAACGGACCATTTTTTTAGTTTCTGAAGCATGTCGTAAGGGGGGGTGGTTATCTCTTTCATCAAAAATCCGGCGTTTTCGCTTGAACAATAAAGGCATACAAATGTTATTTAATTCACTTCCCGTGGAGGAGAAACACTTTTTAAGGCCTCAGAGTGAGTAAATTGGCCATTTTCATTCACTTTTACCCTTTTCTCAAATCTTGTGTTTAGGGCCCCTGGAAGCTTGAAAATTACTTTAAACATCTAATTTTATCTCTAAAAGTGATTATACACGTACAAATGTGAATTGTCGTTCAAAGACGCAACATTTGAAAATGGACTATTTTTTTCGTTTCTGAAGCATGTCGTAAGGGGGGGGTGGTTATCTCTTTCACCAAAAAACAGGCGTTTTTGATTGAACAATAAAGGCCTCGAAACATTATTTTATTCACTTCCCGTGGAGGAGAAACACTTTTTAAGGCCTCAGAATGAGTAAATTGGCCATTTTCATTCACTTTTAGCCATTCCTCAAATCTCGTGTTTAAGGCCCCTGGAAGCATGAAACTCACTTTAAACATCTCAATTCATCTTTAAAAGTGATTTTCCACGTACAAATGTGAATTGTAGTTCAAAGAGGCGACATTTGAAAACGGACCATTTTTTTTTGTTTCTGAAGCATGTCGTAAGGGGGGTGGTTATCTCTTTCATCAAAAATCGGGCGTTTTTGATTGAACAATAAAGGCCTACAAATGTTATTTAATTCACTTTCTAGGGTGGAGAAAAACTTTTTAAGGCCTCAGAGTGAATAAATTGGCCATTTTCATTCACATTTACCCATTCCTCAAATCTTGTGTTTAGGGCCCCTGGAAGCTTGAAAATCACTTTAAACATCTAATTTCATCTCTAAAAGTGATTACCCACGTACAAATGTGAATTGTAGTTCAAAGACGCAACATTTGAAAATGGACCATTTTTTTTCGTTTCTGACGCATGTCGTAAGGGGGGGTGGTTATCTCTTTCACCAAAAAACAGGCATTTTTGATTGAACAATAAAGGCCTCCAAATGTTATTTTATTCACTTCCCGTGGAGGAGAAACACTTTTTAAGGCCGCAGAGAGAGTAAATTGGCCAATTTCATTCACGTTTACCCATTTCTCAAATCTTGTGTTTAGGGCCCCTGGAAGCTTGAAAATCACTTTAAACATCTCAATTTATCTTTAAACATGATTTTCCATGTACAAATGTGAATTGTAGTTCAAAGAGGCAACATTTGAAAACGGACAATTTTTTTAGTTTCTGAAGCATGTCGTAACGGGGGGGTGGTTATCTCTTTCGTCAAAAATCGGGCGTTTTCGCTTAAACAATAAAGGACTACAAATGTTATTTAATTCACTTCCCGTGGAGGAGAAACACTTTTTAAGGCCTCAGAGTGAGTAAATTGGCCATTTTCATTCACTTTTACCCATTTCTCAAATCTTGTGTTTAGGGCCCCTGGAAGCTTGAAAATCACTTTAAACATCTAATTTTATCTCTAAAAGTGATTATCCACGTACAAATGTGAATTGTCGTTCAAAGACGCAACATTTGAAAGTGGACCATTTTTTTCGTTTCTGAAGCATGTCGTTAGGGGGGTGGTTATCTCTTTCACAAAAAACAGGCGTTTTTGATTGAACAATAAAGGCCTCGAAATATTATTTTATTCACTTCCCGTGGAGGAGAAACACTTTTTAAGGCCGCAGAGTGAGTAAATTGGCCATTTTCATTCACTTTTACCCATTCCTCAAATCTCGTGTTTCAGGCCCCTGGAAGCATGAAAAGCACTTTAAACATCTCAATTTATCTTTAAACATGATTTTCCATGTACAAATGTGAATTGTAGTTCAAAGAGGCAACATTTGAAAACGGACCATTTTTTTAGTTTCTGAAGCATGTCGTGAGGGGGGGTGGTTATCTCTTTCGTCAAAAATCGGGCGTTTTCGCTTGAACAATAAAGGCCTACAAATGTTATTTAATTCACTTCCCATGGAGGAGAAACACTTTTTAAAGCCTCAGAGTGAGTAAATTGGCCATTTTCATTCACTTTTACCCTTTTCTCAAATCTTGTGTTTAGGGCCCCTGGAAGCTTGAAAATCACTTCAAACATCTCAATTTATCTTTAAACATGATTTTCCATGTACAAATGTGAATTGTAGTTCAAAGAGGCAACATTTGAAAACGGACCATTTTTTTAGTTTCTGAAGCATGTCGTAAGGGGGGGTGGTTATCTCTTTCATCAAAAATCCGGCGTTTTCGCTTGAACAATAAAGGCCTACAAATGTTATTTAATTCACTTCCCGTGGAGGAGAAACACTTTTTAAGGCCTCAGAGTGAGTAAATTGGCCATTTTCATTCACTTTTACCCTTTTCTCAAATCTTGTGTTTAGGGCCCCTGGAAGCTTGAAAATCACTTTAAACATCTAATTTTATCTCTAAAAGTGATTATCCACGTACAAATGTGAATTGTCGTTCAAAGACGCAACATTTGAAAATGGACTATTTTTTTCGTTTCTGAAGCATGTCGTAAGGGGGGGTGGTTATCTCTTTCACCAAAAAACGGGCATTTTTGATTGAACAATAAAGGCCTCCAAATGTTATTTTATTCACTTCCCGTGGAGGAGAAACACTTTTTAAGGCCGCAGAGAGAGTAAATTGGCCATTTTCATTCACGTTTACCCATTTCTCAAATCTTGTGTTTAGGGCCCCTGGAAGCTTGAAAATCACTTTAAACATCTCATTTTATCTCTAAAAGTGATTATCCACGTACAAATGTGAATTGTCGTTTAAAGACGCAACATTTGAAAATGGACCATTTTTTTCGTTTCTGAAGCATGTCGTAAGGGGGGGGTGGTTATCACTTTCACCAAAAAACAGGCGTTTTTAATTGAACAATAAAGGCCTCGAAATATTATTTTATTCACTTCCCGTGGAGGAGAAACACTTTTTAAGGCCACAGAATGAGTAAATTGGCCATTTTCATTCACTTTTAGCCATTCCTCAAATCTCGTGTTTAAGGCCCCTGGAAGCATGAAAATCACTTTAAACATCTCAATTTATCTTTAAAAGTGATTTTCCACGTACAAATGTGAATTGTAGTTCAAAGAGGCGACATTTGAAAACGGACCATTTTTTTAGTTTCTGAAGCATGTCGTAAGGGGGGGTGGTTATCTCTTTCATCAAAAATCGGGCGTTTTTGATTGAACAATAAAGGCCTACAAATGTTATTTAATTCACTTTCTAGGGTGGAGAAAAACTTTTAAGGCCTCAGAGTGAATAAATTGGCCATTTTCATTCACATTTACCCATTCCTCAAATCTTGTGTTTAGGGCCCCTGGAAGCTTGAAAATCACTTTAAACATCTAATTTCATCTCTAAAAGTGATTATCCACGTACAAATGTGAATTGTAGTTCAAAGACGCAACATTTGAAAATGGACCATTTTTTTTCGTTTCTGACGCATGTCGTAAGGGGGGGTGGTTATCTCTTTCACCAAAAAACGGGCATTTTTGATTGAACAATAAAGGCCTCCAAATGTTATTTTATTCACTTCCCGTGGAGGAGAAACCCTTTTTAAGGCCGCAGAAAGAGTAAATTGGCCAATTTCATTCACGTTTACCCATTTCTCAAATCTTGTGTTTAGGGCCCCTGGAAGCTTGAAAATCACTTTAAACATCTCAATTTATCTTTAAACATGATTTTCCATGTACAAATGTGAATTGTAGTTCAAAGAGGCAACATTTGAAAACGGACCATTTTTTTAAGTTTCTGAAGCATGTCGTAAGGGGGGGTGGTTATCTCTTTCACCAAAAAACGGGCATTTTTGATTGAACAATAAACGCCTCCAAATGTTATTTTATTCACTTCCCGTGGAGGAGAAACACTTTTTAAGGCCGCAGAAAGAGTAAATTGGCCAATTTCATTCAAGTTTACCCATTTCTCAAATCTTGTGTTTAGGGCCCCCGGAAGCTTGAAAATCACTTTAAACATCTCAATTTATCTTTAAACATGATTTTCCATGTACAAATGTGAATTGTAGTTCAAAGAGGCAACATTTGAAAACGGACCATTTTTTTAGTTTCTGAAGCATGTCGTAAGGGGGTGTGGTTATCTCTTTCGTCAAAAATCGGGCGTTTTCGCTTAAACAATAAAGGACTACAAATGTTATTTAATTCACTTCCCGTGGAGGAGAAACACTTTTTAAGGCCTCAGAGTGAGTAAATTGGCCATTTTCATTCACTTTTACCCATTTCTCAAATCTTGTGTTTAGGGCCCCTGGAAGCTTGAAAATCACTTTAAACATCTCAATTTATCTTTAAACATGATTTTCCATGTACAAATGTGAATTGTAGTTCAGAGAGGCAACATTTGAAAACGGACCATTTTTTTAGTTTCTGAAGCATGTCGTAAGGGGGGGTGGTTATCTCTTTCGTCAAAAATCGGGCGTTTTCGCTTGAACAATAAAGGCCTACAAATGTTATTTAATTCACTTCCCGTGGAGGAGAAACACTTTTTAAGGCCTCAGAATGAGTAAATTGGCCATTTTCATTCACTTTTAGCCATTCCTCAAATCTCGTGTTTAAGGCCCCTGGAAGCATGAAAATCACTTTAAACATCTCAATTCATCTTTAAAAGTGATTTTCCACGTACAAATGTGAATTGTAGTTCAAAGAGGCGACATTTGAAAACGGACCATTTTTTTTTGTTTCTGAAGCATGTCGTAAGGGGGGGTGGTTATCTCTTTCATCAAAAATCAGGCGTTTTTGATTGAACAATAAAGGCCTACAAATGTTATTTAATTCACTTTCTGGGGTGGAGAAAAACTTTTTAAGGCCTCAGAGTGAATAAATTGGCCATTTTCATTCACATTTACCCATTCCTCAAATCTTGTGTTTAGGGCCCCTGGAAGCTTGAAAATCACTTTAAACATCTAATTTCATCTCTAAAAGTGATTATCCACGTACAAATGTGAATTGTAGTTCAAAGACGAAACATTTGAAAATTGACCATTTTTTTCGTTTCTGACGCATGTCGTAAGGGGGGGTGGTTATCTCTTTCACCAAAAAACGGGCATTTTTGATTGAACAATAAAGGCCTCCAAATGTTATTTTATTCACTTCCCGTGGAGGAGAAACACTTTTTAAGGCCGCAGAGAGAGTAAATTGGCCATTTTCATTCACGTTTACCCATTTCTCAAATCTTGTGTTTAGGGCCCCTGGAAGCTTGAAAATCACTTTAAACATCTCATTTTATCTCTAAAAGTGATTATCCACGTACAAATGTGAATTGTCGTTCAAAGACGCAACATTTGAAAGTGGACCATGTTTTTCGTTTCTGAAGCATGTCGTAAGGGGGGTGGTTATCTCTTTCACAAAAAACAGGCGTTTTTGATTGAACAATAAAGGCCTCGAAATATTATTTTATTCACTTCCCGTGGAGGAGAAACACTTTTTAAGGCCGCAGAGTGAGTAAATTGGCCATTTTCATTCACTTTTACCCATTCCTCAAATCTCGTGTTTCAGGCCCCTGGAAGCATGAAAAGCACTTTAAACATCTCGATTTATCTTTAAACATGATTTTCCATGTACAAATGTGAATTGTAGTTCAAAGAGGCAACATTTGAAAACGGACCATTTTTTTAGTTTCTGAAGCATGTCGTGAGGGAGGGTGGTTATCTCTTTCGTCAAAAATCGGGCGTTTTCGCTTGAACAATAAAGGCCTACAAATGTTATTTAATTCACTTCCCGTGGAGGAGAAACACTTTTTAAAGCCTCAGAGTGAGTAAATTGGCCATTTTCATTCACTTTTACCCTTTTCTCAAATCTTGTGTTTAGGGCCCCTGGAAGCTTGAAAATCACTTTAAACATCTCAATTTATCTTTAAACATGATTTTCCATGTACAAATGTGAATTGTAGTTCAAAGAGGCAACATTTGAAAACGGACCATTTTTTTAGTTTCTGAAGCATGTCGTAAGGGGGGGTGGTTATCTCTTTCATCAAAAATCCGGCGTTTTCGCTTGAACAATAAAGGCATACAAATGTTATTTAATTCACTTCCCGTGGAGGAGAAACACTTTTTAAGGCCTCAGAGTGAGTAAATTGGCCATTTTCATTCACTTTTACCCTTTTCTCAAATCTTGTGTTTAGGGCCCCTGGAAGCTTGAAAATTACTTTAAACATCTAATTTTATCTCTAAAAGTGATTACCCACGTACAAATGTGAATTGTAGTTCAAAGACGCAACATTTGAAAATGGACCATTTTTTTTCGTTTCTGACGCATGTCGTAAGGGGGGGTGGTTATCTCTTTCACCAAAAAACGGGCATTTTTGATTGAACAATAAAGGCCTCCAAATGTTATTTTATTCACTTCCCGTGGAGGAGAAACACTTTTTAAGGCTGCAGAGAGAGTAAATTGGCCAATTTCATTCACGTTTACCCATTTCTCAAATCTTGTGTTTAGGGCCCCTGGAAGCTTGAAAATCACTTTAAACATCTCAATTTATCTTTAAACATGATTTTCCATGTACAAATGTGAATTGTAGTTCAAAGAGGCAACATTTGAAAACGGACAATTTTTTTAGTTTCTGAAGCATGTCGTAACTGGGGGGTGGTTATCTCTTTCGTCAAAAATCGGGCGTTTTCGCTTAAACAATAAAGGACTACAAATGTTATTTAATTCACTTCCCATGGAGGAGAAACACTTTTTAAGGCCTCAGAGTGAGTAAATTGGCCATTTTCATTCACTTTTACCCATTTCTCAAATCTTGTGTTTAGGGCCCCTGGAAGCTTGAAAATCACTTTAAACATCTCAATTTATCTTTAAACATGATTTTCCATGTACAAATGTGAATTGTAGTTCAGAGAGGCAACATTTGAAAACGGACCATTTTTTTAGTTTCTGAAGCATGTCGTAAGGGGGGTGGTTATCTCTTTCGTCAAAAATCGGGCGTTTTCGCTTGAACAATAAAGGCCTACAAATGGTATTTAATTCACTTCCCGTGGAGGAGAAACACTTTTTAAGGCCTCAGAGTGAGTAAATTGGCCATTTTCATTCACTTTTACCCATTTCTCAAATCTTGTGTTTAGGGCCCCTGGAAGCTTGAAAATCACTTTAAACATCTAATTTTATCTCTAAAAGTGATTATCCACGTACAAATGTGAATTGTCGTTCAAAGACGCAACATTTGAAAGTGGAACATTTTTTTCGTTTCTGAAGCATGTCGTAAGGGGGGGTGGTTATCTCTTTCACAAAAAACAGGCGTTTTTGATTGAACAATAAAGGCCTCGAAATATTATTGTATTCACTTCCCGTGGAGGAGAAACACTTTTTAAGGCCGCAGAGTGAGTAAATTGGCCATTTTCATTCACTTTTACCCATTCCTCAAATCTCGTGTTTCAGGCCCCTGGAAGCATGAAAATCACTTTAAACATCTCAATTTATCTTTAAACATGATTTTCCATGTACAAATGTGAATTGTAGTTCAAAGAGGCAACATTTGAAAACGGACCATTTTTTTAGTTTCTGAAGCATGTCGTGAGGGGGGGTGGTTATCTCTTTCGTCAAAAATCGGGCGTTTTCGCTTGAACAATAAAGGCCTACAAATGTTATTTAATTCACTTCCCGTGGAGGAGAAACACTTTTTAAAGCCTCAGAGTGAGTAAATTGGCCATTTTCATTCACTTTTACCCTTTTCTCAAATCTTGTGTTTAGGGCCCCTGGAAGCTTGAAAATCACTTCAAACATCTCAATTTATCTTTAAACATGATTTTCCATGTACAAATGTGAATTGTAGTTCAAAGAGGCAACATTTGAAAACGGACCATTTTTTTAGTTTCTGAAGCATGTCGTAAGGGGGGGTGGTTATCTCTTTCATCAAAAATCCGGCGTTTTCGCTTGAACAATAAAGGCCTACAAATGTTATTTAATTCACTTCCCGTGGAGGAGAAACACTTTTTAAGGCCTCAGAGTGAGTAAATTGGCCATTTTCATTCACTTTTACCCTTTTCTCAAATCTTGTGTTTAGGGCCCCTGGAAGCTTGAAAATCACTTTAAACATCTAATTTTATCTCTAAAAGTGATTATCCACGTACAAATGTGAATTGTCGTTCAAAGACGCAACATTTGAAAATGGACTATTTTTTTCGTTTCTGAAGCATGTCGTAAGGGGGGGTGGTTATCTCTTTCACCAAAAAACAGGCGTTTTTGATTGAACAATAAAGGCCTCGAAACATTATTTTATTCACTTCCCGTGGAGGAGAAACACTTTTTAAGGCCTCAGAATGAGTAAATTGGCCATTTTCATTCACTTTTAGCCATTCCTCAAATCTCGTGTTTAAGGCCCCTGGAAGCATGAAAATCACTTTAAACATCTCAATTCATCTTTAAAAGTGATTTTCCACGTACAAATGTGAATTGTAGTTCAAAGAGGCGACATTTGAAAACGGACCATTTTTTTTTGTTTCTGAAGCATGTCGTAAGGGGGGTGGTTATCTCTTTCATCAAAAATCGGGCGTTTTTGATTGAACAATAAAGGCCTACAAATGTTATTTAATTCACTTTGTGGGGTTAAGAAAAACTTTTTAAGGCCTCAGAGTGAATAAATTGGCCATTTTCATTCACATTTACCCATTCCTCAAATCTTGTGTTTAGGGCCCCTGGAAGCTTGAAAATCACTTTAAACATCTAATTTCATCTCTAAAAGTGATTATCCACGTACAAATGTGAATTGTAGTTCAAAGACGAAACATTTGAAAATGGACCATTTTTTTCGTTTCTGACGCATGTCGTAAGGGGGGGTGGTTATCTCTTTCACCAAAAAACGGGCATTTTTAATTGAACAATAAAGGCCTCCAAATGTTATTTTATTCACTTCCCGTGGAGGAGAAACACTTTTTAAGGCCACAGAGAGAGTAAATTGGCCATTTTCATTCACGTTTACCCATTTCTCAAATCTTGTGTTTAGGGCCCCTGGAAGCTTGAAAATCACTTTAAACATCTCATTTTATCTCTAAAAGTGATTATCCACGTACAATGTTAATTGCAGTTCAAAGAGGCAAAATTTGAAAACGGACCATTTTTTTAGTTTCTGAAGCATGTCGTAAGGGGGGTGGTTATCTCTTTCGTCAAAAATCGGGCGTTTTGCTTGAACAATAAATGCCTACAAATTTTATTTTATTCACTTCCCGTGGAGGAGAAACACTTTTTATGGCCTCAGAGTGAGTAAATTGGCCATTTTCATTCACTTTTACCCATTTCTCAAATCTTGTGTTTAGGGCCCCTGGAAGCTTGAAAATCACTTTAAACATCTAATTTTATCTCTAAAAGTGATTATCCACGTACAAATATGAATTGTCGTTCAAAGACGCAACATTTGAAAATGGACCATTTTTTTCGTTTCTGAAGCATGTCGTAAGGGGGGGTGCTTATCTCTTTCACCAAAAAACAGGCGTTTTTGATTGAACAATAAAGGCCTCGAAATATTATTTTATTCACTTCCCGTGGAGGAGAAACACTTTTTAAGGCCGCAGAGTGAGTAAATTGGCCATTTTCATTCACTTTTACCCATTCCTCAAATCTCGTGTTTCAGGCCCCTAGAAGCATGAAAATCACTTTAAACATCTCAATTTATCTTTAAACATGATTTTCCATGTACAAATGTGAATTGTAGTTCAAAGAGGCAACATTTGAAAACGGACCATTTTTTTAGTTTCTGAAGCATGTCGTAAGGGGGGGGTTATCTCTTTCGTCAAAAATCGGGCGATTTCGCTTGAACAATAAAGGCCTACAAATGTTATTTAATTCACTTCCCATGGAGGAGAAACACTTTTTAAGGCCTCAGAGTGAGTAAATTGGCCATTTTCATTCACTTTTACCCATTTCTCAAATCTTGTGTTTAGGGCCCCTGGAAGCTTGAAAATCACTTTAAACATCTCAATTTATCTTTAAACATGATTTTCCATGTACAAATGTGAATTGTAGTTCAAAGAGGCAACATTTGAAAACGGATCATTTTTTTAGTTTCTGAAGCATGTCGTAAGGGGGGGTGGTTATCTCTTTCATCAAAAATCGGGCGATTTCGCTTGAACAATAAAGGCCTACAAATGTTATTTGATTCACTTCCCGTGGAGGAGAAACACTTTTTAAGGCCTCAGAGTGAGTAAATTGGCCATTTTCATTCACTTTTACCCATTTCTCAAATCTTGTGTTTAGGGCCCCTGGAAGCTTGAAAATCACTTTAAACATCTAATTTTATCTCTAAAAGTGATTATCCACATACAAATGTGAATTGTCGTTCAAAGACGCGACATTTGAAAATGGACTATTTTTTTCGTTTCTGAAGCATGTCGTAGGGGGGGTGGTTATCTCTTTCACCAAAATCAGGCGTTTTTGATTGAACAATAAAGGCCTCCAAATGTTATTTAATTCACTTCCCGTGGAGGAGAAACACTTTTTAAGGCCTCAGAGTGAGTAAATTGGCCGTTTTCATTCACTTTTACCCATTTCTCAAATCTTGTGTTTAGGGCCCCTGGAAGCTTGAAAATCACTTTAAACATCTAATTTTATCTCTAAAAGTGATTATCCACGTACAAATGTGAATTGTCGTTCAAAGACGCAACATTTGAAAATGGACCATTTTTTTCGTTTCTGAAGCATGTCGTAAGGGGGGGTGGTTATCTCTTTCACCAAAAAACAGGCTTTTTGATTGAACAATAAAGGCCTCGAAATATTATTTTATTCACTTCCCGTGGAGGAGAAACACTTTTTAAGGCCTCAGAATGAGTAAATTGGCCATTTTCATTCACTTTTAGCCATTCCTCAAATCTCGTGTTTAAGGCCCCTGGAAGCATGAAAATCACTTTAAACATCTCAATTTATCTTTAAAAGTGATTTTCCACGTACAAATGTGAATTGTAGTTCAAAGAGGCGACATTTGAAAACGGACCATTTTTTTAGTTTCTGAAGCATGTCGTAAGGGGGGGTGGTTATCTCTTTCATCAAAAATCTGGCGTTTTTGATTGAACAATAAAGGCCTACAAATGTTATTTAATTCACTTTCTAGGGTGGAGAAAAACTTTTTAAGGCCTCAGAGTGAATAAATTGGCCATTTTCATTCACATTTACCCATTCCTCAAATCTTGTGTTTAGGGCCCCTGGAAGCTTGAAAATCACTTTAAACATCTAATTTCATCTCTAAAAGTGATTACCCACGTACAAATGTGAATTGTAGTTCAAAGACGCAACATTTGAAAATGGACCATTTTTTTCCGTTTCTGACGCATGTCGTAAGGGGGGGTGGTTATCTCTTTCACCAAAAAACGGGCATTTTTGATTGAACAATAAAGGCCTCCAAATGTTATTTTATTCACTTCCCGTGGAGGAGAAACACTTTTTAAGGCCGCAGAAAGAGTAAATTGGCCAATTTCATTCACGTTTACCCATTTCTCAAATCTTGTGTTTAGGGCCCCTGGAAGCTTGAAAATCACTTTAAACATCTCAATTTATCTTTAAACATGATTTTCCATGTACAAATGTGAATTGTAGTTCAAAGAGGCAACATTTGAAAACGGACCATTTTTTTGGTTTCTGAAGCATGTCGTAAGGGGGGGTGGTTATCTCTTTCGTCAAAAATCGGGCGTTTTCGCTTAAACAATAAAGTACTACAAATGTTATTTAATTCACTTCCCGTGGAGGAGAAACACTTTTTAAGGCCTCAGAATGAGTAAATTGGCCATTTTCATTCACTTTTAGCCATTCCTCAAATCTCGTGTTTAAGGCCCCTGGAAGCATGAAAATCACTTTAAACATCTCAATTCATCTTTAAAAGTGATTTTCCACGTACAAATGTGAATTGTAGTTCAAAGAGGCGACATTTGAAAACGGACCATTTTTTGTTTGTTTCTGAAGCATGTCGTAAGGGGGGGTGGTTATCTCTTTCATCAAAAATCAGGCGTTTTTGATTGAACAATAAAGGCCTACAAATGTTATTTAATTCACTTTCTGGGGTGGAGAAAAACTTTTTAAGGCCTCAGAGTGAATAAATTGGCCATTTTCATTCACATTTACACATTCCTCAAATCTTGTGTTTAGGGCCCCTGGAAGCTTGAAAATCACTTTAAACATCTAATTTCATCTCTAAAAGTGATTATCCACGTACAAATGTGAATTGTAGTTCAAAGACGAAACATTTGAAAATGGACCATTTTTTTCGTTTCTGACGCATGTCGTAAGGGGGGGTGGTTATCTCTTTCACCAAAAAACGGGCATTTTTGATTGAACAATAAAGGCCTCCAAATGTTATTTTATTCACTTCCCGTGGAGGAGAAACACTTTTTAAGGCCGCAGAGAGAGTAAATTGGCCATTTTCATTCACGTTTACCCATTTCTCAAATCTTGTGTTTAGGGCCCCTGGAAGCTTGAAAATCACTTTAAACATCTCATTTTATCTCTAAAAGTGATTTTCCATGTACAAATGTGAATTGTAGTTCAAAGAGGCAACATTTGAAAACGGACCATTTTTTTAGTTTCTGAAGCATGTCGTAAGGGGGGGGGTTATCTCTTTCGTCAAAAATCGGGCGATTTCGCTTGAACAATAAAGGCCTACAAATGTTATTTAATTCACTTCCCATGGAGGAGAAACACTTTTTAAGGCCGCAGAGTGAGTAAATTGGCCATTTTCATTCACTTTTACCCATTTCTCAAATCTTGTGTTTAGGGCCCCTGGAAGCTTGAAAATCACTTTAAACATCTCAATTTATCTTTAAACATGATTTTCCATGTACAAATGTGAATTGTAGTTCAAAGAGGCAACATTTGAAAACGGACCATTTTTTTAGTTTCTGAAGCATGTCGTAAGGGGGGGTGGTTATCTCTTTCGTCAAAAATCGGGCGATTTCGCTTGAACAATAAAGGCCTACAAATGTTATTTAATTCACTTCCCGTGGAGGAGAAACACTTTTTAAGGCCTCAGAGTGAGTAAATTGGCCATTTTCATTCACTTTTACCCATTTCTCAAATCTTGTGTTTAGGGCCCCTGGAAGCTTGAAAATCACTTTAAACATCTAATTTTATCTCTAAAAGTGATTATCCACATACAAATGTGAATTGTCGTTCAAAGACGCGACATTTGAAAATGGACTATTTTTTTCCGTTTCTGAAGCATGTCGTAGGGGGGGTGGTTATCTCTTTCACCAAAAAACAGGCGTTTTTGATTGAACAATAAAGGCCTCCAAATGTTATTTAATTCACTTCCCGTGGAGGAGAAACACTTTTTAAGGCCTCAGAGTGAGTAAATTGGCCATTTTCATTCACTTTTACCCATTTCTCAAATCTTGTGTTTAGGGCCCCTGGAAGCTTGAAAATCACTTTAAACATCTAATTTTATCTCTAAAAGTGATTATCCACGTATAAATGTGAATTGTCGTTCAAAGACGCAACATTTGAAAATGGACCATTTTTTTCGTTTCTGAAGCATGTCGTAAGGGGGGGTGGTTATCTCTTTCACCAAAAAACAGGCTTTTTGATTGAACAATAAAGGCCTCGAAATATTATTTTATTCACTTCCCGTGGAGGAGAAACACTTTTTAAGGCCTCAGAATGAATAAATTGGCCATTTTCATTCACTTTTAGCCATTCCTCAAATCTCGTGTTTAAGGCCCCTGGAAGCATGAAAATCACTTTAAACATCTCAATTTATCTTTAAAAGTGATTTTCCACGTACAAATGTGAATTGTAGTTCAAAGAGGCGACATTTGAAAACGGACCATTTTTTTAGTTTCTGAAGCATGTCGTAAGGGGGGGTGGTTATCTCTTTCATCAAAAATCTGGCGTTTTTGATTGAACAATAAAGGCCTACAAATGTTATTTAATTCACTTTCTAGGGTGGAGAAAAACTTTTTAAGGCCTCAGAGTGAATAAATTGGCCATTTTCATTCACATTTACCCATTCCTCAAATCTTGTGTTTAGGGCCCCTGGAAGCTTGAAAATCACTTTAAACATCTAATTTCATCTCTAAAAGTGATTACCCACGTACAAATGTGAATTGTAGTTCAAAGACGCAACATTTGAAAATGGACCATTTTTTTCCGTTTCTGACGCATGTCGTAAGGGGGGGTGGTATTCTCTTTCACCAAAAAACGGGCATTTTTGATTGAACAATAAAGGCCTCCAAATGTTATTTTATTCACTTCCCGTGGAGGAGAAACCCTTTTTAAGGCCGCAGAAAGAGTAAATTGGCCAATTTCATTCACGTTTACCCATTTCTCAAATCTTGTGTTTAGGGCCCCTGGAAGCTTGAAAATCACTTTAAACATCTCAATTTATCTTTAAACATGATTTTCCATGTACAAATGTGAATTGTAGTTCAAAGAGGCAACATTTGAAAACGGACCATTTTTTTTAGTTTCTGAAGCATGTCGTAAGGGGGGGTGGTTATCTCTTTCACCAAAAAACGGGCATTTTTGATTGAACAATAAAGGCCTCCAAATGTTATTTTATTCACTTCCCGTGGAGGAGAAACACTTTTTAAGGCCGCAGAAAGAGTAAATTGGCCAATTTCATTCACGTTTACCCATTTCTCAAATCTTGTGTTTAGGGCCCCCGGAAGCTTGAAAATCACTTTAAACATCTCAATTTATCTTTAAACATGATTTTCCATGTACAAATGTGAATTGTAGTTCAAAGAGGCAACATTTGAAAACGGACCATTTTTTTAGTTTCTGAAGCATGTCGTAAGGGGGTGTGGTTATCTCTTTCGTCAAAAATCGGGCGTTTTCGCTTAAACAATAAAGGACTACAAATGTTATTTAATTCACTTCCCGTGGAGGAGAAACACTTTTTAAGGCCTCAGAGTGAGTAAATTGGCCATTTTCATTCACTTTTACCCATTTCTCAAATCTTGTGTTTAGGGCCCCTGGAAGCTTGAAAATCACTTTAAACATCTCAATTTATCTTTAAACATGATTTTCCATGTACAAATGTGAATTGTAGTTCAGAGAGGCAACATTTGAAAACGGACCATTTTTTTAGTTTCTGAAGCATGTCGTAAGGGGGGGTGGTTATCTCTTTCGTCAAAAATCGGGCGTTTTCGCTTGAACAATAAAGGCCTACAAATGTTATTTAATTCACTTCCCGTGGAGGAGAAACACTTTTTAAGGCCTCAGAATGAGTAAATTGGCCATTTTCATTCACTTTTAGCCATTCCTCAAATCTCGTGTTTAAGGCCCCTGGAAGCATGAAAATCACTTTAAACATCTCAATTCATCTTTAAAAGTGATTTTCCACGTACAAATGTGAATTGTAGTTCAAAGAGGCGACATTTGAAAACGGACCATTTTTTTTTGTTTCTGAAGCATGTCGTAAGGGGGGGTGGTTATCTCTTTCATCAAAAATCAGGCGTTTTTGATTGAACAATAAAGGCCTACAAATGTTATTTAATTCACTTTCTGGGGTGGAGAAAAACTTTTTAAGGCCTCAGAGTGAATAAATTGGCCATTTTCATTCACATTTACCCATTCCTCAAATCTTGTGTTTAGGGCCCCTGGAAGCTTGAAAATCACTTTAAACATCTAATTTCATCTCTAAAAGTGATTATCCACGTACAAATGTGAATTGTAGTTCAAAGACGAATCATTTGAAAATTGACCATTTTTTTCGTTTCTGACGCATGTCGTAAGGGGGGGTGGTTATCTCTTTCACCAAAAAACGGGCATTTTTGATTGAACAATAAAGGCCTCCAAATGTTATTTTATTCACTTCCCGTGGAGGAGAAACACTTTTTAAGGCCGCAGAGAGAGTAAATTGGCCATTTTCATTCACGTTTACCCATTTCTCAAATCTTGTGTTTAGGGCCCCTGGAAGCTTGAAAATCACTTTAAACATCTCATTTTATCTCTAAAAGTGATTATCCACGTACAATGTTAATTGTAGTTCAAAGAGGCAACATTTGAAAACGGACCATTTTTTTAGTTTCTGAAGCATGTCGTAACGGGGGGTGGTTATCTCTTTCGTCAAAAATCGGGCGTTTTCGCTTGAACAATAAATGCCTACAAATGTTATTTAATTCACTTCCCATGGAGGAGAAACACTTTTTAAGGCCTCAGAGTGAGTAAATTGGCCATTTTCATTCACTTTTACCCATTTCTCAAATCTTGTGTTTAGGGCCCCTGGAAGCTTGAAAATCACTTTAAACATCTCAATTTATCTTTAAACATGATTTTCCATGTACAAATGTGAATTGTAGTTCAAAGAGGCAACATTTGAAAACGGACCATTTTTTTAGTTTCTGAAGCATGTCGTAAGGGGGGGTGGTTATCTCTTTCGTCAAAAATCGGGCAATTTCGCTTGAACAATAAAGGCCTCCAAATGTTATTTAATTCACTTCCCGTGGAGGAGAAACACTTTTTAAGGCCTCAGAGTGAGTAAATTGGCCATTTTCATTCACTTTTACCCATTTCTCAAATCTTGTGTTTAGGGCCCCTGGAAGCTTGAAAATCACTTTAAACATCTAATTTTATCTCTAAAAGTGATTATCCACGTACAAATGTGAATTGTCGTTTAAAGATGCAACATTTGAAAATGGACCATTTTTTTCGTTTCTGAAGCATGTCGTAAGGGGGGGTGGTTATCACTTTCACCAAAAAACAGGCGTTTTTAATTGAACAATAAAGGCCTCGAAATATTATTTTATTCACTTCCCGTGGAGGAGAAACACTTTTTAAGGCCTCAGAATGAGTAAATTGGCCATTTTCATTCACTTTTAGCCATTCCTCAAATCTCGTGTTTAAGGCCCCTGGAAGCATGAAAATCACTTTAAACATCTCAATTTATCTTTAAAAGTGAATTTCCACGTACAAATGTGAATTGTAGTTCAAAGAGGCGACATTTGAAAACGGACCATTTTTTTAGTTTCTGAAGCATGTCGTAAGGGGGGGTGGTTATCTCTTTCATCAAAAATCGGGCGTTTTTGATTGAACAATAAAGGCCTACAAATGTTATTTAATTCACTTTCTAGGGTGGAGAAAAACTTTTTAAGGCCTCAGAGTGAATAAATTGGCCATTTTCATTCACATTTACCCATTCCTCAAATCTTGTGTTTAGGGCCCCTGGAAGCTTGAAAATCACTTTAAACATCTAATTTCATCTCTAAAAGTGATTATCCACGTACAAATGTGAATTGTAGTTCAAAGACGCAACATTTGAAAATGGACCATTTTTTTTCGTTTCTGACGCATGTCGTAAGGGGGGGTGGTTATCTCTTTCACCAAAAAACGGGCATTTTTGATTGAACAATAAAGGCCTCCAAATGTTATTTTATTCACTTCCCGTGGAGGAGAAACCCTTTTTAAGGCCGCAGAAAGAGTAAATTGGCCAATTTCATTCACGTTTACCCATTTCTCAAATCTTGTGTTTAGGGCCCCTGGAAGCTTGAAAATCACTTTAAACATCTCAATTTATCTTTAAACATGATTTTCCATGTACAAATGTGAATTGTAGTTCAAAGAGGCAACATTTGAAAACGGACCATTTTTTTTAGTTTCTGAAGCATGTCGTAAGGGGGGGTGGTTATCTCTTTCACCAAAAAACGGGCATTTTTGATTGAACAATAAAGGCCTCCAAATGTTATTTTATTCACTTCCCGTGGAGGAGAAACACTTTTTAAGGCCGCAGAAAGAGTAAATTGGCCAATTTCATTCACGTTTACCCATTTCTCAAATCTTGTGTTTAGGGCCCCCGGAAGCTTGAAAATCACCTTAAACATCTCAATTTATCTTTAAACATGATTTTCCATGTACAAATGTGAACTGTAGTTCAAAGAGGCAACATTTGAAAACGGACCATTTTTTTAGTTTCTGAAGCATGTCGTAAGGGGGTGTGGTTATCTCTTTCGTCAAAAATCGGGCGTTTTCGCTTAAACAATAAAGGACTACAAATGTTATTTAATTCACTTCCCGTGGAGGAGAAACACTTTTTAAGGCCTCAGAGTGAGTAAATTGGCCATTTTCATTCACTTTTACCCATTTCTCAAATCTTGTGTTTAGGGCCCCTGGAAGCTTGAAAATCAGTTTAAACATCTAATTTTATCTCTAAAAGTGATTATCCACGTACAAATGTGAATTGTCGTTCAAAGACGCAACATTTGAAAATGGACTATTTTTTTCGTTTCTGAAGCATGTCGTAAGGGGGGGTGGTTATCTCTTTCACCAAAAAACAGGCGTTTTTGATTGAACAATAAAGGCCTCGAAACATTATTTTATTCACTTCCCGTGGAGGAGAAACACTTTTTAAGGCCTCAGAATGAGTAAATTGGCCATTTTCATTCACTTTTAGCCATTCCTCAAATCTCGTGTTTAAGGCCCCTGGAAGCATGAAAATCACTTTAAACATCTCAATTCATCTTTAAAAGTGATTTTCCACGTACAAATGTGAATTGTAGTTCAAAGAGGCGACATTTGAAAACGGACCATTTTTTTTTGTTTCTGAAGCATGTCGTAAGGGGGGTGGTTATCTCTTTCATCAAAAATCGGGCGTTTTTGATTGAACAATAAAGGCCTACAAATGTTATTTAATTCACTTTGTGGGGTGGAGAAAAACTTTTTAAGGCCTCAGAGTGAATAAATTGGCCATTTTCATTCACATTTACCCATTCCTCAAATCTTGTGTTTAGGGCCCCTGGAAGCTTGAAAATCACTTTAAACATCTAATTTCATCTCTAAAAGTGATTATCCACGTACAAATGTGAATTGTAGTTCAAAGACGAAACATTTGAAAATGGACCATTTTTTTCGTTTCTGACGCATGTCGTAAGGGGGGGTGGTTATCTCTTTCACCAAAAAACGGGCATTTTTGATTGAACAATAAAGGCCTCCAAATGTTATTTTATTCACTTCCCATGGAGGAGAAACACTTTTTAAGGCCGCAGAGAGAGTAAATTGGCCATTTTCATTCACGTTTACCCATTTCTCAAATCTTGTGTTTAGGGCCCCTGGAAGCTTGAAAATCACTTTAAACATCTCATTTTATCTCTAAAAGTGATTTTCCATGTACAAATGTGAATTGTAGTTCAAAGAGGCAACATTTGAAAACGGACCATTTTTTTAGTTTCTGAAGCATGTCGTAAGGGGGGGGGGTTATCTCTTTCGTCAAAAATCGGGCGATTTCGCTTGAACAATAAAGGCCTACAAATGTTATTTAATTCACTTCCCATGGAGGAGAAACACTTTTTAAGGCCGCAGAGTGAGTAAATTGGCCATTTTCATTCACTTTTACCCATTTCTCAAATCTTGTGTTTAGGGCCCCTGGAAGCTTGAAAATCACTTTAAACATCTCAATTTATCTTTAAACATGATTTTCCATGTACAAATGTGAATTGTAGTTCAAAGAGGCAACATTTGAAAACGGACCATTTTTTTAGTTTCTGAAGCATGTCGTAAGGGGGGGTGGTTATCTCTTTCGTCAAAAATCGGGCGATTTCGCTTGAACAATAAAGGCCTACAAATGTTATTTAATTCACTTCCCGTGGAGGAGAAACACTTTTTAAGGCCTCAGAGTGAGTAAATTGGCCATTTTCATTCACTTTTACCCATTTCTCAAATCTTGTGTTTAGGGCCCCTGGAAGCTTGAAAATCACTTTAAACATCTAATTTTATCTCTAAAAGTGATTATCCACATACAAATGTGAATTGTCGTTCAAAGACGCGACATTTGAAAATGGACTATTTTTTTCGTTTCTGAAGCATGTCGTAGGGGGGGTGGTTATCTCTTTCACCAAAAAACAGGCGTTTTTGATTGAACAATAAAGGCCTCCAAATGTTATTTAATTCACTTCCCGTGGAGGAGAAACACTTTTTAAGGCCTCAGAGTGAGTAAATTGGCCATTTTCATTCACTTTTACCCATTTCTCAAATCTTGTGTTTAGGGCCCCTGGAAGCTTGAAAATCACTTTAAACATCTAATTTTATCTCTAAAAGTGATTATCCACGTATAAATGTGAATTGTCGTTCAAAGACGCAACATTTGAAAATGGACCATTTTTTTCGTTTCTGAAGCATGTCGTAAGGGGGGGTGGTTATCTCTTTCACCAAAAAACAGGCTTTTTGATTGAACAATAAAGGCCTCGAAATATTATTTTATTCACTTCCCGTGGAGGAGAAACACTTTTTAAGGCCTCAGAATGAATAAATTGGCCATTTTCATTCACTTTTAGCCATTCCTCAAATCTCGTGTTTAAGGCCCCTGGAAGCATGAAAATCACTTTAAACATCTCAATTTATCTTTAAAAGTGATTTGCCACGTACAAATGTGAATTGTAGTTCAAAGAGGCGACATTTGAAAACGGACCATTTTTTTAGTTTCTGAAGCATGTCGTAAGGGGGGGTGGTTATCTCTTTCATCAAAAATCTGGCGTTTTTGATTGAACAATAAAGGCCTACAAATGTTATTTAATTCACTTTCTAGGGTGGAGAAAAACTTTTTAAGGCCTCAGAGTGAATAAATTGGCCATTTTCATTCACATTTACCCATTCCTCAAATCTTGTGTTTAGGGCCCCTGGAAGCTTGAAAATCACTTTAAACATCTAATTTCATCTCTAAAAGTGATTACCCACGTACAAATGTGAATTGTAGTTCAAAGACGCAACATTTGAAAATGGACCATTTTTTTCCGTTTCTGACGCATGTCGTAAGGGGGGGTGGTATTCTCTTTCACCAAAAAACGGGCATTTTTGATTGAACAATAAAGGCCTCCAAATGTTATTTTATTCACTTCCCGTGGAGGAGAAACCCTTTTTAAGGCCGCAGAAAGAGTAAATTGGCCAATTTCATTCACGTTTACCCATTTCTCAAATCTTGTGTTTAGGGCCCCTGGAAGCTTGAAAATCACTTTAAACATCTCAATTTATCTTTAAACATGATTTTCCATGTACAAATGTGAATTGTAGTTCAAAGAGGCAACATTTGAAAACGGACCATTTTTTTTAGTTTCTGAAGCATGTCGTAAGGGGGGGTGGTTATCTCTTTCACCAAAAAACGGGCATTTTTGATTGAACAATAAAGGCCTCCAAATGTTATTTTATTCACTTCCCGTGGAGGAGAAACACTTTTTAAGGCCGCAGAAAGAGTAAATTGGCCAATTTCATTCACGTTTACCCATTTCTCAAATCTTGTGTTTAGGGCCCCCGGAAGCTTGAAAATCACTTTAAACATCTCAATTTATCTTTAAACATGATTTTCCATGTACAAATGTGAATTGTAGTTCAAAGAGGCAACATTTGAAAACAGACCATTTTTTTAGTTTCTGAAGCATGTCGTAAGGGGGTGTGGTTATCTCTTTCGTCAAAAATCGGGCGTTTTCGCTTAAACAATAAAGGACTACAAATGTTATTTAATTCACTTCCCGTGGAGGAGAAACACTTTTTAAGGCCTCAGAGTGAGTAAATTGGCCATTTTCATTCACTTTTACCTATTTCTCAAATCTTGTGTTTAGGGCCCCTGGAAGCTTGAAAATCACTTTAAACATCTCAATTTATCTTTAAACATGATTTTCCATGTACAAATGTGAATTGTAGTTCAGAGAGGCAACATTTGAAAACGGACCATTTTTTTAGTTTCTGAAGCATGTCGTAAGGGGGGGTGGTTATCTCTTTCGTCAAAAATCGGGCGTTTTCGCTTGAACAATAAAGGCCTACAAATGTTATTTAATTCACTTCCCGTGGAGGAGAAACACTTTTTAAGGCCTCAGAATGAGTAAATTGGCCATTTTCATTCACTTTTAGCCATTCCTCAAATCTCGTGTTTAAGGCCCCTGGAAGCATGAAAATCACTTTAAACATCTCAATTCATCTTTAAAAGTGATTTTCCACGTACAAATGTGAATTGTAGTTCAAAGAGGCGACATTTGAAAACGGACCATTTTTTTTTGTTTCTGAAGCATGTCGTAAGGGGGGGTGGTTATCTCTTTCATCAAAAATCAGGCGTTTTTGATTGAACAATAAAGGCCTACAAATGTTATTTAATTCACTTTCTGGGGTGGAGAAAAACTTTTTAAGGCCTCAGAGTGAATAAATTGGCCATTTTCATTCACATTTACCCATTCCTCAAATCTTGTGTTTAGGGCCCCTGGAAGCTTGAAAATCACTTTAAACATCTAATTTCATCTCTAAAAGTGATTATCCACGTACAAATGTGAATTGTAGTTCAAAGACGAATCATTTGAAAATTGACCATTTTTTTCGTTTCTGACGCATGTCGTAAGGGGGGGTGGTTATCTCTTTCACCAAAAAACGGGCATTTTTGATTGAACAATAAAGGCCTCCAAATGTTATTTTATTCACTTCCCGTGGAGGAGAAACACTTTTTAAGGCCGCAGAGAGAGTAAATTGGCCATTTTCATTCACGTTTACCCATTTCTCAAATCTTGTGTTTAGGGCCCCTGGAAGCTTGAAAATCACTTTAAACATCTCATTTTATCTCTAAAAGTGATTATCCACGTACAATGTTAATTGTAGTTCAAAGAGGCAACATTTGAAAATGGACCATTTTTTTAGTTTCTGAAGCATGTCGTAAGGGGGGGTGGTTATCTCTTTCGTCAAAAATCGGGCGTTTTCGCTTGAACAATAAATGCCTACAAATGTTATTTAATTCACTTCCCATGGAGGAGAAACACTTTTTAAGGCCTCAGAGTGAGTAAATTGGCCATTTTCATTCACTTTTACCCATTTCTCAAATCTTGTGTTTAGGGCCCCTGGAAGCTTGAAAATCACTTTAAACATCTCAATTTATCTTTAAACATGATTTTCCATGTACAAATGTGAATTGTAGTTCAAAGAGGCAACATTTGAAAACGGACCATTTTTTTAGTTTCTGAAGCATGTCGTAAGGGGGGGTGGTTATCTCTTTCGTCAAAAATCGGGCGATTTCGCTTGAACAATAAAGGCCTACAAATGTTATTTAATTCACTTCCCGTGGAGGAGAAACACTTTTTAAGGCCTCAGAGTGAGTAAATTGGCCATTTTCATTCACTTTTACCCATTTCTCAAATCTTGTGTTTAGGGCCCCTGGAAGCTTGAAAATCACTTTAAACATCTAATTTTATCTCTAAAAGTGATTATCCACGTACAAATGTGAATTGTCATTCAAAGACGCGACATTTGAAAATGGACTATTTTTTTCGTTTCTGAAGCATATCGTAAGGGGGGGGTTATCTCTTTCACCAAAAAACAGGCGTTTTTGATTGAACAATAAAGGCCTCCAAATGTTATTTAATTCACTTCCCGTGGAGGAGAAACACTTTTTAAGGCCTCAGAGTGAGTAAATTGGCCATTTTCATTCACTTTTACCCATTTCTCAAATCTTGTGTTTAGGGCCCCTGGAAGCTTGAAAATCACTTTAAACATCTAATTTTATCTCTAAAAGTGATTATCCACGTACAAATGTGAATTGTCGTTCAAAGACGCAACATTTGAAAATGGACCATTTTTTTTGTTTCTGAAGCATGTCGTAAGGGGGGTGGTTATCTCTTTCGTCAAAAATCGGGCGATTTCGCTTGAACAATAAAGGCCTACAAATGTTATTTAATTCACTTCCCGTGGAGGAGAAACACTTTTTAAGGCCTCAGAGTGAGTAAATTGGCCATTTTCATTCACTTTTACCCATTTCTCAAATCTTGTGTTTAGGGCCCCTGGAAGCTTGAAAATCACTTTAAACATCTCATTTTATCTCTAAAAGTGATTATCCACGTACAAATGTGAATTGTCGTTCAAAGACGCAACATTTGAAAGTGGACCATTTTGTTCGTTTCTGAAGCATGTCGTAAGGGGGGGTGGTTATCTCTTTCACCAAAAAACAGGCGTTTTTGATTGAACAATAAAGGCCTCGAAATATTATTTTATTCACTTCCCGTGGAGGAGAAACACTTTTTAAGGCCGCAGAGTGAGTAAATTGGCCATTTTCATTCACTTTTACCCATCCCTCAAATCTCGTGTTTCAGGCCCCTGGAAGCATGAAAATCACTTTAAACATCTCAATTTATCTTTAAACATGATTTTCCATGTACAAATGTGAATTGTAGTTCAAAGAGGCAACATTTGAAAACAGACCATTTTTTTAGTTTCTGAAGCATGTCGTAAGGGGGGGTGGTTATCTCTTTCGTCAAAAATCGGGCGTTTTCGCTTGAACAATAAAGGCCTACAAATGTTATTTAATTCACTTCCCGTGGAGGAGAAACACTTTTTAAGGCCTTAGAGTGAGTAAATTGGCCATTTTCAGTCACTTTTACCATTTTCTCAAATCTTGTGTTTAGGGCCCCTGGAAGCTTGAAAATCACTTTAAACATCTCAATTTATCTTTAAACATGATTTTCCATGTACAAATGTGAATTGTAGTTCAAAGAGGCAACATTTGAAAACGGACCATTTTTTTAGTTTCTGAAGCATGTCGTAAGGGGGGGTGGTTATCTCTTTCATCAAAAATCCGGCGTTTTCGCTTGAACAATAAAGGCATACAAATGTTATTTAATTCACTTCCCGTGGAGGAGAAACACTTTTTAAGGCCTCAGAGTGAGTAAATTGGCCATTTTCATTCACTTTTACCCTTTTCTCAAATCTTGTGTTTAGGGCCCCTGGAAGCTTGAAAATTACTTTAAACATCTAATTTTATCTCTAAAAGTGATTATACACGTACAAATGTGAATTGTCGTTCAAAGACGCAACATTTGAAAATGGACTATTTTTTTCGTTTCTGAAGCATGTCGTAAGGGGGGGGTGGTTATCTCTTTCACCAAAAAACAGGCGTTTTTGATTGAACAATAAAGGCCTCGAAACATTATTTTATTCACTTCCCGTGGAGGAGAAACACTTTTTAAGGCCTCAGAATGAGTAAATTGGCCATTTTCATTCACTTTTAGCCATTCCTCAAATCTCGTGTTTAAGGCCCCTGGAAGCATGAAACTCACTTTAAACATCTCAATTCATCTTTAAAAGTGATTTTCCACGTACAAATGTGAATTGTAGTTCAAAGAGGCGACATTTGAAAACGGACCATTTTTTTTTGTTTCTGAAGCATGTCGTAAGGGGGGTGGTTATCTCTTTCATCAAAAATCGGGCGTTTTTGATTGAACAATAAAGGCCTACAAATGTTATTTAATTCACTTTCTAGGGTGGAGAAAAACTTTTTAAGGCCTCAGAGTGAATAAATTGGCCATTTTCATTCACATTTACCCATTCCTCAAATCTTGTGTTTAGGGCCCCTGGAAGCTTGAAAATCACTTTAAACATCTAATTTCATCTCTAAAAGTGATTACCCACGTACAAATGTGAATTGTAGTTCAAAGACGCAACATTTGAAAATGGACCATTTTTTTTCGTTTCTGACGCATGTCGTAAGGGGGGGTGGTTATCTCTTTCACCAAAAAACAGGCATTTTTGATTGAACAATAAAGGCCTCCAAATGTTATTTTATTCACTTCCCGTGGAGGAGAAACACTTTTTAAGGCCGCAGAGAGAGTAAATTGGCCAATTTCATTCACGTTTACCCATTTCTCAAATCTTGTGTTTAGGGCCCCTGGAAGCTTGAAAATCACTTTAAACATCTCAATTTATCTTTAAACATGATTTTCCATGTACAAATGTGAATTGTAGTTCAAAGAGGCAACATTTGAAAACGGACAATTTTTTTAGTTTCTGAAGCATGTCGTAACGGGGGGGTGGTTATCTCTTTCGTCAAAAATCGGGCGTTTTCGCTTAAACAATAAAGGACTACAAATGTTATTTAATTCACTTCCCGTGGAGGAGAAACACTTTTTAAGGCCTCAGAGTGAGTAAATTGGCCATTTTCATTCACTTTTACCCATTTCTCAAATCTTGTGTTTAGGGCCCCTGGAAGCTTGAAAATCACTTTAAACATCTAATTTTATCTCTAAAAGTGATTATCCACGTACAAATGTGAATTGTCGTTCAAAGACGCAACATTTGAAAGTGGACCATTTTTTTCGTTTCTGAAGCATGTCGTTAGGGGGGTGGTTATCTCTTTCACAAAAAACAGGCGTTTTTGATTGAACAATAAAGGCCTCGAAATATTATTTTATTCACTTCCCGTGGAGGAGAAACACTTTTTAAGGCCGCAGAGTGAGTAAATTGGCCATTTTCATTCACTTTTACCCATTCCTCAAATCTCGTGTTTCAGGCCCCTGGAAGCATGAAAAGCACTTTAAACATCTCAATTTATCTTTAAACATGATTTTCCATGTACAAATGTGAATTGTAGTTCAAAGAGGCAACATTTGAAAACGGACCATTTTTTTAGTTTCTGAAGCATGTCGTGAGGGGGGGTGGTTATCTCTTTCGTCAAAAATCGGGCGTTTTCGCTTGAACAATAAAGGCCTACAAATGTTATTTAATTCACTTCCCATGGAGGAGAAACACTTTTTAAAGCCTCAGAGTGAGTAAATTGGCCATTTTCATTCACTTTTACCCTTTTCTCAAATCTTGTGTTTAGGGCCCCTGGAAGCTTGAAAATCACTTCAAACATCTCAATTTATCTTTAAACATGATTTTCCATGTACAAATGTGAATTGTAGTTCAAAGAGGCAACATTTGAAAACGGACCATTTTTTTAGTTTCTGAAGCATGTCGTAAGGGGGGGTGGTTATCTCTTTCATCAAAAATCCGGCGTTTTCGCTTGAACAATAAAGGCCTACAAATGTTATTTAATTCACTTCCCGTGGAGGAGAAACACTTTTTAAGGCCTCAGAGTGAGTAAATTGGCCATTTTCATTCACTTTTACCCTTTTCTCAAATCTTGTGTTTAGGGCCCCTGGAAGCTTGAAAATCACTTTAAACATCTAATTTTATCTCTAAAAGTGATTATCCACGTACAAATGTGAATTGTCGTTCAAAGACGCAACATTTGAAAATGGACTATTTTTTTCGTTTCTGAAGCATGTCGTAAGGGGGGGTGGTTATCTCTTTCACCAAAAAACGGGCATTTTTGATTGAACAATAAAGGCCTCCAAATGTTATTTTATTCACTTCCCGTGGAGGAGAAACACTTTTTAAGGCCGCAGAGAGAGTAAATTGGCCATTTTCATTCACGTTTACCCATTTCTCAAATCTTGTGTTTAGGGCCCCTGGAAGCTTGAAAATCACTTTAAACATCTCATTTTATCTCTAAAAGTGATTATCCACGTACAAATGTGAATTGTCGTTTAAAGACGCAACATTTGAAAATGGACCATTTTTTTCGTTTCTGAAGCATGTCGTAAGGGGGGGGTGGTTATCACTTTCACCAAAAAACAGGCGTTTTTAATTGAACAATAAAGGCCTCGAAATATTATTTTATTCACTTCCCGTGGAGGAGAAACACTTTTTAAGGCCACAGAATGAGTAAATTGGCCATTTTCATTCACTTTTAGCCATTCCTCAAATCTCGTGTTTAAGGCCCCTGGAAGCATGAAAATCACTTTAAACATCTCAATTTATCTTTAAAAGTGATTTTCCACGTACAAATGTGAATTGTAGTTCAAAGAGGCGACATTTGAAAACGGACCATTTTTTTAGTTTCTGAAGCATGTCGTAAGGGGGGGTGGTTATCTCTTTCATCAAAAATCGGGCGTTTTTGATTGAACAATAAAGGCCTACAAATGTTATTTAATTCACTTTCTAGGGTGGAGAAAAACTTTTAAGGCCTCAGAGTGAATAAATTGGCCATTTTCATTCACATTTACCCATTCCTCAAATCTTGTGTTTAGGGCCCCTGGAAGCTTGAAAATCACTTTAAACATCTAATTTCATCTCTAAAAGTGATTATCCACGTACAAATGTGAATTGTAGTTCAAAGACGCAACATTTGAAAATGGACCATTTTTTTTCGTTTCTGACGCATGTCGTAAGGGGGGGTGGTTATCTCTTTCACCAAAAAACGGGCATTTTTGATTGAACAATAAAGGCCTCCAAATGTTATTTTATTCACTTCCCGTGGAGGAGAAACCCTTTTTAAGGCCGCAGAAAGAGTAAATTGGCCAATTTCATTCACGTTTACCCATTTCTCAAATCTTGTGTTTAGGGCCCCTGGAAGCTTGAAAATCACTTTAAACATCTCAATTTATCTTTAAACATGATTTTCCATGTACAAATGTGAATTGTAGTTCAAAGAGGCAACATTTGAAAACGGACCATTTTTTTAAGTTTCTGAAGCATGTCGTAAGGGGGGGTGGTTATCTCTTTCACCAAAAAACGGGCATTTTTGATTGAACAATAAACGCCTCCAAATGTTATTTTATTCACTTCCCGTGGAGGAGAAACACTTTTTAAGGCCGCAGAAAGAGTAAATTGGCCAATTTCATTCAAGTTTACCCATTTCTCAAATCTTGTGTTTAGGGCCCCCGGAAGCTTGAAAATCACTTTAAACATCTCAATTTATCTTTAAACATGATTTTCCATGTACAAATGTGAATTGTAGTTCAAAGAGGCAACATTTGAAAACGGACCATTTTTTTAGTTTCTGAAGCATGTCGTAAGGGGGTGTGGTTATCTCTTTCGTCAAAAATCGGGCGTTTTCGCTTAAACAATAAAGGACTACAAATGTTATTTAATTCACTTCCCGTGGAGGAGAAACACTTTTTAAGGCCTCAGAGTGAGTAAATTGGCCATTTTCATTCACTTTTACCCATTTCTCAAATCTTGTGTTTAGGGCCCCTGGAAGCTTGAAAATCACTTTAAACATCTCAATTTATCTTTAAACATGATTTTCCATGTACAAATGTGAATTGTAGTTCAGAGAGGCAACATTTGAAAACGGACCATTTTTTTAGTTTCTGAAGCATGTCGTAAGGGGGGGTGGTTATCTCTTTCGTCAAAAATCGGGCGTTTTCGCTTGAACAATAAAGGCCTACAAATGTTATTTAATTCACTTCCCGTGGAGGAGAAACACTTTTTAAGGCCTCAGAATGAGTAAATTGGCCATTTTCATTCACTTTTAGCCATTCCTCAAATCTCGTGTTTAAGGCCCCTGGAAGCATGAAAATCACTTTAAACATCTCAATTCATCTTTAAAAGTGATTTTCCACGTACAAATGTGAATTGTAGTTCAAAGAGGCGACATTTGAAAACGGACCATTTTTTTTTGTTTCTGAAGCATGTCGTAAGGGGGGGTGGTTATCTCTTTCATCAAAAATCAGGCGTTTTTGATTGAACAATAAAGGCCTACAAATGTTATTTAATTCACTTTCTGGGGTGGAGAAAAACTTTTTAAGGCCTCAGAGTGAATAAATTGGCCATTTTCATTCACATTTACCCATTCCTCAAATCTTGTGTTTAGGGCCCCTGGAAGCTTGAAAATCACTTTAAACATCTAATTTCATCTCTAAAAGTGATTATCCACGTACAAATGTGAATTGTAGTTCAAAGACGAAACATTTGAAAATTGACCATTTTTTTCGTTTCTGACGCATGTCGTAAGGGGGGGTGGTTATCTCTTTCACCAAAAAACGGGCATTTTTGATTGAACAATAAAGGCCTCCAAATGTTATTTTATTCACTTCCCGTGGAGGAGAAACACTTTTTAAGGCCGCAGAGAGAGTAAATTGGCCATTTTCATTCACGTTTACCCATTTCTCAAATCTTGTGTTTAGGGCCCCTGGAAGCTTGAAAATCACTTTAAACATCTCATTTTATCTCTAAAAGTGATTATCCACGTACAAATGTGAATTGTCGTTCAAAGACGCAACATTTGAAAGTGGACCATGTTTTTCGTTTCTGAAGCATGTCGTAAGGGGGGTGGTTATCTCTTTCACAAAAAACAGGCGTTTTTGATTGAACAATAAAGGCCTCGAAATATTATTTTATTCACTTCCCGTGGAGGAGAAACACTTTTTAAGGCCGCAGAGTGAGTAAATTGGCCATTTTCATTCACTTTTACCCATTCCTCAAATCTCGTGTTTCAGGCCCCTGGAAGCATGAAAAGCACTTTAAACATCTCAATTTATCTTTAAACATGATTTTCCATGTACAAATGTGAATTGTAGTTCAAAGAGGCAACATTTGAAAACGGACCATTTTTTTAGTTTCTGAAGCATGTCGTGAGGGAGGGTGGTTATCTCTTTCGTCAAAAATCGGGCGTTTTCGCTTGAACAATAAAGGCCTACAAATGTTATTTAATTCACTTCCCGTGGAGGAGAAACACTTTTTAAAGCCTCAGAGTGAGTAAATTGGCCATTTTCATTCACTTTTACCCTTTTCTCAAATCTTGTGTTTAGGGCCCCTGGAAGCTTGAAAATCACTTTAAACATCTCAATTTATCTTTAAACATGATTTTCCATGTACAAATGTGAATTGTAGTTCAAAGAGGCAACATTTGAAAACGGACCATTTTTTTAGTTTCTGAAGCATGTCGTAAGGGGGGGTGGTTATCTCTTTCATCAAAAATCCGGCGTTTTCGCTTGAACAATAAAGGCATACAAATGTTATTTAATTCACTTCCCGTGGAGGAGAAACACTTTTTAAGGCCTCAGAGTGAGTAAATTGGCCATTTTCATTCACTTTTACCCTTTTCTCAAATCTTGTGTTTAGGGCCCCTGGAAGCTTGAAAATTACTTTAAACATCTAATTTTATCTCTAAAAGTGATTACCCACGTACAAATGTGAATTGTAGTTCAAAGACGCAACATTTGAAAATGGACCATTTTTTTTCGTTTCTGACGCATGTCGTAAGGGGGGGTGGTTATCTCTTTCACCAAAAAACGGGCATTTTTGATTGAACAATAAAGGCCTCCAAATGTTATTTTATTCACTTCCCGTGGAGGAGAAACACTTTTTAAGGCTGCAGAGAGAGTAAATTGGCCAATTTCATTCACGTTTACCCATTTCTCAAATCTTGTGTTTAGGGCCCCTGGAAGCTTGAAAATCACTTTAAACATCTCAATTTATCTTTAAACATGATTTTCCATGTACAAATGTGAATTGTAGTTCAAAGAGGCAACATTTGAAAACGGACAATTTTTTTAGTTTCTGAAGCATGTCGTAACTGGGGGGTGGTTATCTCTTTCGTCAAAAATCGGGCGTTTTCGCTTAAACAATAAAGGACTACAAATGTTATTTAATTCACTTCCCATGGAGGAGAAACACTTTTTAAGGCCTCAGAGTGAGTAAATTGGCCATTTTCATTCACTTTTACCCATTTCTCAAATCTTGTGTTTAGGGCCCCTGGAAGCTTGAAAATCACTTTAAACATCTCAATTTATCTTTAAACATGATTTTCCATGTACAAATGTGAATTGTAGTTCAGAGAGGCAACATTTGAAAACGGACCATTTTTTTAGTTTCTGAAGCATGTCGTAAGGGGGGTGGTTATCTCTTTCGTCAAAAATCGGGCGTTTTCGCTTGAACAATAAAGGCCTACAAATGGTATTTAATTCACTTCCCGTGGAGGAGAAACACTTTTTAAGGCCTCAGAGTGAGTAAATTGGCCATTTTCATTCACTTTTACCCATTTCTCAAATCTTGTGTTTAGGGCCCCTGGAAGCTTGAAAATCACTTTAAACATCTAATTTTATCTCTAAAAGTGATTATCCACGTACAAATGTGAATTGTCGTTCAAAGACGCAACATTTGAAAGTGGAACATTTTTTTCGTTTCTGAAGCATGTCGTAAGGGGGGGTGGTTATCTCTTTCACAAAAAACAGGCGTTTTTGATTGAACAATAAAGGCCTCGAAATATTATTGTATTCACTTCCCGTGGAGGAGAAACACTTTTTAAGGCCGCAGAGTGAGTAAATTGGCCATTTTCATTCACTTTTACCCATTCCTCAAATCTCGTGTTTCAGGCCCCTGGAAGCATGAAAATCACTTTAAACATCTCAATTTATCTTTAAACATGATTTTCCATGTACAAATGTGAATTGTAGTTCAAAGAGGCAACATTTGAAAACGGACCATTTTTTTAGTTTCTGAAGCATGTCGTGAGGGGGGGTGGTTATCTCTTTCGTCAAAAATCGGGCGTTTTCGCTTGAACAATAAAGGCCTACAAATGTTATTTAATTCACTTCCCGTGGAGGAGAAACACTTTTTAAAGCCTCAGAGTGAGTAAATTGGCCATTTTCATTCACTTTTACCCTTTTCTCAAATCTTGTGTTTAGGGCCCCTGGAAGCTTGAAAATCACTTCAAACATCTCAATTTATCTTTAAACATGATTTTCCATGTACAAATGTGAATTGTAGTTCAAAGAGGCAACATTTGAAAACGGACCATTTTTTTAGTTTCTGAAGCATGTCGTAAGGGGGGGTGGTTATCTCTTTCATCAAAAATCCGGCGTTTTCGCTTGAACAATAAAGGCCTACAAATGTTATTTAATTCACTTCCCGTGGAGGAGAAACACTTTTTAAGGCCTCAGAGTGAGTAAATTGGCCATTTTCATTCACTTTTACCCTTTTCTCAAATCTTGTGTTTAGGGCCCCTGGAAGCTTGAAAATCACTTTAAACATCTAATTTTATCTCTAAAAGTGATTATCCACGTACAAATGTGAATTGTCGTTCAAAGACGCAACATTTGAAAATGGACTATTTTTTTCGTTTCTGAAGCATGTCGTAAGGGGGGGTGGTTATCTCTTTCACCAAAAAACAGGCGTTTTTGATTGAACAATAAAGGCCTCGAAACATTATTTTATTCACTTCCCGTGGAGGAGAAACACTTTTTAAGGCCTCAGAATGAGTAAATTGGCCATTTTCATTCACTTTTAGCCATTCCTCAAATCTCGTGTTTAAGGCCCCTGGAAGCATGAAAATCACTTTAAACATCTCAATTCATCTTTAAAAGTGATTTTCCACGTACAAATGTGAATTGTAGTTCAAAGAGGCGACATTTGAAAACGGACCATTTTTTTTTGTTTCTGAAGCATGTCGTAAGGGGGGTGGTTATCTCTTTCATCAAAAATCGGGCGTTTTTGATTGAACAATAAAGGCCTACAAATGTTATTTAATTCACTTTGTGGGGTTAAGAAAAACTTTTTAAGGCCTCAGAGTGAATAAATTGGCCATTTTCATTCACATTTACCCATTCCTCAAATCTTGTGTTTAGGGCCCCTGGAAGCTTGAAAATCACTTTAAACATCTAATTTCATCTCTAAAAGTGATTATCCACGTACAAATGTGAATTGTAGTTCAAAGACGAAACATTTGAAAATGGACCATTTTTTTCGTTTCTGACGCATGTCGTAAGGGGGGGTGGTTATCTCTTTCACCAAAAAACGGGCATTTTTAATTGAACAATAAAGGCCTCCAAATGTTATTTTATTCACTTCCCGTGGAGGAGAAACACTTTTTAAGGCCACAGAGAGAGTAAATTGGCCATTTTCATTCACGTTTACCCATTTCTCAAATCTTGTGTTTAGGGCCCCTGGAAGCTTGAAAATCACTTTAAACATCTCATTTTATCTCTAAAAGTGATTATCCACGTACAATGTTAATTGCAGTTCAAAGAGGCAAAATTTGAAAACGGACCATTTTTTTAGTTTCTGAAGCATGTCGTAAGGGGGGTGGTTATCTCTTTCGTCAAAAATCGGGCGTTTTGCTTGAACAATAAATGCCTACAAATTTTATTTTATTCACTTCCCGTGGAGGAGAAACACTTTTTATGGCCTCAGAGTGAGTAAATTGGCCATTTTCATTCACTTTTACCCATTTCTCAAATCTTGTGTTTAGGGCCCCTGGAAGCTTGAAAATCACTTTAAACATCTAATTTTATCTCTAAAAGTGATTATCCACGTACAAATATGAATTGTCGTTCAAAGACGCAACATTTGAAAATGGACCATTTTTTTCGTTTCTGAAGCATGTCGTAAGGGGGGGTGCTTATCTCTTTCACCAAAAAACAGGCGTTTTTGATTGAACAATAAAGGCCTCGAAATATTATTTTATTCACTTCCCGTGGAGGAGAAACACTTTTTAAGGCCGCAGAGTGAGTAAATTGGCCATTTTCATTCACTTTTACCCATTCCTCAAATCTCGTGTTTCAGGCCCCTAGAAGCATGAAAATCACTTTAAACATCTCAATTTATCTTTAAACATGATTTTCCATGTACAAATGTGAATTGTAGTTCAAAGAGGCAACATTTGAAAACGGACCATTTTTTTAGTTTCTGAAGCATGTCGTAAGGGGGGGGTTATCTCTTTCGTCAAAAATCGGGCGATTTCGCTTGAACAATAAAGGCCTACAAATGTTATTTAATTCACTTCCCATGGAGGAGAAACACTTTTTAAGGCCTCAGAGTGAGTAAATTGGCCATTTTCATTCACTTTTACCCATTTCTCAAATCTTGTGTTTAGGGCCCCTGGAAGCTTGAAAATCACTTTAAACATCTCAATTTATCTTTAAACATGATTTTCCATGTACAAATGTGAATTGTAGTTCAAAGAGGCAACATTTGAAAACGGATCATTTTTTTAGTTTCTGAAGCATGTCGTAAGGGGGGGTGGTTATCTCTTTCATCAAAAATCGGGCGATTTCGCTTGAACAATAAAGGCCTACAAATGTTATTTGATTCACTTCCCGTGGAGGAGAAACACTTTTTAAGGCCTCAGAGTGAGTAAATTGGCCATTTTCATTCACTTTTACCCATTTCTCAAATCTTGTGTTTAGGGCCCCTGGAAGCTTGAAAATCACTTTAAACATCTAATTTTATCTCTAAAAGTGATTATCCACATACAAATGTGAATTGTCGTTCAAAGACGCGACATTTGAAAATGGACTATTTTTTTCGTTTCTGAAGCATGTCGTAGGGGGGGTGGTTATCTCTTTCACCAAAATCAGGCGTTTTTGATTGAACAATAAAGGCCTCCAAATGTTATTTAATTCACTTCCCGTGGAGGAGAAACACTTTTTAAGGCCTCAGAGTGAGTAAATTGGCCGTTTTCATTCACTTTTACCCATTTCTCAAATCTTGTGTTTAGGGCCCCTGGAAGCTTGAAAATCACTTTAAACATCTAATTTTATCTCTAAAAGTGATTATCCACGTACAAATGTGAATTGTCGTTCAAAGACGCAACATTTGAAAATGGACCATTTTTTTCGTTTCTGAAGCATGTCGTAAGGGGGGGTGGTTATCTCTTTCACCAAAAAACAGGCTTTTTGATTGAACAATAAAGGCCTCGAAATATTATTTTATTCACTTCCCGTGGAGGAGAAACACTTTTTAAGGCCTCAGAATGAGTAAATTGGCCATTTTCATTCACTTTTAGCCATTCCTCAAATCTCGTGTTTAAGGCCCCTGGAAGCATGAAAATCACTTTAAACATCTCAATTTATCTTTAAAAGTGATTTTCCACGTACAAATGTGAATTGTAGTTCAAAGAGGCGACATTTGAAAACGGACCATTTTTTTAGTTTCTGAAGCATGTCGTAAGGGGGGGTGGTTATCTCTTTCATCAAAAATCTGGCGTTTTTGATTGAACAATAAAGGCCTACAAATGTTATTTAATTCACTTTCTAGGGTGGAGAAAAACTTTTTAAGGCCTCAGAGTGAATAAATTGGCCATTTTCATTCACATTTACCCATTCCTCAAATCTTGTGTTTAGGGCCCCTGGAAGCTTGAAAATCACTTTAAACATCTAATTTCATCTCTAAAAGTGATTACCCACGTACAAATGTGAATTGTAGTTCAAAGACGCAACATTTGAAAATGGACCATTTTTTTCCGTTTCTGACGCATGTCGTAAGGGGGGGTGGTTATCTCTTTCACCAAAAAACGGGCATTTTTGATTGAACAATAAAGGCCTCCAAATGTTATTTTATTCACTTCCCGTGGAGGAGAAACACTTTTTAAGGCCGCAGAAAGAGTAAATTGGCCAATTTCATTCACGTTTACCCATTTCTCAAATCTTGTGTTTAGGGCCCCTGGAAGCTTGAAAATCACTTTAAACATCTCAATTTATCTTTAAACATGATTTTCCATGTACAAATGTGAATTGTAGTTCAAAGAGGCAACATTTGAAAACGGACCATTTTTTTGGTTTCTGAAGCATGTCGTAAGGGGGGGTGGTTATCTCTTTCGTCAAAAATCGGGCGTTTTCGCTTAAACAATAAAGTACTACAAATGTTATTTAATTCACTTCCCGTGGAGGAGAAACACTTTTTAAGGCCTCAGAATGAGTAAATTGGCCATTTTCATTCACTTTTAGCCATTCCTCAAATCTCGTGTTTAAGGCCCCTGGAAGCATGAAAATCACTTTAAACATCTCAATTCATCTTTAAAAGTGATTTTCCACGTACAAATGTGAATTGTAGTTCAAAGAGGCGACATTTGAAAACGGACCATTTTTTGTTTGTTTCTGAAGCATGTCGTAAGGGGGGGTGGTTATCTCTTTCATCAAAAATCAGGCGTTTTTGATTGAACAATAAAGGCCTACAAATGTTATTTAATTCACTTTCTGGGGTGGAGAAAAACTTTTTAAGGCCTCAGAGTGAATAAATTGGCCATTTTCATTCACATTTACACATTCCTCAAATCTTGTGTTTAGGGCCCCTGGAAGCTTGAAAATCACTTTAAACATCTAATTTCATCTCTAAAAGTGATTATCCACGTACAAATGTGAATTGTAGTTCAAAGACGAAACATTTGAAAATGGACCATTTTTTTCGTTTCTGACGCATGTCGTAAGGGGGGGTGGTTATCTCTTTCACCAAAAAACGGGCATTTTTGATTGAACAATAAAGGCCTCCAAATGTTATTTTATTCACTTCCCGTGGAGGAGAAACACTTTTTAAGGCCGCAGAGAGAGTAAATTGGCCATTTTCATTCACGTTTACCCATTTCTCAAATCTTGTGTTTAGGGCCCCTGGAAGCTTGAAAATCACTTTAAACATCTCATTTTATCTCTAAAAGTGATTTTCCATGTACAAATGTGAATTGTAGTTCAAAGAGGCAACATTTGAAAACGGACCATTTTTTTAGTTTCTGAAGCATGTCGTAAGGGGGGGGGTTATCTCTTTCGTCAAAAATCGGGCGATTTCGCTTGAACAATAAAGGCCTACAAATGTTATTTAATTCACTTCCCATGGAGGAGAAACACTTTTTAAGGCCGCAGAGTGAGTAAATTGGCCATTTTCATTCACTTTTACCCATTTCTCAAATCTTGTGTTTAGGGCCCCTGGAAGCTTGAAAATCACTTTAAACATCTCAATTTATCTTTAAACATGATTTTCCATGTACAAATGTGAATTGTAGTTCAAAGAGGCAACATTTGAAAACGGACCATTTTTTTAGTTTCTGAAGCATGTCGTAAGGGGGGGTGGTTATCTCTTTCGTCAAAAATCGGGCGATTTCGCTTGAACAATAAAGGCCTACAAATGTTATTTAATTCACTTCCCGTGGAGGAGAAACACTTTTTAAGGCCTCAGAGTGAGTAAATTGGCCATTTTCATTCACTTTTACCCATTTCTCAAATCTTGTGTTTAGGGCCCCTGGAAGCTTGAAAATCACTTTAAACATCTAATTTTATCTCTAAAAGTGATTATCCACATACAAATGTGAATTGTCGTTCAAAGACGCGACATTTGAAAATGGACTATTTTTTTCCGTTTCTGAAGCATGTCGTAGGGGGGGTGGTTATCTCTTTCACCAAAAAACAGGCGTTTTTGATTGAACAATAAAGGCCTCCAAATGTTATTTAATTCACTTCCCGTGGAGGAGAAACACTTTTTAAGGCCTCAGAGTGAGTAAATTGGCCATTTTCATTCACTTTTACCCATTTCTCAAATCTTGTGTTTAGGGCCCCTGGAAGCTTGAAAATCACTTTAAACATCTAATTTTATCTCTAAAAGTGATTATCCACGTATAAATGTGAATTGTCGTTCAAAGACGCAACATTTGAAAATGGACCATTTTTTTCGTTTCTGAAGCATGTCGTAAGGGGGGGTGGTTATCTCTTTCACCAAAAAACAGGCTTTTTGATTGAACAATAAAGGCCTCGAAATATTATTTTATTCACTTCCCGTGGAGGAGAAACACTTTTTAAGGCCTCAGAATGAATAAATTGGCCATTTTCATTCACTTTTAGCCATTCCTCAAATCTCGTGTTTAAGGCCCCTGGAAGCATGAAAATCACTTTAAACATCTCAATTTATCTTTAAAAGTGATTTTCCACGTACAAATGTGAATTGTAGTTCAAAGAGGCGACATTTGAAAACGGACCATTTTTTTAGTTTCTGAAGCATGTCGTAAGGGGGGGTGGTTATCTCTTTCATCAAAAATCTGGCGTTTTTGATTGAACAATAAAGGCCTACAAATGTTATTTAATTCACTTTCTAGGGTGGAGAAAAACTTTTTAAGGCCTCAGAGTGAATAAATTGGCCATTTTCATTCACATTTACCCATTCCTCAAATCTTGTGTTTAGGGCCCCTGGAAGCTTGAAAATCACTTTAAACATCTAATTTCATCTCTAAAAGTGATTACCCACGTACAAATGTGAATTGTAGTTCAAAGACGCAACATTTGAAAATGGACCATTTTTTTCCGTTTCTGACGCATGTCGTAAGGGGGGGTGGTATTCTCTTTCACCAAAAAACGGGCATTTTTGATTGAACAATAAAGGCCTCCAAATGTTATTTTATTCACTTCCCGTGGAGGAGAAACCCTTTTTAAGGCCGCAGAAAGAGTAAATTGGCCAATTTCATTCACGTTTACCCATTTCTCAAATCTTGTGTTTAGGGCCCCTGGAAGCTTGAAAATCACTTTAAACATCTCAATTTATCTTTAAACATGATTTTCCATGTACAAATGTGAATTGTAGTTCAAAGAGGCAACATTTGAAAACGGACCATTTTTTTTAGTTTCTGAAGCATGTCGTAAGGGGGGGTGGTTATCTCTTTCACCAAAAAACGGGCATTTTTGATTGAACAATAAAGGCCTCCAAATGTTATTTTATTCACTTCCCGTGGAGGAGAAACACTTTTTAAGGCCGCAGAAAGAGTAAATTGGCCAATTTCATTCACGTTTACCCATTTCTCAAATCTTGTGTTTAGGGCCCCCGGAAGCTTGAAAATCACTTTAAACATCTCAATTTATCTTTAAACATGATTTTCCATGTACAAATGTGAATTGTAGTTCAAAGAGGCAACATTTGAAAACGGACCATTTTTTTAGTTTCTGAAGCATGTCGTAAGGGGGTGTGGTTATCTCTTTCGTCAAAAATCGGGCGTTTTCGCTTAAACAATAAAGGACTACAAATGTTATTTAATTCACTTCCCGTGGAGGAGAAACACTTTTTAAGGCCTCAGAGTGAGTAAATTGGCCATTTTCATTCACTTTTACCCATTTCTCAAATCTTGTGTTTAGGGCCCCTGGAAGCTTGAAAATCACTTTAAACATCTCAATTTATCTTTAAACATGATTTTCCATGTACAAATGTGAATTGTAGTTCAGAGAGGCAACATTTGAAAACGGACCATTTTTTTAGTTTCTGAAGCATGTCGTAAGGGGGGGTGGTTATCTCTTTCGTCAAAAATCGGGCGTTTTCGCTTGAACAATAAAGGCCTACAAATGTTATTTAATTCACTTCCCGTGGAGGAGAAACACTTTTTAAGGCCTCAGAATGAGTAAATTGGCCATTTTCATTCACTTTTAGCCATTCCTCAAATCTCGTGTTTAAGGCCCCTGGAAGCATGAAAATCACTTTAAACATCTCAATTCATCTTTAAAAGTGATTTTCCACGTACAAATGTGAATTGTAGTTCAAAGAGGCGACATTTGAAAACGGACCATTTTTTTTTGTTTCTGAAGCATGTCGTAAGGGGGGGTGGTTATCTCTTTCATCAAAAATCAGGCGTTTTTGATTGAACAATAAAGGCCTACAAATGTTATTTAATTCACTTTCTGGGGTGGAGAAAAACTTTTTAAGGCCTCAGAGTGAATAAATTGGCCATTTTCATTCACATTTACCCATTCCTCAAATCTTGTGTTTAGGGCCCCTGGAAGCTTGAAAATCACTTTAAACATCTAATTTCATCTCTAAAAGTGATTATCCACGTACAAATGTGAATTGTAGTTCAAAGACGAATCATTTGAAAATTGACCATTTTTTTCGTTTCTGACGCATGTCGTAAGGGGGGGTGGTTATCTCTTTCACCAAAAAACGGGCATTTTTGATTGAACAATAAAGGCCTCCAAATGTTATTTTATTCACTTCCCGTGGAGGAGAAACACTTTTTAAGGCCGCAGAGAGAGTAAATTGGCCATTTTCATTCACGTTTACCCATTTCTCAAATCTTGTGTTTAGGGCCCCTGGAAGCTTGAAAATCACTTTAAACATCTCATTTTATCTCTAAAAGTGATTATCCACGTACAATGTTAATTGTAGTTCAAAGAGGCAACATTTGAAAACGGACCATTTTTTTAGTTTCTGAAGCATGTCGTAACGGGGGGTGGTTATCTCTTTCGTCAAAAATCGGGCGTTTTCGCTTGAACAATAAATGCCTACAAATGTTATTTAATTCACTTCCCATGGAGGAGAAACACTTTTTAAGGCCTCAGAGTGAGTAAATTGGCCATTTTCATTCACTTTTACCCATTTCTCAAATCTTGTGTTTAGGGCCCCTGGAAGCTTGAAAATCACTTTAAACATCTCAATTTATCTTTAAACATGATTTTCCATGTACAAATGTGAATTGTAGTTCAAAGAGGCAACATTTGAAAACGGACCATTTTTTTAGTTTCTGAAGCATGTCGTAAGGGGGGGTGGTTATCTCTTTCGTCAAAAATCGGGCAATTTCGCTTGAACAATAAAGGCCTCCAAATGTTATTTAATTCACTTCCCGTGGAGGAGAAACACTTTTTAAGGCCTCAGAGTGAGTAAATTGGCCATTTTCATTCACTTTTACCCATTTCTCAAATCTTGTGTTTAGGGCCCCTGGAAGCTTGAAAATCACTTTAAACATCTAATTTTATCTCTAAAAGTGATTATCCACGTACAAATGTGAATTGTCGTTTAAAGATGCAACATTTGAAAATGGACCATTTTTTTCGTTTCTGAAGCATGTCGTAAGGGGGGGTGGTTATCACTTTCACCAAAAAACAGGCGTTTTTAATTGAACAATAAAGGCCTCGAAATATTATTTTATTCACTTCCCGTGGAGGAGAAACACTTTTTAAGGCCTCAGAATGAGTAAATTGGCCATTTTCATTCACTTTTAGCCATTCCTCAAATCTCGTGTTTAAGGCCCCTGGAAGCATGAAAATCACTTTAAACATCTCAATTTATCTTTAAAAGTGAATTTCCACGTACAAATGTGAATTGTAGTTCAAAGAGGCGACATTTGAAAACGGACCATTTTTTTAGTTTCTGAAGCATGTCGTAAGGGGGGGTGGTTATCTCTTTCATCAAAAATCGGGCGTTTTTGATTGAACAATAAAGGCCTACAAATGTTATTTAATTCACTTTCTAGGGTGGAGAAAAACTTTTTAAGGCCTCAGAGTGAATAAATTGGCCATTTTCATTCACATTTACCCATTCCTCAAATCTTGTGTTTAGGGCCCCTGGAAGCTTGAAAATCACTTTAAACATCTAATTTCATCTCTAAAAGTGATTATCCACGTACAAATGTGAATTGTAGTTCAAAGACGCAACATTTGAAAATGGACCATTTTTTTTCGTTTCTGACGCATGTCGTAAGGGGGGGTGGTTATCTCTTTCACCAAAAAACGGGCATTTTTGATTGAACAATAAAGGCCTCCAAATGTTATTTTATTCACTTCCCGTGGAGGAGAAACCCTTTTTAAGGCCGCAGAAAGAGTAAATTGGCCAATTTCATTCACGTTTACCCATTTCTCAAATCTTGTGTTTAGGGCCCCTGGAAGCTTGAAAATCACTTTAAACATCTCAATTTATCTTTAAACATGATTTTCCATGTACAAATGTGAATTGTAGTTCAAAGAGGCAACATTTGAAAACGGACCATTTTTTTTAGTTTCTGAAGCATGTCGTAAGGGGGGGTGGTTATCTCTTTCACCAAAAAACGGGCATTTTTGATTGAACAATAAAGGCCTCCAAATGTTATTTTATTCACTTCCCGTGGAGGAGAAACACTTTTTAAGGCCGCAGAAAGAGTAAATTGGCCAATTTCATTCACGTTTACCCATTTCTCAAATCTTGTGTTTAGGGCCCCCGGAAGCTTGAAAATCACCTTAAACATCTCAATTTATCTTTAAACATGATTTTCCATGTACAAATGTGAACTGTAGTTCAAAGAGGCAACATTTGAAAACGGACCATTTTTTTAGTTTCTGAAGCATGTCGTAAGGGGGTGTGGTTATCTCTTTCGTCAAAAATCGGGCGTTTTCGCTTAAACAATAAAGGACTACAAATGTTATTTAATTCACTTCCCGTGGAGGAGAAACACTTTTTAAGGCCTCAGAGTGAGTAAATTGGCCATTTTCATTCACTTTTACCCATTTCTCAAATCTTGTGTTTAGGGCCCCTGGAAGCTTGAAAATCAGTTTAAACATCTAATTTTATCTCTAAAAGTGATTATCCACGTACAAATGTGAATTGTCGTTCAAAGACGCAACATTTGAAAATGGACTATTTTTTTCGTTTCTGAAGCATGTCGTAAGGGGGGGTGGTTATCTCTTTCACCAAAAAACAGGCGTTTTTGATTGAACAATAAAGGCCTCGAAACATTATTTTATTCACTTCCCGTGGAGGAGAAACACTTTTTAAGGCCTCAGAATGAGTAAATTGGCCATTTTCATTCACTTTTAGCCATTCCTCAAATCTCGTGTTTAAGGCCCCTGGAAGCATGAAAATCACTTTAAACATCTCAATTCATCTTTAAAAGTGATTTTCCACGTACAAATGTGAATTGTAGTTCAAAGAGGCGACATTTGAAAACGGACCATTTTTTTTTGTTTCTGAAGCATGTCGTAAGGGGGGTGGTTATCTCTTTCATCAAAAATCGGGCGTTTTTGATTGAACAATAAAGGCCTACAAATGTTATTTAATTCACTTTGTGGGGTGGAGAAAAACTTTTTAAGGCCTCAGAGTGAATAAATTGGCCATTTTCATTCACATTTACCCATTCCTCAAATCTTGTGTTTAGGGCCCCTGGAAGCTTGAAAATCACTTTAAACATCTAATTTCATCTCTAAAAGTGATTATCCACGTACAAATGTGAATTGTAGTTCAAAGACGAAACATTTGAAAATGGACCATTTTTTTCGTTTCTGACGCATGTCGTAAGGGGGGGTGGTTATCTCTTTCACCAAAAAACGGGCATTTTTGATTGAACAATAAAGGCCTCCAAATGTTATTTTATTCACTTCCCATGGAGGAGAAACACTTTTTAAGGCCGCAGAGAGAGTAAATTGGCCATTTTCATTCACGTTTACCCATTTCTCAAATCTTGTGTTTAGGGCCCCTGGAAGCTTGAAAATCACTTTAAACATCTCATTTTATCTCTAAAAGTGATTTTCCATGTACAAATGTGAATTGTAGTTCAAAGAGGCAACATTTGAAAACGGACCATTTTTTTAGTTTCTGAAGCATGTCGTAAGGGGGGGGGGTTATCTCTTTCGTCAAAAATCGGGCGATTTCGCTTGAACAATAAAGGCCTACAAATGTTATTTAATTCACTTCCCATGGAGGAGAAACACTTTTTAAGGCCGCAGAGTGAGTAAATTGGCCATTTTCATTCACTTTTACCCATTTCTCAAATCTTGTGTTTAGGGCCCCTGGAAGCTTGAAAATCACTTTAAACATCTCAATTTATCTTTAAACATGATTTTCCATGTACAAATGTGAATTGTAGTTCAAAGAGGCAACATTTGAAAACGGACCATTTTTTTAGTTTCTGAAGCATGTCGTAAGGGGGGGTGGTTATCTCTTTCGTCAAAAATCGGGCGATTTCGCTTGAACAATAAAGGCCTACAAATGTTATTTAATTCACTTCCCGTGGAGGAGAAACACTTTTTAAGGCCTCAGAGTGAGTAAATTGGCCATTTTCATTCACTTTTACCCATTTCTCAAATCTTGTGTTTAGGGCCCCTGGAAGCTTGAAAATCACTTTAAACATCTAATTTTATCTCTAAAAGTGATTATCCACATACAAATGTGAATTGTCGTTCAAAGACGCGACATTTGAAAATGGACTATTTTTTTCGTTTCTGAAGCATGTCGTAGGGGGGGTGGTTATCTCTTTCACCAAAAAACAGGCGTTTTTGATTGAACAATAAAGGCCTCCAAATGTTATTTAATTCACTTCCCGTGGAGGAGAAACACTTTTTAAGGCCTCAGAGTGAGTAAATTGGCCATTTTCATTCACTTTTACCCATTTCTCAAATCTTGTGTTTAGGGCCCCTGGAAGCTTGAAAATCACTTTAAACATCTAATTTTATCTCTAAAAGTGATTATCCACGTATAAATGTGAATTGTCGTTCAAAGACGCAACATTTGAAAATGGACCATTTTTTTCGTTTCTGAAGCATGTCGTAAGGGGGGGTGGTTATCTCTTTCACCAAAAAACAGGCTTTTTGATTGAACAATAAAGGCCTCGAAATATTATTTTATTCACTTCCCGTGGAGGAGAAACACTTTTTAAGGCCTCAGAATGAATAAATTGGCCATTTTCATTCACTTTTAGCCATTCCTCAAATCTCGTGTTTAAGGCCCCTGGAAGCATGAAAATCACTTTAAACATCTCAATTTATCTTTAAAAGTGATTTGCCACGTACAAATGTGAATTGTAGTTCAAAGAGGCGACATTTGAAAACGGACCATTTTTTTAGTTTCTGAAGCATGTCGTAAGGGGGGGTGGTTATCTCTTTCATCAAAAATCTGGCGTTTTTGATTGAACAATAAAGGCCTACAAATGTTATTTAATTCACTTTCTAGGGTGGAGAAAAACTTTTTAAGGCCTCAGAGTGAATAAATTGGCCATTTTCATTCACATTTACCCATTCCTCAAATCTTGTGTTTAGGGCCCCTGGAAGCTTGAAAATCACTTTAAACATCTAATTTCATCTCTAAAAGTGATTACCCACGTACAAATGTGAATTGTAGTTCAAAGACGCAACATTTGAAAATGGACCATTTTTTTCCGTTTCTGACGCATGTCGTAAGGGGGGGTGGTATTCTCTTTCACCAAAAAACGGGCATTTTTGATTGAACAATAAAGGCCTCCAAATGTTATTTTATTCACTTCCCGTGGAGGAGAAACCCTTTTTAAGGCCGCAGAAAGAGTAAATTGGCCAATTTCATTCACGTTTACCCATTTCTCAAATCTTGTGTTTAGGGCCCCTGGAAGCTTGAAAATCACTTTAAACATCTCAATTTATCTTTAAACATGATTTTCCATGTACAAATGTGAATTGTAGTTCAAAGAGGCAACATTTGAAAACGGACCATTTTTTTTAGTTTCTGAAGCATGTCGTAAGGGGGGGTGGTTATCTCTTTCACCAAAAAACGGGCATTTTTGATTGAACAATAAAGGCCTCCAAATGTTATTTTATTCACTTCCCGTGGAGGAGAAACACTTTTTAAGGCCGCAGAAAGAGTAAATTGGCCAATTTCATTCACGTTTACCCATTTCTCAAATCTTGTGTTTAGGGCCCCCGGAAGCTTGAAAATCACTTTAAACATCTCAATTTATCTTTAAACATGATTTTCCATGTACAAATGTGAATTGTAGTTCAAAGAGGCAACATTTGAAAACAGACCATTTTTTTAGTTTCTGAAGCATGTCGTAAGGGGGTGTGGTTATCTCTTTCGTCAAAAATCGGGCGTTTTCGCTTAAACAATAAAGGACTACAAATGTTATTTAATTCACTTCCCGTGGAGGAGAAACACTTTTTAAGGCCTCAGAGTGAGTAAATTGGCCATTTTCATTCACTTTTACCTATTTCTCAAATCTTGTGTTTAGGGCCCCTGGAAGCTTGAAAATCACTTTAAACATCTCAATTTATCTTTAAACATGATTTTCCATGTACAAATGTGAATTGTAGTTCAGAGAGGCAACATTTGAAAACGGACCATTTTTTTAGTTTCTGAAGCATGTCGTAAGGGGGGGTGGTTATCTCTTTCGTCAAAAATCGGGCGTTTTCGCTTGAACAATAAAGGCCTACAAATGTTATTTAATTCACTTCCCGTGGAGGAGAAACACTTTTTAAGGCCTCAGAATGAGTAAATTGGCCATTTTCATTCACTTTTAGCCATTCCTCAAATCTCGTGTTTAAGGCCCCTGGAAGCATGAAAATCACTTTAAACATCTCAATTCATCTTTAAAAGTGATTTTCCACGTACAAATGTGAATTGTAGTTCAAAGAGGCGACATTTGAAAACGGACCATTTTTTTTTGTTTCTGAAGCATGTCGTAAGGGGGGGTGGTTATCTCTTTCATCAAAAATCAGGCGTTTTTGATTGAACAATAAAGGCCTACAAATGTTATTTAATTCACTTTCTGGGGTGGAGAAAAACTTTTTAAGGCCTCAGAGTGAATAAATTGGCCATTTTCATTCACATTTACCCATTCCTCAAATCTTGTGTTTAGGGCCCCTGGAAGCTTGAAAATCACTTTAAACATCTAATTTCATCTCTAAAAGTGATTATCCACGTACAAATGTGAATTGTAGTTCAAAGACGAATCATTTGAAAATTGACCATTTTTTTCGTTTCTGACGCATGTCGTAAGGGGGGGTGGTTATCTCTTTCACCAAAAAACGGGCATTTTTGATTGAACAATAAAGGCCTCCAAATGTTATTTTATTCACTTCCCGTGGAGGAGAAACACTTTTTAAGGCCGCAGAGAGAGTAAATTGGCCATTTTCATTCACGTTTACCCATTTCTCAAATCTTGTGTTTAGGGCCCCTGGAAGCTTGAAAATCACTTTAAACATCTCATTTTATCTCTAAAAGTGATTATCCACGTACAATGTTAATTGTAGTTCAAAGAGGCAACATTTGAAAATGGACCATTTTTTTAGTTTCTGAAGCATGTCGTAAGGGGGGGTGGTTATCTCTTTCGTCAAAAATCGGGCGTTTTCGCTTGAACAATAAATGCCTACAAATGTTATTTAATTCACTTCCCATGGAGGAGAAACACTTTTTAAGGCCTCAGAGTGAGTAAATTGGCCATTTTCATTCACTTTTACCCATTTCTCAAATCTTGTGTTTAGGGCCCCTGGAAGCTTGAAAATCACTTTAAACATCTCAATTTATCTTTAAACATGATTTTCCATGTACAAATGTGAATTGTAGTTCAAAGAGGCAACATTTGAAAACGGACCATTTTTTTAGTTTCTGAAGCATGTCGTAAGGGGGGGTGGTTATCTCTTTCGTCAAAAATCGGGCGATTTCGCTTGAACAATAAAGGCCTACAAATGTTATTTAATTCACTTCCCGTGGAGGAGAAACACTTTTTAAGGCCTCAGAGTGAGTAAATTGGCCATTTTCATTCACTTTTACCCATTTCTCAAATCTTGTGTTTAGGGCCCCTGGAAGCTTGAAAATCACTTTAAACATCTAATTTTATCTCTAAAAGTGATTATCCACGTACAAATGTGAATTGTCATTCAAAGACGCGACATTTGAAAATGGACTATTTTTTTCGTTTCTGAAGCATATCGTAAGGGGGGGGTTATCTCTTTCACCAAAAAACAGGCGTTTTTGATTGAACAATAAAGGCCTCCAAATGTTATTTAATTCACTTCCCGTGGAGGAGAAACACTTTTTAAGGCCTCAGAGTGAGTAAATTGGCCATTTTCATTCACTTTTACCCATTTCTCAAATCTTGTGTTTAGGGCCCCTGGAAGCTTGAAAATCACTTTAAACATCTAATTTTATCTCTAAAAGTGATTATCCACGTACAAATGTGAATTGTCGTTCAAAGACGCAACATTTGAAAATGGACCATTTTTTTTGTTTCTGAAGCATGTCGTAAGGGGGGTGGTTATCTCTTTCGTCAAAAATCGGGCGATTTCGCTTGAACAATAAAGGCCTACAAATGTTATTTAATTCACTTCCCGTGGAGGAGAAACACTTTTTAAGGCCTCAGAGTGAGTAAATTGGCCATTTTCATTCACTTTTACCCATTTCTCAAATCTTGTGTTTAGGGCCCCTGGAAGCTTGAAAATCACTTTAAACATCTCATTTTATCTCTAAAAGTGATTATCCACGTACAAATGTGAATTGTCGTTCAAAGACGCAACATTTGAAAGTGGACCATTTTGTTCGTTTCTGAAGCATGTCGTAAGGGGGGGTGGTTATCTCTTTCACCAAAAAACAGGCGTTTTTGATTGAACAATAAAGGCCTCGAAATATTATTTTATTCACTTCCCGTGGAGGAGAAACACTTTTTAAGGCCGCAGAGTGAGTAAATTGGCCATTTTCATTCACTTTTACCCATCCCTCAAATCTCGTGTTTCAGGCCCCTGGAAGCATGAAAATCACTTTAAACATCTCAATTTATCTTTAAACATGATTTTCCATGTACAAATGTGAATTGTAGTTCAAAGAGGCAACATTTGAAAACAGACCATTTTTTTAGTTTCTGAAGCATGTCGTAAGGGGGGGTGGTTATCTCTTTCGTCAAAAATCGGGCGTTTTCGCTTGAACAATAAAGGCCTACAAATGTTATTTAATTCACTTCCCGTGGAGGAGAAACACTTTTTAAGGCCTTAGAGTGAGTAAATTGGCCATTTTCAGTCACTTTTACCATTTTCTCAAATCTTGTGTTTAGGGCCCCTGGAAGCTTGAAAATCACTTTAAACATCTCAATTTATCTTTAAACATGATTTTCCATGTACAAATGTGAATTGTAGTTCAAAGAGGCAACATTTGAAAACGGACCATTTTTTTAGTTTCTGAAGCATGTCGTAAGGGGGGGTGGTTATCTCTTTCATCAAAAATCCGGCGTTTTCGCTTGAACAATAAAGGCATACAAATGTTATTTAATTCACTTCCCGTGGAGGAGAAACACTTTTTAAGGCCTCAGAGTGAGTAAATTGGCCATTTTCATTCACTTTTACCCTTTTCTCAAATCTTGTGTTTAGGGCCCCTGGAAGCTTGAAAATTACTTTAAACATCTAATTTTATCTCTAAAAGTGATTATACACGTACAAATGTGAATTGTCGTTCAAAGACGCAACATTTGAAAATGGACTATTTTTTTCGTTTCTGAAGCATGTCGTAAGGGGGGGGTGGTTATCTCTTTCACCAAAAAACAGGCGTTTTTGATTGAACAATAAAGGCCTCGAAACATTATTTTATTCACTTCCCGTGGAGGAGAAACACTTTTTAAGGCCTCAGAATGAGTAAATTGGCCATTTTCATTCACTTTTAGCCATTCCTCAAATCTCGTGTTTAAGGCCCCTGGAAGCATGAAACTCACTTTAAACATCTCAATTCATCTTTAAAAGTGATTTTCCACGTACAAATGTGAATTGTAGTTCAAAGAGGCGACATTTGAAAACGGACCATTTTTTTTTGTTTCTGAAGCATGTCGTAAGGGGGGTGGTTATCTCTTTCATCAAAAATCGGGCGTTTTTGATTGAACAATAAAGGCCTACAAATGTTATTTAATTCACTTTCTAGGGTGGAGAAAAACTTTTTAAGGCCTCAGAGTGAATAAATTGGCCATTTTCATTCACATTTACCCATTCCTCAAATCTTGTGTTTAGGGCCCCTGGAAGCTTGAAAATCACTTTAAACATCTAATTTCATCTCTAAAAGTGATTACCCACGTACAAATGTGAATTGTAGTTCAAAGACGCAACATTTGAAAATGGACCATTTTTTTTCGTTTCTGACGCATGTCGTAAGGGGGGGTGGTTATCTCTTTCACCAAAAAACAGGCATTTTTGATTGAACAATAAAGGCCTCCAAATGTTATTTTATTCACTTCCCGTGGAGGAGAAACACTTTTTAAGGCCGCAGAGAGAGTAAATTGGCCAATTTCATTCACGTTTACCCATTTCTCAAATCTTGTGTTTAGGGCCCCTGGAAGCTTGAAAATCACTTTAAACATCTCAATTTATCTTTAAACATGATTTTCCATGTACAAATGTGAATTGTAGTTCAAAGAGGCAACATTTGAAAACGGACAATTTTTTTAGTTTCTGAAGCATGTCGTAACGGGGGGGTGGTTATCTCTTTCGTCAAAAATCGGGCGTTTTCGCTTAAACAATAAAGGACTACAAATGTTATTTAATTCACTTCCCGTGGAGGAGAAACACTTTTTAAGGCCTCAGAGTGAGTAAATTGGCCATTTTCATTCACTTTTACCCATTTCTCAAATCTTGTGTTTAGGGCCCCTGGAAGCTTGAAAATCACTTTAAACATCTAATTTTATCTCTAAAAGTGATTATCCACGTACAAATGTGAATTGTCGTTCAAAGACGCAACATTTGAAAGTGGACCATTTTTTTCGTTTCTGAAGCATGTCGTTAGGGGGGTGGTTATCTCTTTCACAAAAAACAGGCGTTTTTGATTGAACAATAAAGGCCTCGAAATATTATTTTATTCACTTCCCGTGGAGGAGAAACACTTTTTAAGGCCGCAGAGTGAGTAAATTGGCCATTTTCATTCACTTTTACCCATTCCTCAAATCTCGTGTTTCAGGCCCCTGGAAGCATGAAAAGCACTTTAAACATCTCAATTTATCTTTAAACATGATTTTCCATGTACAAATGTGAATTGTAGTTCAAAGAGGCAACATTTGAAAACGGACCATTTTTTTAGTTTCTGAAGCATGTCGTGAGGGGGGGTGGTTATCTCTTTCGTCAAAAATCGGGCGTTTTCGCTTGAACAATAAAGGCCTACAAATGTTATTTAATTCACTTCCCATGGAGGAGAAACACTTTTTAAAGCCTCAGAGTGAGTAAATTGGCCATTTTCATTCACTTTTACCCTTTTCTCAAATCTTGTGTTTAGGGCCCCTGGAAGCTTGAAAATCACTTCAAACATCTCAATTTATCTTTAAACATGATTTTCCATGTACAAATGTGAATTGTAGTTCAAAGAGGCAACATTTGAAAACGGACCATTTTTTTAGTTTCTGAAGCATGTCGTAAGGGGGGGTGGTTATCTCTTTCATCAAAAATCCGGCGTTTTCGCTTGAACAATAAAGGCCTACAAATGTTATTTAATTCACTTCCCGTGGAGGAGAAACACTTTTTAAGGCCTCAGAGTGAGTAAATTGGCCATTTTCATTCACTTTTACCCTTTTCTCAAATCTTGTGTTTAGGGCCCCTGGAAGCTTGAAAATCACTTTAAACATCTAATTTTATCTCTAAAAGTGATTATCCACGTACAAATGTGAATTGTCGTTCAAAGACGCAACATTTGAAAATGGACTATTTTTTTCGTTTCTGAAGCATGTCGTAAGGGGGGGTGGTTATCTCTTTCACCAAAAAACGGGCATTTTTGATTGAACAATAAAGGCCTCCAAATGTTATTTTATTCACTTCCCGTGGAGGAGAAACACTTTTTAAGGCCGCAGAGAGAGTAAATTGGCCATTTTCATTCACGTTTACCCATTTCTCAAATCTTGTGTTTAGGGCCCCTGGAAGCTTGAAAATCACTTTAAACATCTCATTTTATCTCTAAAAGTGATTATCCACGTACAAATGTGAATTGTCGTTTAAAGACGCAACATTTGAAAATGGACCATTTTTTTCGTTTCTGAAGCATGTCGTAAGGGGGGGGTGGTTATCACTTTCACCAAAAAACAGGCGTTTTTAATTGAACAATAAAGGCCTCGAAATATTATTTTATTCACTTCCCGTGGAGGAGAAACACTTTTTAAGGCCACAGAATGAGTAAATTGGCCATTTTCATTCACTTTTAGCCATTCCTCAAATCTCGTGTTTAAGGCCCCTGGAAGCATGAAAATCACTTTAAACATCTCAATTTATCTTTAAAAGTGATTTTCCACGTACAAATGTGAATTGTAGTTCAAAGAGGCGACATTTGAAAACGGACCATTTTTTTAGTTTCTGAAGCATGTCGTAAGGGGGGGTGGTTATCTCTTTCATCAAAAATCGGGCGTTTTTGATTGAACAATAAAGGCCTACAAATGTTATTTAATTCACTTTCTAGGGTGGAGAAAAACTTTTAAGGCCTCAGAGTGAATAAATTGGCCATTTTCATTCACATTTACCCATTCCTCAAATCTTGTGTTTAGGGCCCCTGGAAGCTTGAAAATCACTTTAAACATCTAATTTCATCTCTAAAAGTGATTATCCACGTACAAATGTGAATTGTAGTTCAAAGACGCAACATTTGAAAATGGACCATTTTTTTTCGTTTCTGACGCATGTCGTAAGGGGGGGTGGTTATCTCTTTCACCAAAAAACGGGCATTTTTGATTGAACAATAAAGGCCTCCAAATGTTATTTTATTCACTTCCCGTGGAGGAGAAACCCTTTTTAAGGCCGCAGAAAGAGTAAATTGGCCAATTTCATTCACGTTTACCCATTTCTCAAATCTTGTGTTTAGGGCCCCTGGAAGCTTGAAAATCACTTTAAACATCTCAATTTATCTTTAAACATGATTTTCCATGTACAAATGTGAATTGTAGTTCAAAGAGGCAACATTTGAAAACGGACCATTTTTTTAAGTTTCTGAAGCATGTCGTAAGGGGGGGTGGTTATCTCTTTCACCAAAAAACGGGCATTTTTGATTGAACAATAAACGCCTCCAAATGTTATTTTATTCACTTCCCGTGGAGGAGAAACACTTTTTAAGGCCGCAGAAAGAGTAAATTGGCCAATTTCATTCAAGTTTACCCATTTCTCAAATCTTGTGTTTAGGGCCCCCGGAAGCTTGAAAATCACTTTAAACATCTCAATTTATCTTTAAACATGATTTTCCATGTACAAATGTGAATTGTAGTTCAAAGAGGCAACATTTGAAAACGGACCATTTTTTTAGTTTCTGAAGCATGTCGTAAGGGGGTGTGGTTATCTCTTTCGTCAAAAATCGGGCGTTTTCGCTTAAACAATAAAGGACTACAAATGTTATTTAATTCACTTCCCGTGGAGGAGAAACACTTTTTAAGGCCTCAGAGTGAGTAAATTGGCCATTTTCATTCACTTTTACCCATTTCTCAAATCTTGTGTTTAGGGCCCCTGGAAGCTTGAAAATCACTTTAAACATCTCAATTTATCTTTAAACATGATTTTCCATGTACAAATGTGAATTGTAGTTCAGAGAGGCAACATTTGAAAACGGACCATTTTTTTGTTTCTGAAGCATGTCGTAAGGGGGGGTGGTTATCTCTTTCGTCAAAAATCGGGCGTTTTCGCTTGAACAATAAAGGCCTACAAATGTTATTTAATTCACTTCCCGTGGAGGAGAAACACTTTTTAAGGCCTCAGAATGAGTAAATTGGCCATTTTCATTCACTTTTAGCCATTCCTCAAATCTCGTGTTTAAGGCCCCTGGAAGCATGAAAATCACTTTAAACATCTCAATTCATCTTTAAAAGTGATTTTCCACGTACAAATGTGAATTGTAGTTCAAAGAGGCGACATTTGAAAACGGACCATTTTTTTTTGTTTCTGAAGCATGTCGTAAGGGGGGGTGGTTATCTCTTTCATCAAAAATCAGGCGTTTTTGATTGAACAATAAAGGCCTACAAATGTTATTTAATTCACTTTCTGGGGTGGAGAAAAACTTTTTAAGGCCTCAGAGTGAATAAATTGGCCATTTTCATTCACATTTACCCATTCCTCAAATCTTGTGTTTAGGGCCCCTGGAAGCTTGAAAATCACTTTAAACATCTAATTTCATCTCTAAAAGTGATTATCCACGTACAAATGTGAATTGTAGTTCAAAGACGAAACATTTGAAAATTGACCATTTTTTTCGTTTCTGACGCATGTCGTAAGGGGGGGTGGTTATCTCTTTCACCAAAAAACGGGCATTTTTGATTGAACAATAAAGGCCTCCAAATGTTATTTTATTCACTTCCCGTGGAGGAGAAACACTTTTTAAGGCCGCAGAGAGAGTAAATTGGCCATTTTCATTCACGTTTACCCATTTCTCAAATCTTGTGTTTAGGGCCCCTGGAAGCTTGAAAATCACTTTAAACATCTCATTTTATCTCTAAAAGTGATTATCCACGTACAAATGTGAATTGTCGTTCAAAGACGCAACATTTGAAAGTGGACCATGTTTTTCGTTTCTGAAGCATGTCGTAAGGGGGGTGGTTATCTCTTTCACAAAAAACAGGCGTTTTTGATTGAACAATAAAGGCCTCGAAATATTATTTTATTCACTTCCCGTGGAGGAGAAACACTTTTTAAGGCCGCAGAGTGAGTAAATTGGCCATTTTCATTCACTTTTACCCATTCCTCAAATCTCGTGTTTCAGGCCCCTGGAAGCATGAAAAGCACTTTAAACATCTCAATTTATCTTTAAACATGATTTTCCATGTACAAATGTGAATTGTAGTTCAAAGAGGCAACATTTGAAAACGGACCATTTTTTTAGTTTCTGAAGCATGTCGTGAGGGAGGGTGGTTATCTCTTTCGTCAAAAATCGGGCGTTTTCGCTTGAACAATAAAGGCCTACAAATGTTATTTAATTCACTTCCCGTGGAGGAGAAACACTTTTTAAAGCCTCAGAGTGAGTAAATTGGCCATTTTCATTCACTTTTACCCTTTTCTCAAATCTTGTGTTTAGGGCCCCTGGAAGCTTGAAAATCACTTTAAACATCTCAATTTATCTTTAAACATGATTTTCCATGTACAAATGTGAATTGTAGTTCAAAGAGGCAACATTTGAAAACGGACCATTTTTTTAGTTTCTGAAGCATGTCGTAAGGGGGGGTGGTTATCTCTTTCATCAAAAATCGGGCGTTTTTGATTGAACAATAAAGGCCTACAAATGTTATTTAATTCACTTTCTGGGGTGGAGAAAAACTTTTTAAGGCCTCAGAGTGAATAAATTGGCCATTTCCATTCACATTTACCCATTCCTCAAATCTTGTGTTTAGGGCCCCTGGAAGCTTGAAAATCACTTTAAACATCTAATTTCATCTCTAAAAGTGATTATCCACGTACAAATGTGAATTGTAGTTCAAAGACGAAACATTTGAAAATGGACCATTTTTTTCGTTTCTGACGCATGTCGTAAGGGGGGGTGGTTATCTCTTTCACCAAAAAACGGGCATTTTTGATTGAACAATAAAGGCCTCCAAATGTTATTTTATTCACTTCCCGTGGAGGAGAAACACTTTTTAAGGCCGCAGAGAGAGTAAATTGGCCATTTTCATTCACGTTTACCCATTTCTCAAATCTTGTGTTTAGGGCCCCTGGAAGCTTGAAAATCATTTTAAACATCTCATTTTATCTCTAAAAGTGATTATCCACGTACAATGTTAATTGTAGTTCAAAGAGGCAAAATTTGGAAACGGACCATTTTTTTCGTTTCTGAAGCATGTCGTAAGGGGGGGTGCTTATCTCTTTCACAAAAAAACAGGCGTTTTTGATTGAACAATAAAGGCCTCGAAATATTATTTTATTCACTTCCCGTGGAGGAGAAACACTTTTTAAGGCCGCAGAGTGAGTAAATTGGCCATTTTCATTCACTTTTACCCATTCCTCAAATCTCGTGTTTCAGGCCCCTGGAAGCATGAAAATCACTTTAAACATCTCAATTTATCTTTAAACATGATTTTCCATGTACAAATGTGAATTGTAGTTCAAAGAGGCAACATTTGAAAACGGACCATTTTTTTAGTTTCTGAAGCATGTCGTAAGGGGGGGTGGTTATCTCTTTCGTCAAAAATCAGGCGTTTTCGCTTGAACAATAAAGGCCTACAAATGTTATTTAATTCACTTCCCGTGGAGGAGAAACACTTTTTAAAGCCTCAGAGTGAGTAAATTGGCCATTTTCATTCACTTTTACCCTTTTCTCAAATCTTGTGTTTAGGGCCCCTGGAAGCTTGAAAATCACTTTAAACATCTCAATTTATCTTTAAACATGATTTTCCATGTACAAATGTGAATTGTAGTTCAAAGAGGCAACATTTGAAAACGGACCATTTTTTTAGTTTCTGAAGCATGTCGTAAGGGGGTGTGGTTATCTCTTTCGTCAAAAATCGGGCGTTTTCGCTTAAACAATAAAGGACTACAAATGTTATTTAATTCACTTCCCGTGGAGGAGAAACACTTTTTAAGGCCTCAGAGTGAGTAAATTGGCCATTTTCATTCACTTTTACCCATTTCTCAAATCTTGTGTTTAGGGCCCCTGGAAGCTTGAAAATCACTTTAAACATCTCAATTTATCTTTAAACATGATTTTCGATGTACAAATGTGAATTGTAGTTCAGAGAGGCAACATTTGAAAACGGACCATTTTTTTAGTTTCTGAAGCATGTCGTAAGGGGGGGTGGTTATCTCTTTCGTCAAAAATCGGGCGTTTTCGCTTGAACAATAAAGGCCTACAAATGTTATTTAATTCACTTCCCGTGGAGGAGAAACACTTTTTAAGGCCTCAGAATGAGTAAATTGGCCATTTTCATTCACTTTTAGCCATTCCTCAAATCTCGTGTTTAAGGCCCCTGGAAGCATGAAAATCACTTTAAACATCTCAATTCATCTTTAAAAGTGATTTTCCACGTACAAATGTGAATTGTAGTTCAAAGAGGCGACATTTGAAAACGGACCATTTTTTTTTGTTTCTGAAGCATGTCGTAAGGGGGGGTGGTTATCTCTTTCATCAAAAATCAGGCGTTTTTGATTGAACAATAAAGGCCTACAAATGTTATTTAATTCACTTTCTGGGGTGGAGAAAAACTTTTTAAGGCCTCAGAGTGAATAAATTGGCCATTTTCATTCACATTTACCCATTCCTCAAATCTTGTGTTTAGGGCCCTTGGAAGCTTGAAAATCACTTTAAACATCTAATTTCATCTCTAAAAGTGATTATCCACGTACAAATGTGAATTGTAGTTCAAAGACGAAACATTTGAAAATTGACCATTTTTTTCGTTTCTGACGCATGTCGTAAGGGGGGGTGGTTATCTCTTTCACCAAAAAACGGGCATTTTTGATTGAACAATAAAGGCCTCCAAATGTTATTTTATTCACTTCCCGTGGAGGAGAAACACTTTTTAAGGCCGCAGAGAGAGTAAATTGGCCATTTTCATTCACGTTTACCCATTTCTCAAATCTTGTGTTTAGGGCCCCTGGAAGCTTGAAAATCACTTTAAACATCTCATTTTATCTCTAAAAGTGATTATCCACGTACAATGTTAATTGTAGTTCAAAGAGGCAACATTTGAAAACGGACCATTTTTTTAGTTTCTGAAGCATGTCGTAAGGGGGGGTGGTTATCTCTTTCGTCAAAAATCGGGCGTTTTCGCTTGAACAATAAATGCCTACAAATGTTATTTAATTCACTTCCCATGGAGGAGAAACACTTTTTAAGGCCTCAGAGTGAGTAAATTGGCCATTTTCATTCACTTTTACCCATTTCTCAAATCTTGTGTTTAGGGCCCCTGGAAGCTTGAAAATCACTTTAAACATCTCAATTTATCTTTAAACATGATTTTCCATGTACAAATGTGAATTGTAGTTCAAAGAGGCAACATTTGAAAACGGACCATTTTTTTAGTTTCTGAAGCATGTCGTAAGGGGGGGTGGTTATCTCTTTCGTCAAAAATCGGGCGATTTCGCTTGAACAATAAAGGCCTACAAATGTTATTTAATTCACTTCCCGTGGAGGAGAAACACTTTTTAAGGCCTCAGAGTGAGTAAATTGGCCATTTTCATTCACTTTTACCCATTTCTCAAATCTTGTGTTTAGGGCCCCTGGAAGCTTGAAAATCACTTTAAACATCTAATTTTATCTCTAAAAGTGATTATCCACGTACAAATGTGAATTGTCATTCAAAGACGCGACATTTGAAAATGGACTATTTTTTTCGTTTCTGAAGCATATCGTAAGGGGGGGGGGTTATCTCTTTCACCAAAAAACAGGCGTTTTTGATTGAACAATAAAGGCCTCCAAATGTTATTTAATTCACTTCCCGTGGAGGAGAAACACTTTTTAAGGCCTCAGAGTGAGTAAATTGGCCATTTTCATTCACTTTTACCCATTTCTCAAATCTTGTGTTTAGGGCCCCTGGAAGCTTGAAAATCACTTTAAACATCTAATTTTATCTCTAAAAGTGATTATCCACGTACAAATGTGAATTGTCGTTCAAAGACGCAACATTTGAAAATGGACCATTTTTTTTGTTTCTGAAGCATGTCGTAAGGGGGGGTGGTTATCTCTTTCGTCAAAAATCGGGCTTTTTCGCTTGAACAATAAAGGCCTACAAATGTTATTTAATTCACTTCCCGTGGAGGAGAAACACTTTTTAAGGCCTCAGAGTGAGTAAATTGGCCATTTTCATTCACTTTTACCCATTTCTCAAATCTTGTGTTTAGGGCCCCTGGAAGCTTGAAAATCACTTTAAACATCTCATTTTATCTCTAAAAGTGATTATCCACGTACAAATGTGAATTGTCGTTCAAAGACGCAACATTTGAAAGTGGACCATTTTGTTCGTTTCTGAAGCATGTCGTAAGGGGGGGTGGTTATCTCTTTCACCAAAAAACAAGCGTTTTTGATTGAACAATAAAGGCCTCGAAATATTATTTTATTCACTTCCCGTGGAGGAGAAACACTTTTTAAGGCCGCAGAGTGAGTAAATTGGCCATTTTCATTCACTTTTACCCATCCCTCAAATCTCGTGTTTCAGGCCCCTGGAAGCATGAAAATCACTTTAAACATCTCAATTTATCTTTAAACATGATTATCCACGTACAAATGTGAATTGTCGTTCAAAGACGCAACATTTGAAAGTGGACCATTTTGTTCGTTTCTGAAGCATGTCGTAAGGGGGGTGGTTATCTCTTTCGTCAAAAATCGGGCGTTTTCGCTTGAACAATAAAGGCCTACAAATGTTATTTAATTCACTTCCCGTGGAGGAGAAACACTTTTTAAGGCCTTAGAGTGAGTAAATTGGCCATTTTCATTCACTTTTACCATTTTCTCAAATCTTGTGTTTAGGGCCCCTGGAAGCTTGAAAATCACTTTAAACATCTAATGTTATCTCTAAAAGTGATTATCCACGTACAAATGTGAATTGTCGTTCAAAGACGCAACATTTGAAAATGGACTATTTTTTTCGTTTCTGAAGCATGTCGTAAGGGGGGGTGGTTATCTCTTTCACCAAAAAACAGGCGTTTTTGATTGAACAATAAAGGCCTCGAAACATTATTTTATACTTCCCGTGGAGGAGAAACACTTTTTAAGGCCTCAGAATGAGTAAATTGGCCATTTTCATTCACTTTTAGCCATTCCTCAAATCTCGTGTTTAAGGCCCCTGGAAGCATGAAAATCACTTTAAACATCTCAATTCATCTTTAAAAGTGATTTTCCACGTACAAATGTGAATTGTAGTTCAAAGAGGCGACATTTGAAAACGGACCATTTTTTTTTGTTTCTGAAGCATGTCGTAAGGGGGGTGGTTATCTCTTTCATCAAAAATCGGGCGTTTTTGATTGAACAATAAAGGCCTACAAATGTTATTTAATTCACTTTCTGGGGTGGAGAAAAACTTTTTAAGGCCTCAGAGTGAATAAATTGGCCATTTCCATTCACATTTACCCATTCCTCAAATCTTGTGTTTAGGGCCCCTGGAAGCTTGAAAATCACTTTAAACATCTAATTTCATCTCTAAAAGTGATTATCCACGTACAAATGTGAATTGTAGTTCAAAGACGAAACATTTGAAAATGGACCATTTTTTTCGTTTCTGACGCATGTCGTAAGGGGGGGTGGTTATCTCTTTCACCAAAAAACAGGCATTTTTGATTGAACAATAAAGGCCTCCAAATGTTATTTTATTCACTTCCCGTGGAGGAGAAACACTTTTTAAGGCCGCAGAGAGAGTAAATTGGCCATTTTCATTCACGTTTACCCATTTCTCAAATCTTGTGTTTAGGGCCCCTGGAAGCTTGAAAATCATTTTAAACATCTCATTTTATCTCTAAAAGTGATTATCCACGTACAATGTTAATTGTAGTTCAAAGAGGCAAAATTTGAAAACGGACCATTTTTTTAGTTTCTGAAGCATGTCGTAAGGGGGGGTGCTTATCTCTTTCACAAAAAAACAGGCGTTTTTGATTGAACAATAAAGGCCTCGAAATATTATTTTATTCACTTCCCGTGGAGGAGAAACACTTTTTAAGGCCGCAGAGTGAGTAAATTGGCCATTTTCATTCACTTTTACCCATTCCTCAAATCTCGTGTTTCAGGCCCCTGGAAGCATGAAAATCACTTTAAACATCTCAATTTATCTTTAAACATGATTTTCCATGTACAAATGTGAATTGTAGTTCAAAGAGGCAACATTTGAAAACGGACCATTTTTTTAGTTTCTGAAGCATGTCGTAAGGGGGGGTGGTTATCTCTTTCGTCAAAAATCAGGCGTTTTCGCTTGAACAATAAAGGCCTACAAATGTTATTTAATTCACTTCCCGTGGAGGAGAAACACTTTTTAAAGCCTCAGAGTGAGTAAATTGGCCATTTTCATTCACTTTTACCCTTTTCTCAAATCTTGTGTTTAGGGCCCCTGGAAGCTTGAAAATCACTTTAAACATCTCAATTTATCTTTAAACATGATTTTCCATGTACAAATGTGAATTGTAGTTCAAAGAGGCAACATTTGAAAACGGACCATTTTTTTAGTTTCTGAAGCATGTCGTAAGGGGGGGTGGTTATCTCTTTCATCAAAAATCGGGCGTTTTTGATTGAACAATAAAGGCCTACAAATGTTATTTAATTCACTTTCTGGGGTGGAGAAAAACTTTTTAAGGCCTCAGAGTGAATAAATTGGCCATTTCCATTCACATTTACCCATTCCTCAAATCTTGTGTTTAGGGCCCCTGGAAGCTTGAAAATCACTTTAAACATCTAATTTCATCTCTAAAAGTGATTATCCACGTACAAATGTGAATTGTAGTTCAAAGACGAAACATTTGAAAATGGACCATTTTTTTCGTTTCTGACGCATGTCGTAAGGGGGGGTGGTTATCTCTTTCACCAAAAAACGGGCATTTTTGATTGAACAATAAAGGCCTCCAAATGTTATTTTATTCACTTCCCGTGGAGGAGAAACACTTTTTAAGGCCGCAGAGAGAGTAAATTGGCCATTTTCATTCACGTTTACCCATTTCTCAAATCTTGTGTTTAGGGCCCCTGGAAGCTTGAAAATCATTTTAAACATCTCATTTTATCTCTAAAAGTGATTATCCACGTACAATGTTAATTGTAGTTCAAAGAGGCAAAATTTGGAAACGGACCATTTTTTTAGTTTCTGAAGCATGTCGTAAGGGGGGGTGCTTATCTCTTTCACAAAAAAACAGGCGTTTTTGATTGAACAATAAAGGCCTCGAAATATTATTTTATTCACTTCCCGTGGAGGAGAAACACTTTTTAAGGCCGCAGAGTGAGTAAATTGGCCATTTTCATTCACTTTTACCCATTCCTCAAATCTCGTGTTTCAGGCCCCTGGAAGCATGAAAATCACTTTAAACATCTCAATTTATCTTTAAACATGATTTTCCATGTACAAATGTGAATTGTAGTTCAAAGAGGCAACATTTGAAAACGGACCATTTTTTTAGTTTCTGAAGCATGTCGTAAGGGGGGGTGGTTATCTCTTTCGTCAAAAATCAGGCGTTTTCGCTTGAACAATAAAGGCCTACAAATGTTATTTAATTCACTTCCCGTGGAGGAGAAACACTTTTTAAAGCCTCAGAGTGAGTAAATTGGCCATTTTCATTCACTTTTACCCTTTTCTCAAATCTTGTGTTTAGGGCCCCTGGAAGCTTGAAAATCACTTTAAACATCTCAATTTATCTTTAAACATGATTTTCCATGTACAAATGTGAATTGTAGTTCAAAGAGGCAACATTTGAAAACGGACCATTTTTTTAGTTTCTGAAGCATGTCGTAAGGGGGGGTGGTTATCTCTTTCATCAAAAATCCGGCGTTTTCTCTTGAACAATAAAGGCATACAAATGTTATTTAATTCACTTCCCGTGGAGGAGAAACACTTTTTAAGGCCTCAGAGTGAGTAAATTGGCCATTTTCATTCACTTTTACCCTTTTCTCAAATCTTGTGTTTAGGGCCCCTGGAAGCTTGAAAATTACTTTAAACATCTAATTTTATCTCTAAAAGTGATTATCCACGTACAAATGTGAATTGTCGTTCAAAGACGCAACATTTGAAAATGGACTATTTTTTTCGTTTCTGAAGCATGTCGTAAGGGGGGGGTGGTTATCTCTTTCACCAAAAAACAGGCGTTTTTGATTGAACAATAAAGGCCTCGAAACATTATTTTATTCACTTCCCGTGGAGGAGAAACACTTTTTAAGGCCTCAGAATGAGTAAATTGGCCATTTTCATTCACTTTTAGCCATTCCTCAAATCTCGTGTTTAAGGCCCCTGGAAGCATGAAACTCACTTTAAACATCTCAATTCATCTTTAAAAGTGATTTTCCACGTACAAATGTGAATTGTAGTTCAAAGAGGCGACATTTGAAAACGGACCATTTTTTTTTGTTTCTGAAGCATGTCGTAAGGGGGGTGGTTATCTCTTTCATCAAAAATCGGGCGTTTTTGATTGAACAATAAAGGCCTACAAATGTTATTTAATTCACTTTCTAGGGTGGAGAAAAACTTTTTAAGGCCTCAGAGTGAATAAATTGGCCATTTTCATTCACATTTACCCATTCCTCAAATCTTGTGTTTAGGGCCCCTGGAAGCTTGAAAATCACTTTAAACATCTAATTTCATCTCTAAAAGTGATTACCCACGTACAAATGTGAATTGTAGTTCAAAGACGCAACATTTGAAAATGGACCATTTTTTTTCGTTTCTGACGCATGTCGTAAGGGGGGGTGGTTATCTCTTTCACCAAAAAACGGGCATTTTTGATTGAACAATAAAGGCCTCCAAATGTTATTTTATTCACTTCCCGTGGAGGAGAAACACTTTTTAAGGCCGCAGAGAGAGTAAATTGGCCAATTTCATTCACGTTTACCCATTTCTCAAATCTTGTGTTTAGGGCCCCTGGAAGCTTGAAAATCACTTTAAACATCTCAATTTATCTTTAAACATGATTTTCCATGTACAAATGTGAATTGTAGTTCAAAGAGGCAACATTTGAAAACGGACAATTTTTTTAGTTTCTGAAGCATGTCGTAACGGGGGGGTGGTTATCTCTTTCGTCAAAAATCGGGCGTTTTCGCTTAAACAATAAAGGACTACAAATGTTATTTAATTCACTTCCCGTGGAGGAGAAACACTTTTTAAGGCCTCAGAGTGAGTAAATTGGCCATTTTCATTCACTTTTACCCATTTCTCAAATCTTGTGTTTAGGGCCCCTGGAAGCTTGAAAATCACTTTAAACATCTCAATTTATCTTTAAACATGATTTTCCATGTACAAATGTGAATTGTAGTTCAGAGAGGCAACATTTGAAAACGGACCATTTTTTTAGTTTCTGAAGCATGTCGTAAGGGGGGTGGTTATCTCTTTCGTCAAAAATCGGGCGTTTTCGCTTGAACAATAAAGGCCTACAAATGTTATTTAATTCACTTCCCGTGGAGGAGAAACACTTTTTAAGGCCTCAGAGTGAGTAAATTGGCCATTTTCATTCACTTTTACCCATTTCTCAAATCTTGTGTTTAGGGCCCCTGGAAGCTTGAAAATCACTTTAAACATCTAATTTTATCTCTAAAAGTGATTATCCACGTACAAATGTGAATTGTCGTTCAAAGACGCAACATTTGAAAGTGGACCATTTTTTTCGTTTCTGAAGCATGTCGTAAGGGGGGTGGTTATCTCTTTCACAAAAAACAGGCGTTTTTGATTGAACAATAAAGGCCTCGAAATATTATTTTATTCACTTCCCGTGGAGGAGAAACACTTTTTAAGGCCGCAGAGTGAGTAAATTGGCCATTTTCATTCACTTTTACCCATTCCTCAAATCTCGTGTTTCAGGCCCCTGGAAGCATGAAAAGCACTTTAAACATCTCAATTTATCTTTAAACATGATTTTCCATGTACAAATGTGAATTGTAGTTCAAAGAGGCAACATTTGAAAACGGACCATTTTTTTAGTTTCTGAAGCATGTCGTGAGGGGGGGTGGTTATCTCTTTCGTCAAAAATCGGGCGTTTTCGCTTGAACAATAAAGGCCTACAAATGTTATTTAATTCACTTCCCGTGGAGGAGAAACACTTTTTAAAGCCTCAGAGTGAGTAAATTGGCCATTTTCATTCACTTTTACCCTTTTCTCAAATCTTGTGTTTAGGGCCCCTGGAAGCTTGAAAATCACTTCAAACATCTCAATTTATCTTTAAACATGATTTTCCATGTACAAATGTGAATTGTAGTTCAAAGAGGCAACATTTGAAAACGGACCATTTTTTTAGTTTCTGAAGCATGTCGTAAGGGGGGGTGGTTATCTCTTTCATCAAAAATCCGGCGTTTTCGCTTGAACAATAAAGGCCTACAAATGTTATTTAATTCACTTCCCGTGGAGGAGAAACACTTTTTAAGGCCTCAGAGTGAGTAAATTGGCCATTTTCATTCACTTTTACCCTTTTCTCAAATCTTGTGTTTAGGGCCCCTGGAAGCTTGAAAATCACTTTAAACATCTAATTTTATCTCTAAAAGTGATTATCCACGTACAAATGTGAATTGTCGTTCAAAGACGCAACATTTGAAAATGGACCATTTTTTTCGTTTCTGAAGCATGTCGTAAGGGGGGGTGGTTATCACTTTCACCAAAAAACAGGCATTTTTAATTGAACAATAAAGGCCTCGAAATATTATTTTATTCACTTCCCGTGGAGGAGAAACACTTTTTAAGGCCACAGAATGAGTAAATTGGCCATTTTCATTCACTTTTAGCCATTCCTCAAATCTCGTGTTTAAGGCCCCTGGAAGCATGAAAATCACTTTAAACATCTCAATTTATCTTTAAAAGTGATTTTCCACGTACAAATGTGAATTGTAGTTCAAAGAGGCGACATTTGAAAACGGACCATTTTTTTAGTTTCTGAATCATGTCGTAAGGGGGGGTGGTTATCTCTTTCATCAAAAATCGGGCGTTTTTGATTGAACAATAAAGGCCTACAAATGTTATTTAATTCACTTTCTAGGGTGGAGAAAAACTTTTTAAGGCCTCAGAGTGAATAAATTGGCCATTTTCATTCACATTTACCCATTCCTCAAATCTTGTGTTTAGGGCCCCTGGAAGCTTGAAAATCACTTTAAACATCTAATTTCATCTCTAAAAGTGATTATCCACGTACAAATGTGAATTGTAGTTCAAAGACGCAACATTTGAAAATGGACCATTTTTTTTCGTTTCTGACGCATGTCGTAAGGGGGGGTGGTTATCTCTTTCACCAAAAAACGGGCATTTTTGATTGAACAATAAAGGCCTCCAAATGTTATTTTATTCACTTCCCGTGGAGGAGAAACCCTTTTTAAGGCCGCAGAAAGAGTAAATTGGCCAATTTCATTCACGTTTACCCATTTCTCAAATCTTGTGTTTAGGGCCCCTGGAAGCTTGAAAATCACTTTAAACATCTCAATTTATCTTTAAACATGATTTTCCATGTACAAATGTGAATTGTAGTTCAAAGAGGCAACATTTGAAAACGGACCATTTTTTTAAGTTTCTGAAGCATGTCGTAAGGGGGGGTGGTTATCTCTTTCACCAAAAAACGGGCATTTTTGATTGAACAATAAAGGCCTCCAAATGTTATTTTATTCACTTCCCGTGGAGGAGAAACACTTTTTAAGGCCGCAGAAAGAGTAAATTGGCCAATTTCATTCACGTTTACCCATTTCTCAAATCTTGTGTTTAGGGCCCCCGGAAGCTTGAAAATCACTTTAAACATCTCAATTTATCTTTAAACATGATTTTCCATGTACAAATGTGAATTGTAGTTCAAAGAGGCAACATTTGAAAACGGACCATTTTTTTAGTTTCTGAAGCATGTCGTAAGGGGGTGTGGTTATCTCTTTCGTCAAAAATCGGGCGTTTTCGCTTAAACAATAAAGGACTACAAATGTTATTTAATTCACTTCCCGTGGAGGAGAAACACTTTTTAAGGCCTCAGAGTGAGTAAATTGGCCATTTTCATTCACTTTTACCCATTTCTCAAATCTTGTGTTTAGGGCCCCTGGAAGCTTGAAAATCACTTTAAACATCTCAATTTATCTTTAAACATGATTTTCCATGTACAAATGTGAATTGTAGTTCAGAGAGGCAACATTTGAAAACGGACCATTTTTTTAGTTTCTGAAGCATGTCGTAAGGGGGGGTGGTTATCTCTTTCGTCAAAAATCGGGCGTTTTCGCTTGAACAATAAAGGCCTACAAATGTTATTTAATTCACTTCCCGTGGAGGAGAAACACTTTTTAAGGCCTCAGAATGAGTAAATTGGCCATTTTCATTCACTTTTAGCCATTCCTCAAATCTCGTGTTTAAGGCCCCTGGAAGCATGAAAATCACTTTAAACATCTCAATTCATCTTTAAAAGTGATTTTCCACGTACAAATGTGAATTGTAGTTCAAAGAGGCGACATTTGAAAACGGACCATTTTTTTTTGTTTCTGAAGCATGTCGTAAGGGGGGGTGGTTATCTCTTTCATCAAAAATCAGGCGTTTTTGATTGAACAATAAAGGCCTACAAATGTTATTTAATTCACTTTCTGGGGTGGAGAAAAACTTTTTAAGGCCTCAGAGTGAATAAATTGGCCATTTTCATTCACATTTACCCATTCCTCAAATCTTGTGTTTAGGGCCCCTGGAAGCTTGAAAATCACTTTAAACATCTAATTTCATCTCTAAAAGTGATTATCCACGTACAAATGTGAATTGTAGTTCAAAGACGAAACATTTGAAAATTGACCATTTTTTTCGTTTCTGACGCATGTCGTAAGGGGGGGTGGTTATCTCTTTCACCAAAAAACGGGCATTTTCGATTGAACAATAAAGGCCTCCAAATGTTATTTTATTCACTTCCCGTGGAGGAGAAACACTTTTTAAGGCCGCAGAGAGAGTAAATTGGCCAATTTCATTCACGTTTACCCATTTCTCAAATCTTGTGTTTAGGGCCCCTGGAAGCTTGAAAATCACTTTAAACATCTCAATTTATCTTTAAACATGATTTTCCATGTACAAATGTGAATTGTAGTTCAAAGAGGCAACATTTGAAAACGGACCATTTTTTTAGTTTCTGAAGCATGTCGTAAGGGGGGGTGGTTATCTCTTTCGTCAAAAATCGGGCGATTTCGCTTGAACAATAAAGGCCTACAAATGTTATTTAATTCACTTCCCGTGGAGGAGAAACACTTTTTAAGGCCTCAGAGTGAGTAAATTGGCCATTTTCATTCACTTTTACCCATTTCTCAAATCTTGTGTTTAGGGCCCCTGGAAGCTTGAAAATCACTTTAAACATCTAATTTTATCTCTAAAAGTGATTATCCACGTACAAATGTGAATTGTCATTCAAAGACGCGACATTTGAAAATGGACTATTTTTTTCGTTTCTGAAGCATATCGTAAGGGGGGGGGGTTATCTCTTTCACCAAAAAACAGGCGTTTTTGATTGAACAATAAAGGCCTCCAAATGTTATTTAATTCACTTCCCGTGGAGGAGAAACACTTTTTAAGGCCTCAGAGTGAGTAAATTGGCCATTTTCATTCACTTTTACCCATTTCTCAAATCTTGTGTTTAGGGCCCCTGGAAGCTTGAAAATCACTTTAAACATCTAATTTTATCTCTAAAAGTGATTATCCACGTACAAATGTGAATTGTCGTTCAAAGACGCAACATTTGAAAATGGACCATTTTTTTTGTTTCTGAAGCATGTCGTAAGGGGGGGTGGTTATCTCTTTCACCAAAAAACAGGCGTTTTTGATTGAACAATAAAGGCCTCGAAATATTATTTTATTCACTTCCCGTGGAGGAGAAACACTTTTTAAGGCCGCAGAGTGAGTAAATTGGCCATTTTCATTCACTTTTACCCATCCCTCAAATCTCGTGTTTCAGGCCCCTGGAAGCATGAAAATCACTTTAAACATCTCAATTTATCTTTAAACATGATTATCCACGTACAAATGTGAATTGTCGTTCAAAGACGCAACATTTGAAAGTGGACCATTTTGTTCGTTTCTGAAGCATGTCGTAAGGGGGGTGGTTATCTCTTTCACCAAAAAACAGGCGTTTTTGATTGAACAATAAAGGCCTCGAAATATTATTTTATTCACTTCCCGTGGAGGAGAAACACTTTTTAAGGCCGCAGAGTGAGTAAATTGGCCATTTTCATTCACTTTTACCCATCCCTCAAATCTCGTGTTTCAGGCCCCTGGAAGCATGAAAATCACTTTAAACATCTCAATTTATCTTTAAACATGATTTTCCATGTACAAATGTGAATTGTAGTTCAAAGAGGCAACATTTGAAAACGGACCATTTTTTTAGTTTCTGAAGCATGTCGTAAGGGGGGGTGGTTATCTCTTTCGTCAAAAATCGGGCGTTTTCGCTTGAACAATAAAGGCCTACAAATGTTATTTAATTCACTTCCCGTGGAGGAGAAACACTTTTTAAGGCCTTAGAGTGAGTAAATTGGCCATTTTCATTCACTTTTACCATTTTCTCAAATCTTGTGTTTAGGGCCCCTGGAAGCTTGAAAATCACTTTAAACATCTAATGTTATCTCTAAAAGTGATTATCCACGTACAAATGTGAATTGTCGTTCAAAGACGCAACATTTGAAAATGGACTATTTTTTTCGTTTCTGAAGCATGTCGTAAGGGGGGGTGGTTATCTCTTTCACCAAAAAACAGGCGTTTTTGATTGAACAATAAAGGCCTCGAAACATTATTTTATACTTCCCGTGGAGGAGAAACACTTTTTAAGGCCTCAGAATGAGTAAATTGGCCATTTTCATTCACTTTTAGCCATTCCTCAAATCTCGTGTTTAAGGCCCCTGGAAGCATGAAAATCACTTTAAACATCTCAATTCATCTTTAAAAGTGATTTTCCACGTACAAATGTGAATTGTAGTTCAAAGAGGCGACATTTGAAAACGGACCATTTTTTTTTGTTTCTGAAGCATGTCGTAAGGGGGGTGGTTATCTCTTTCATCAAAAATCGGGCGTTTTTGATTGAACAATAAAGGCCTACAAATGTTATTTAATTCACTTTCTGGGGTGGAGAAAAACTTTTTAAGGCCTCAGAGTGAATAAATTGGCCATTTCCATTCACATTTACCCATTCCTCAAATCTTGTGTTTAGGGCCCCTGGAAGCTTGAAAATCACTTTAAACATCTAATTTCATCTCTAAAAGTGATTATCCACGTACAAATGTGAATTGTAGTTCAAAGACGAAACATTTGAAAATGGACCATTTTTTTCGTTTCTGACGCATGTCGTAAGGGGGGGTGGTTATCTCTTTCACCAAAAAACGGGCATTTTTGATTGAACAATAAAGGCCTCCAAATGTTATTTTATTCACTTCCCGTGGAGGAGAAACACTTTTTAAGGCCGCAGAGAGAGTAAATTGGCCATTTTCATTCACGTTTACCCATTTCTCAAATCTTGTGTTTAGGGCCCCTGGAAGCTTGAAAATCATTTTAAACATCTCATTTTATCTCTAAAAGTGATTATCCACGTACAATGTTAATTGTAGTTCAAAGAGGCAAAATTTGAAAACGGACCATTTTTTTAGTTTCTGAAGCATGTCGTAAGGGGGGGTGCTTATCTCTTTCACAAAAAAACAGGCGTTTTTGATTGAACAATAAAGGCCTACAAATGTTATTTAATTCACTTCCCGTGGAGGAGAAACACTTTTTAAGGCCTCAGAGTGAGTAAATTGGCCATTTTCATTCACTTTTACCCATTTCTCAAATCTTGTGTTTAGGGCCCCTGGAAGCTTGAAAATCACTTTAAACATCTAATTTTATCTCTAAAAGTGATTATCCACGTACAAATGTGAATTGTCGTTCAAAGACGCAACATTTGAAAGTGGACCATTTTTTTCGTTTCTGAAGCATGTCGTAAGGGGGGTGGTTATCTCTTTCACAAAAAACAGGCGTTTTTGATTGAACAATAAAGGCCTCGAAATATTATTTTATTCACTTCCCGTGGAGGAGAAACACTTTTTAAGGCCGCAGAGTGAGTAAATTGGCCATTTTCATTCACTTTTACCCATTCCTCAAATCTCGTGTTTCAGGCCCCTGGAAGCATGAAAAGCACTTTAAACATCTCAATTTATCTTTAAACATGATTTTCCATGTACAAATGTGAATTGTAGTTCAAAGAGGCAACATTTGAAAACGGACCATTTTTTTAGTTTCTGAAGCATGTCGTGAGGGGGGGTGGTTATCTCTTTCGTCAAAAATCGGGCGTTTTCGCTTGAACAATAAAGGCCTACAAATGTTATTTAATTCACTTCCCGTGGAGGAGAAACACTTTTTAAAGCCTCAGAGTGAGTAAATTGGCCATTTTCATTCACTTTTACCCTTTTCTCAAATCTTGTGTTTAGGGCCCCTGGAAGCTTGAAAATCACTTCAAACATCTCAATTTATCTTTAAACATGATTTTCCATGTACAAATGTGAATTGTAGTTCAAAGAGGCAACATTTGAAAACGGACCATTTTTTTAGTTTCTGAAGCATGTCGTAAGGGGGGGTGGTTATCTCTTTCATCAAAAATCCGGCGTTTTCGCTTGAACAATAAAGGCCTACAAATGTTATTTAATTCACTTCCCGTGGAGGAGAAACACTTTTTAAGGCCTCAGAGTGAGTAAATTGGCCATTTTCATTCACTTTTACCCTTTTCTCAAATCTTGTGTTTAGGGCCCCTGGAAGCTTGAAAATCACTTTAAACATCTAATTTTATCTCTAAAAGTGATTATCCACGTACAAATGTGAATTGTCGTTCAAAGACGCAACATTTGAAAATGGACTATTTTTTTCGTTTCTGAAGCATGTCGTAAGGGGGGGTGGTTATCTCTTTCAGCAAAAAACGGGCATTTTTGATTGAACAATAAAGGCCTCCAAATGTTATTTTATTCACTTCCCGTGGAGGAGAAACACTTTTTAAGGCCGCAGAGAGAGTAAATTGGCCATTTTCATTCACGTTTACCCATTTCTCAAATCTTGTGTTTAGGGCCCCTGGAAGCTTGAAAATCACTTTAAACATCTCATTTTATCTCTAAAAGTGATTATCCACGTACAAATGTGAATTGTCGTTTAAAGACGCAACATTTGAAAATGGACCATTTTTTTCGTTTCTGAAGCATGTCGTAAGGGGGGGTGGTTATCACTTTCACCAAAAAACAGGCGTTTTTAATTGAACAATAAAGGCCTCGAAATATTATTTTATTCACTTCCCGTGGAGGAGAAACACTTTTTAAGGCCACAGAATGAGTAAATTGGCCATTTTCATTCACTTTTAGCCATTCCTCAAATCTCGTGTTTAAGGCCCCTGGAAGCATGAAAATCACTTTAAACATCTCAATTTATCTTTAAAAGTGATTTTCCACGTACAAATGTGAATTGTAGTTCAAAGAGGCGACATTTGAAAACGGACCATTTTTTTAGTTTCTGAAGCATGTCGTAAGGGGGGGTGGTTATCTCTTTCATCAAAAATCGGGCGTTTTTGATTGAACAATAAAGGCCTACAAATGTTATTTAATTCACTTTCTAGGGTGGAGAAAAACTTTTTAAGGCCTCAGAGTGAATAAATTGGCCATTTTCATTCACATTTACCCATTCCTCAAATCTTGTGTTTAGGGCCCCTGGAAGCTTGAAAATCACTTTAAACATCTAATTTCATCTCTAAAAGTGATTATCCACGTACAAATGTGAATTGTAGTTCAAAGACGCAACATTTGAAAATGGACCATTTTTTTTCGTTTCTGACGCATGTCGTAAGGGGGGGTGGTTATCTCTTTCACCAAAAAACGGGCATTTTTGATTGAACAATAAAGGCCTCCAAATGTTATTTTATTCACTTCCCGTGGAGGAGAAACCCTTTTTAAGGCCGCAGAAAGAGTAAATTGGCCAATTTCATTCACGTTTACCCATTTCTCAAATCTTGTGTTTAGGGCCCCTGGAAGCTTGAAAATCACTTTAAACATCTCAATTTATCTTTAAACATGATTTTCCATGTACAAATGTGAATTGTAGTTCAAAGAGGCAACATTTGAAAACGGACCATTTTTTTAAGTTTCTGAAGCATGTCGTAAGGGGGGGTGGTTATCTCTTTCACCAAAAAACGGGCATTTTTGATTGAACAATAAAGGCCTCCAAATGTTATTTTATTCACTTCCCGTGGAGGAGAAACACTTTTTAAGGCCGCAGAAAGAGTAAATTGGCCAATTTCATTCACGTTTACCCATTTCTCAAATCTTGTGTTTAGGGCCCCCGGAAGCTTGAAAATCACTTTAAACATCTCAATTTATCTTTAAACATGATTTTCCATGTACAAATGTGAATTGTAGTTCAAAGAGGCAACATTTGAAAACGGACCATTTTTTTAGTTTCTGAAGCATGTCGTAAGGGGGTGTGGTTATCTCTTTCGTCAAAAATCGGGCGTTTTCGCTTAAACAATAAAGGACTACAAATGTTATTTAATTCACTTCCCGTGGAGGAGAAACACTTTTTAAGGCCTCAGAGTGAGTAAATTGGCCATTTTCATTCACTTTTACCCATTTCTCAAATCTTGTGTTTAGGGCCCCTGGAAGCTTGAAAATCACTTTAAACATCTCAATTTATCTTTAAACATGATTTTCCATGTACAAATGTGAATTGTAGTTCAGAGAGGCAACATTTGAAAACGGACCATTTTTTTAGTTTCTGAAGCATGTCGTAAGGGGGGGTGGTTATCTCTTTCGTCAAAAATCGGGCGTTTTCGCTTGAACAATAAAGGCCTACAAATGTTATTTAATTCACTTCCCGTGGAGGAGAAACACTTTTTAAGGCCTCAGAATGAGTAAATTGGCCATTTTCATTCACTTTTAGCCATTCCTCAAATCTCGTGTTTAAGGCCCCTGGAAGCATGAAAATCACTTTAAACATCTCAATTCATCTTTAAAAGTGATTTTCCACGTACAAATGTGAATTGTAGTTCAAAGAGGCGACATTTGAAAACGGACCATTTTTTTTTGTTTCTGAAGCATGTCGTAAGGGGGGTGGTTATCTCTTTCATCAAAAATCAGGCGTTTTTGATTGAACAATAAAGGCCTACAAATGTTATTTAGTTCACTTTCTGGGGTGGAGAAAAACTTTTTAAGGCCTCAGAGTGAATAAATTGGACATTTTCATTCACATTTACCCATTCCTCAAATCTTGTGTTTAGGGCCCCTGGAAGCTTGAAAATCACTTTAAACATCTAATTTCATCTCTAAAAGTGATTATCCACGTACAAATGTGAATTGTAGTTCAAAGACGAAACATTTGAAAATTGACCATTTTTTTCGTTTCTGACGCATGTCGTAAGGGGGGGTGGTTATCTCTTTCACCAAAAAACGGGCATTTTTGATTGAACAATAAAGGCCTCCAAATGTTATTTTATTCACTTCCCGTGGAGGAGAAACACTTTTTAAGGCCGCAGAGAGAGTAAATTGGCCATTTTCATTCACGTTTACCCATTTCTCAAATCTTGTGTTTAGGGCCCCTGGAAGCTTGAAAATCACTTTAAACATCTCATTTTATCTCTAAAAGTGATTATCCACGTACAATGTTAATTGTAGTTCAAAGAGGCAACATTTGAAAACGGACCATTTTTTTAGTTTCTGAAGCATGTCGTAAGGGGGGGTGGTTATCTCTTTCGTCAAAAATCGGGCGTTTTCGCTTGAACAATAAATGCCTACAAATGTTATTTAATTCACTTCCCATGGAGGAGAAACACTTTTTAAGGCCTCAGAGTGAGTAAATTGGCCATTTTCATTCACTTTTACCCATTTCTCAAATCTTGTGTTTAGGGCCCCTGGAAGCTTGAAAATCACTTTAAACATCTCAATTTATCTTTAAACATGATTTTCCATGTACAAATGTGAATTGTAGTTCAAAGAGGCAACATTTGAAAACGGACCATTTTTTTAGTTTCTGAAGCATGTCGTAAGGGGGGGTGGTTATCTCTTTCGTCAAAAATCGGGCGATTTCGCTTGAACAATAAAGGCCTACAAATGTTATTTAATTCACTTCCCGTGGAGGAGAAACACTTTTTAAGGCCTCAGAGTGAGTAAATTGGCCATTTTCATTCACTTTTACCCATTTCTCAAATCTTGTGTTTAGGGCCCCTGGAAGCTTGAAAATCACTTTAAACATCTAATTTTATCTCTAAAAGTGATTATCCACGTACAAATGTGAATTGTCATTCAAAGACGCGACATTTGAAAATGGACTATTTTTTTCGTTTCTGAAGCATATCGTAAGGGGGGGGGGTTATCTCTTTCACCAAAAAACAGGCGTTTTTGATTGAACAATAAAGGCCTCCAAATGTTATTTAATTCACTTCCCGTGGAGGAGAAACACTTTTTAAGGCCTCAGAGTGAGTAAATTGGCCATTTTCATTCACTTTTACCCATTTCTCAAATCTTGTGTTTAGGGCCCCTGGAAGCTTGAAAATCACTTTAAACATCTAATTTTATCTCTAAAAGTGATTATCCACGTACAAATGTGAATTGTCGTTCAAAGACGCAACATTTGAAAATGGACCATTTTTTTTGTTTCTGAAGCATGTCGTAAGGGGGGGTGGTTATCTCTTTCGTCAAAAATCGGGCTTTTTCGCTTGAACAATAAAGGCCTACAAATGTTATTTAATTCACTTCCCGTGGAGGAGAAACACTTTTTAAGGCCTCAGAGTGAGTAAATTGGCCATTTTCATTCACTTTTACCCATTTCTCAAATCTTGTGTTTAGGGCCCCTGGAAGCTTGAAAATCACTTTAAACATCTCATTTTATCTCTAAAAGTGATTATCCACGTACAAATGTGAATTGTCGTTCAAAGACGCAACATTTGAAAGTGGACCATTTTGTTCGTTTCTGAAGCATGTCGTAAGGGGGGGTGGTTATCTCTTTCACCAAAAAACAGGCGTTTTTGATTGAACAATAAAGGCCTCGAAATATTATTTTATTCACTTCCCGTGGAGGAGAAACACTTTTTAAGGCCGCAGAGTGAGTAAATTGGCCATTTTCATTCACTTTTACCCATCCCTCAAATCTCGTGTTTCAGGCCCCTGGAAGCATGAAAATCACTTTAAACATCTCAATTTATCTTTAAACATGATTATCCACGTACAAATGTGAATTGTCGTTCAAAGACGCAACATTTGAAAGTGGACCATTTTGTTCGTTTCTGAAGCATGTCGTAAGGGGGGTGGTTATCTCTTTCACCAAAAAACAGGCGTTTTTGATTGAACAATAAAGGCCTCGAAATATTATTTTATTCACTTCCCGTGGAGGAGAAACACTTTTTAAGGCCGCAGAGTGAGTAAATTGGCCATTTTCATTCACTTTTACCCATCCCTCAAATCTCGTGTTTCAGGCCCCTGGAAGCATGAAAATCACTTTAAACATCTCAATTTATCTTTAAACATGATTTTCCATGTACAAATGTGAATTGTAGTTCAAAGAGGCAACATTTGAAAACGGACCATTTTTTTAGTTTCTGAAGCATGTCGTAAGGGGGGGTGGTTATCTCTTTCGTCAAAAATCGGGCGTTTTCGCTTGAACAATAAAGGCCTACAAATGTTATTTAATTCACTTCCCGTGGAGGAGAAACACTTTTTAAGGCCTTAGAGTGAGTAAATTGGCCATTTTCATTCACTTTTACCATTTTCTCAAATCTTGTGTTTAGGGCCCCTGGAAGCTTGAAAATCACTTTAAACATCTAATGTTATCTCTAAAAGTGATTATCCACGTACAAATGTGAATTGTCGTTCAAAGACGCAACATTTGAAAATGGACTATTTTTTTCGTTTCTGAAGCATGTCGTAAGGGGGGGTGGTTATCTCTTTCACCAAAAAACAGGCGTTTTTGATTGAACAATAAAGGCCTCGAAACATTATTTTATACTTCCCGTGGAGGAGAAACACTTTTTAAGGCCTCAGAATGAGTAAATTGGCCATTGCCATTCACTTTTAGCCATTCCTCAAATCTCGTGTTTAAGGCCCCTGGAAGCATGAAAATCACTTTAAACATCTCAATTCATCTTTAAAAGTGATTTTCCACGTACAAATGTGAATTGTAGTTCAAAGAGGCGACATTTGAAAACGGACCATTTTTTTTTGTTTCTGAAGCATGTCGTAAGGGGGGGTGGTTATCTCTTTCATCAAAAATCAGGCGTTTTTGATTGAACAATAAAGGCCTACAAATGTTATTTAATTCACTTTCTGGGGTGGAGAAAAACTTTTTAAGGCCTCAGAGTGAATAAATTGGACATTTTCATTCACATTTACCCATTCCTCAAATCTTGTGTTTAGGGCCCCTGGAAGCTTGAAAATCACTTTAAACATCTAATTTCATCTCTAAAAGTGATTATCCACGTACAAATGTGAATTGTAGTTCAAAGACGAAACATTTGAAAATTGACCATTTTTTTCGTTTCTGACGCATGTCGTAAGGGGGGGTGGTTATCTCTTTCACCAAAAAACGGGCATTTTTGATTGAACAATAAAGGCCTCCAAATGTTATTTTATTCACTTCCCGTGGAGGAGAAACACTTTTTAAGGCCGCAGAGAGAGTAAATTGGCCATTTTCATTCACGTTTACCCATTTCTCAAATCTTGTGTTTAGGGCCCCTGGAAGCTTGAAAATCACTTTAAACATCTCATTTTATCTCTAAAAGTGATTATCCACGTACAATGTTAATTGTAGTTCAAAGAGGCAACATTTGAAAACGGACCATTTTTTTAGTTTCTGAAGCATGTCGTAAGGGGGGGTGGTTATCTCTTTCGTCAAAAATCGGGCGTTTTCGCTTGAACAATAAATGCCTACAAATGTTATTTAATTCACTTCCCATGGAGGAGAAACACTTTTTAAGGCCTCAGAGTGAGTAAATTGGCCATTTTCATTCACTTTTACCCATTTCTCAAATCTTGTGTTTAGGGCCCCTGGAAGCTTGAAAATCACTTTAAACATCTCAATTTATCTTTAAACATGATTTTCCATGTACAAATGTGAATTGTAGTTCAAAGAGGCAACATTTGAAAACGGACCATTTTTTTAGTTTCTGAAGCATGTCGTAAGGGGGGGTGGTTATCTCTTTCGTCAAAAATCGGGCGATTTCGCTTGAACAATAAAGGCCTACAAATGTTATTTAATTCACTTCCCGTGGAGGAGAAACACTTTTTAAGGCCTCAGAGTGAGTAAATTGGCCATTTTCATTCACTTTTACCCATTTCTCAAATCTTGTGTTTAGGGCCCCTGGAAGCTTGAAAATCACTTTAAACATCTAATTTTATCTCTAAAAGTGATTATCCACGTACAAATGTGAATTGTCATTCAAAGACGCGACATTTGAAAATGGACTATTTTTTTCGTTTCTGAAGCATATCGTAAGGGGGGGGGGTTATCTCTTTCACCAAAAAACAGGCGTTTTTGATTGAACAATAAAGGCCTCCAAATGTTATTTAATTCACTTCCCGTGGAGGAGAAACACTTTTTAAGGCCTCAGAGTGAGTAAATTGGCCATTTTCATTCACTTTTACCCATTTCTCAAATCTTGTGTTTAGGGCCCCTGGAAGCTTGAAAATCACTTTAAACATCTAATTTTATCTCTAAAAGTGATTATCCACGTACAAATGTGAATTGTCGTTCAAAGACGCAACATTTGAAAATGGACCATTTTTTTTGTTTCTGAAGCATGTCGTAAGGGGGGGTGGTTATCTCTTTCGTCAAAAATCGGGCTTTTTCGCTTGAACAATAAAGGCCTACAAATGTTATTTAATTCACTTCCCGTGGAGGAGAAACACTTTTTAAGGCCTCAGAGTGAGTAAATTGGCCATTTTCATTCACTTTTACCCATTTCTCAAATCTTGTGTTTAGGGCCCCTGGAAGCTTGAAAATCACTTTAAACATCTCATTTTATCTCTAAAAGTGATTATCCACGTACAAATGTGAATTGTCGTTCAAAGACGCAACATTTGAAAGTGGACCATTTTGTTCGTTTCTGAAGCATGTCGTAAGGGGGGGTGGTTATCTCTTTCACCAAAAAACAGGCGTTTTTGATTGAACAATAAAGGCCTCGAAATATTATTTTATTCACTTCCCGTGGAGGAGAAACACTTTTTAAGGCCGCAGAGTGAGTAAATTGGCCATTTTCATTCACTTTTACCCATCCCTCAAATCTCGTGTTTCAGGCCCCTGGAAGCATGAAAATCACTTTAAACATCTCAATTTATCTTTAAACATGATTATCCACGTACAAATGTGAATTGTCGTTCAAAGACGCAACATTTGAAAGTGGACCATTTTGTTCGTTTCTGAAGCATGTCGTAAGGGGGGTGGTTATCTCTTTCACCAAAAAACAGGCGTTTTTGATTGAACAATAAAGGCCTCGAAATATTATTTTATTCACTTCCCGTGGAGGAGAAACACTTTTTAAGGCCGCAGAGTGAGTAAATTGGCCATTTTCATTCACTTTTACCCATCCCTCAAATCTCGTGTTTCAGGCCCCTGGAAGCATGAAAATCACTTTAAACATCTCAATTTATCTTTAAACATGATTATCCACGTACAAATGTGAATTGTCGTTCAAAGACGCAACATTTGAAAGTGGACCATTTTTTTCGTTTCTGAAGCATGTCGTAAGGGGGGTGGTTATCTCTTTCACAAAAAACAGGCGTTTTTGATTGAACAATAAAGGCCTCGAAATATTATTTTATTCACTTCCCGTGGAGGAGAAACACTTTTTAAGGCCGCAGAGTGAGTAAATTGGCCATTTTCATTCACTTTTACCCATTCCTCAAATCTCGTGTTTCAGGCCCCTGGAAGCATGAAAAGCACTTTAAACATCTCAATTTATCTTTAAACATGATTTTCCATGTACAAATGTGAATTGTAGTTCAAAGAGGCAACATTTGAAAACGGACCATTTTTTTAGTTTCTGAAGCATGTCGTGAGGGGGGGTGGTTATCTCTTTCGTCAAAAATCGGGCGTTTTCGCTTGAACAATAAAGGCCTACAAATGTTATTTAATTCACTTCCCGTGGAGGAGAAACACTTTTTAAAGCCTCAGAGTGAGTAAATTGGCCATTTTCATTCACTTTTACCCTTTTCTCAAATCTTGTGTTTAGGGCCCCTGGAAGCTTGAAAATCACTTCAAACATCTCAATTTATCTTTAAACATGATTTTCCATGTACAAATGTGAATTGTAGTTCAAAGAGGCAACATTTGAAAACGGACCATTTTTTTAGTTTCTGAAGCATGTCGTAAGGGGGGGTGGTTATCTCTTTCATCAAAAATCCGGCGTTTTCGCTTGAACAATAAAGGCCTACAAATGTTATTTAATTCACTTCCCGTGGAGGAGAAACACTTTTTAAGGCCTCAGAGTGAGTAAATTGGCCATTTTCATTCACTTTTACCCTTTTCTCAAATCTTGTGTTTAGGGCCCCTGGAAGCTTGAAAATCACTTTAAACATCTAATTTTATCTCTAAAAGTGATTATCCACGTACAAATGTGAATTGTCGTTCAAAGACGCAACATTTGAAAATGGACTATTTTTTTCGTTTCTGAAGCATGTCGTAAGGGGGGGTGGTTATCTCTTTCAGCAAAAAACGGGCATTTTTGATTGAACAATAAAGGCCTCCAAATGTTATTTTATTCACTTCCCGTGGAGGAGAAACACTTTTTAAGGCCGCAGAGAGAGTAAATTGGCCATTTTCATTCACGTTTACCCATTTCTCAAATCTTGTGTTTAGGGCCCCTGGAAGCTTGAAAATCACTTTAAACATCTCATTTTATCTCTAAAAGTGATTATCCACGTACAAATGTGAATTGTCGTTTAAAGACGCAACATTTGAAAATGGACCATTTTTTTCGTTTCTGAAGCATGTCGTAAGGGGGGGTGGTTATCACTTTCACCAAAAAACAGGCGTTTTTAATTGAACAATAAAGGCCTCGAAATATTATTTTATTCACTTCCCGTGGAGGAGAAACACTTTTTAAGGCCACAGAATGAGTAAATTGGCCATTTTCATTCACTTTTAGCCATTCCTCAAATCTCGTGTTTAAGGCCCCTGGAAGCATGAAAATCACTTTAAACATCTCAATTTATCTTTAAAAGTGATTTTCCACGTACAAATGTGAATTGTAGTTCAAAGAGGCGACATTTGAAAACGGACCATTTTTTTAGTTTCTGAAGCATGTCGTAAGGGGGGGTGGTTATCTCTTTCATCAAAAATCGGGCGTTTTTGATTGAACAATAAAGGCCTACAAATGTTATTTAATTCACTTTCTAGGGTGGAGAAAAACTTTTTAAGGCCTCAGAGTGAATAAATTGGCCATTTTCATTCACATTTACCCATTCCTCAAATCTTGTGTTTAGGGCCCCTGGAAGCTTGAAAATCACTTTAAACATCTAATTTCATCTCTAAAAGTGATTATCCACGTACAAATGTGAATTGTAGTTCAAAGACGCAACATTTGAAAATGGACCATTTTTTTTCGTTTCTGACGCATGTCGTAAGGGGGGGTGGTTATCTCTTTCACCAAAAAACGGGCATTTTTGATTGAACAATAAAGGCCTCCAAATGTTATTTTATTCACTTCCCGTGGAGGAGAAACCCTTTTTAAGGCCGCAGAAAGAGTAAATTGGCCAATTTCATTCACGTTTACCCATTTCTCAAATCTTGTGTTTAGGGCCCCTGGAAGCTTGAAAATCACTTTAAACATCTCAATTTATCTTTAAACATGATTTTCCATGTACAAATGTGAATTGTAGTTCAAAGAGGCAACATTTGAAAACGGACCATTTTTTTAAGTTTCTGAAGCATGTCGTAAGGGGGGGTGGTTATCTCTTTCACCAAAAAACGGGCATTTTTGATTGAACAATAAAGGCCTCCAAATGTTATTTTATTCACTTCCCGTGGAGGAGAAACACTTTTTAAGGCCGCAGAAAGAGTAAATTGGCCAATTTCATTCACGTTTACCCATTTCTCAAATCTTGTGTTTAGGGCCCCCGGAAGCTTGAAAATCACTTTAAACATCTCAATTTATCTTTAAACATGATTTTCCATGTACAAATGTGAATTGTAGTTCAAAGAGGCAACATTTGAAAACGGACCATTTTTTTAGTTTCTGAAGCATGTCGTAAGGGGGTGTGGTTATCTCTTTCGTCAAAAATCGGGCGTTTTCGCTTAAACAATAAAGGACTACAAATGTTATTTAATTCACTTCCCGTGGAGGAGAAACACTTTTTAAGGCCTCAGAGTGAGTAAATTGGCCATTTTCATTCACTTTTACCCATTTCTCAAATCTTGTGTTTAGGGCCCCTGGAAGCTTGAAAATCACTTTAAACATCTCAATTTATCTTTAAACATGATTTTCCATGTACAAATGTGAATTGTAGTTCAGAGAGGCAACATTTGAAAACGGACCATTTTTTTAGTTTCTGAAGCATGTCGTAAGGGGGGGTGGTTATCTCTTTCGTCAAAAATCGGGCGTTTTCGCTTGAACAATAAAGGCCTACAAATGTTATTTAATTCACTTCCCGTGGAGGAGAAACACTTTTTAAGGCCTCAGAATGAGTAAATTGGCCATTTTCATTCACTTTTAGCCATTCCTCAAATCTCGTGTTTAAGGCCCCTGGAAGCATGAAAATCACTTTAAACATCTCAATTCATCTTTAAAAGTGATTTTCCACGTACAAATGTGAATTGTAGTTCAAAGAGGCGACATTTGAAAACGGACCATTTTTTTTTGTTTCTGAAGCATGTCGTAAGGGGGGGTGGTTATCTCTTTCATCAAAAATCAGGCGTTTTTGATTGAACAATAAAGGCCTACAAATGTTATTTAGTTCACTTTCTGGGGTGGAGAAAAACTTTTTAAGGCCTCAGAGTGAATAAATTGGACATTTTCATTCACATTTACCCATTCCTCAAATCTTGTGTTTAGGGCCCCTGGAAGCTTGAAAATCACTTTAAACATCTAATTTCATCTCTAAAAGTGATTATCCACGTACAAATGTGAATTGTAGTTCAAAGACGAAACATTTGAAAATTGACCATTTTTTTCGTTTCTGACGCATGTCGTAAGGGGGGGTGGTTATCTCTTTCACCAAAAAACGGGCATTTTTGATTGAACAATAAAGGCCTCCAAATGTTATTTTATTCACTTCCCGTGGAGGAGAAACACTTTTTAAGGCCGCAGAGAGAGTAAATTGGCCATTTTCATTCACGTTTACCCATTTCTCAAATCTTGTGTTTAGGGCCCCTGGAAGCTTGAAAATCACTTTAAACATCTCATTTTATCTCTAAAAGTGATTATCCACGTACAATGTTAATTGTAGTTCAAAGAGGCAACATTTGAAAACGGACCATTTTTTTAGTTTCTGAAGCATGTCGTAAGGGGGGGTGGTTATCTCTTTCGTCAAAAATCGGGCGTTTTCGCTTGAACAATAAATGCCTACAAATGTTATTTAATTCACTTCCCATGGAGGAGAAACACTTTTTAAGGCCTCAGAGTGAGTAAATTGGCCATTTTCATTCACTTTTACCCATTTCTCAAATCTTGTGTTTAGGGCCCCTGGAAGCTTGAAAATCACTTTAAACATCTCAATTTATCTTTAAACATGATTTTCCATGTACAAATGTGAATTGTAGTTCAAAGAGGCAACATTTGAAAACGGACCATTTTTTTAGTTTCTGAAGCATGTCGTAAGGGGGGGTGGTTATCTCTTTCGTCAAAAATCGGGCGATTTCGCTTGAACAATAAAGGCCTACAAATGTTATTTAATTCACTTCCCGTGGAGGAGAAACACTTTTTAAGGCCTCAGAGTGAGTAAATTGGCCATTTTCATTCACTTTTACCCATTTCTCAAATCTTGTGTTTAGGGCCCCTGGAAGCTTGAAAATCACTTTAAACATCTAATTTTATCTCTAAAAGTGATTATCCACGTACAAATGTGAATTGTCATTCAAAGACGCGACATTTGAAAATGGACTATTTTTTTCGTTTCTGAAGCATATCGTAAGGGGGGGGGGTTATCTCTTTCACCAAAAAACAGGCGTTTTTGATTGAACAATAAAGGCCTCCAAATGTTATTTAATTCACTTCCCGTGGAGGAGAAACACTTTTTAAGGCCTCAGAGTGAGTAAATTGGCCATTTTCATTCACTTTTACCCATTTCTCAAATCTTGTGTTTAGGGCCCCTGGAAGCTTGAAAATCACTTTAAACATCTAATTTTATCTCTAAAAGTGATTATCCACGTACAAATGTGAATTGTCGTTCAAAGACGCAACATTTGAAAATGGACCATTTTTTTTGTTTCTGAAGCATGTCGTAAGGGGGGGTGGTTATCTCTTTCGTCAAAAATCGGGCTTTTTCGCTTGAACAATAAAGGCCTACAAATGTTATTTAATTCACTTCCCGTGGAGGAGAAACACTTTTTAAGGCCTCAGAGTGAGTAAATTGGCCATTTTCATTCACTTTTACCCATTTCTCAAATCTTGTGTTTAGGGCCCCTGGAAGCTTGAAAATCACTTTAAACATCTCATTTTATCTCTAAAAGTGATTATCCACGTACAAATGTGAATTGTCGTTCAAAGACGCAACATTTGAAAGTGGACCATTTTGTTCGTTTCTGAAGCATGTCGTAAGGGGGGGTGGTTATCTCTTTCACCAAAAAACAGGCGTTTTTGATTGAACAATAAAGGCCTCGAAATATTATTTTATTCACTTCCCGTGGAGGAGAAACACTTTTTAAGGCCGCAGAGTGAGTAAATTGGCCATTTTCATTCACTTTTACCCATCCCTCAAATCTCGTGTTTCAGGCCCCTGGAAGCATGAAAATCACTTTAAACATCTCAATTTATCTTTAAACATGATTATCCACGTACAAATGTGAATTGTCGTTCAAAGACGCAACATTTGAAAGTGGACCATTTTGTTCGTTTCTGAAGCATGTCGTAAGGGGGGTGGTTATCTCTTTCACCAAAAAACAGGCGTTTTTGATTGAACAATAAAGGCCTCGAAATATTATTTTATTCACTTCCCGTGGAGGAGAAACACTTTTTAAGGCCGCAGAGTGAGTAAATTGGCCATTTTCATTCACTTTTACCCATCCCTCAAATCTCGTGTTTCAGGCCCCTGGAAGCATGAAAATCACTTTAAACATCTCAATTTATCTTTAAACATGATTTTCCATGTACAAATGTGAATTGTAGTTCAAAGAGGCAACATTTGAAAACGGACCATTTTTTTAGTTTCTGAAGCATGTCGTAAGGGGGGGTGGTTATCTCTTTCGTCAAAAATCGGGCGTTTTCGCTTGAACAATAAAGGCCTACAAATGTTATTTAATTCACTTCCCGTGGAGGAGAAACACTTTTTAAGGCCTTAGAGTGAGTAAATTGGCCATTTTCATTCACTTTTACCATTTTCTCAAATCTTGTGTTTAGGGCCCCTGGAAGCTTGAAAATCACTTTAAACATCTAATGTTATCTCTAAAAGTGATTATCCACGTACAAATGTGAATTGTCGTTCAAAGACGCAACATTTGAAAATGGACTATTTTTTTCGTTTCTGAAGCATGTCGTAAGGGGGGGTGGTTATCTCTTTCACCAAAAAACAGGCGTTTTTGATTGAACAATAAAGGCCTCGAAACATTATTTTATACTTCCCGTGGAGGAGAAACACTTTTTAAGGCCTCAGAATGAGTAAATTGGCCATTGCCATTCACTTTTAGCCATTCCTCAAATCTCGTGTTTAAGGCCCCTGGAAGCATGAAAATCACTTTAAACATCTCAATTCATCTTTAAAAGTGATTTTCCACGTACAAATGTGAATTGTAGTTCAAAGAGGCGACATTTGAAAACGGACCATTTTTTTTTGTTTCTGAAGCATGTCGTAAGGGGGGGTGGTTATCTCTTTCATCAAAAATCAGGCGTTTTTGATTGAACAATAAAGGCCTACAAATGTTATTTAATTCACTTTCTGGGGTGGAGAAAAACTTTTTAAGGCCTCAGAGTGAATAAATTGGACATTTTCATTCACATTTACCCATTCCTCAAATCTTGTGTTTAGGGCCCCTGGAAGCTTGAAAATCACTTTAAACATCTAATTTCATCTCTAAAAGTGATTATCCACGTACAAATGTGAATTGTAGTTCAAAGACGAAACATTTGAAAATTGACCATTTTTTTCGTTTCTGACGCATGTCGTAAGGGGGGGTGGTTATCTCTTTCACCAAAAAACGGGCATTTTTGATTGAACAATAAAGGCCTCCAAATGTTATTTTATTCACTTCCCGTGGAGGAGAAACACTTTTTAAGGCCGCAGAGAGAGTAAATTGGCCATTTTCATTCACGTTTACCCATTTCTCAAATCTTGTGTTTAGGGCCCCTGGAAGCTTGAAAATCACTTTAAACATCTCATTTTATCTCTAAAAGTGATTATCCACGTACAATGTTAATTGTAGTTCAAAGAGGCAACATTTGAAAACGGACCATTTTTTTAGTTTCTGAAGCATGTCGTAAGGGGGGGTGGTTATCTCTTTCGTCAAAAATCGGGCGTTTTCGCTTGAACAATAAATGCCTACAAATGTTATTTAATTCACTTCCCATGGAGGAGAAACACTTTTTAAGGCCTCAGAGTGAGTAAATTGGCCATTTTCATTCACTTTTACCCATTTCTCAAATCTTGTGTTTAGGGCCCCTGGAAGCTTGAAAATCACTTTAAACATCTCAATTTATCTTTAAACATGATTTTCCATGTACAAATGTGAATTGTAGTTCAAAGAGGCAACATTTGAAAACGGACCATTTTTTTAGTTTCTGAAGCATGTCGTAAGGGGGGGTGGTTATCTCTTTCGTCAAAAATCGGGCGATTTCGCTTGAACAATAAAGGCCTACAAATGTTATTTAATTCACTTCCCGTGGAGGAGAAACACTTTTTAAGGCCTCAGAGTGAGTAAATTGGCCATTTTCATTCACTTTTACCCATTTCTCAAATCTTGTGTTTAGGGCCCCTGGAAGCTTGAAAATCACTTTAAACATCTAATTTTATCTCTAAAAGTGATTATCCACGTACAAATGTGAATTGTCATTCAAAGACGCGACATTTGAAAATGGACTATTTTTTTCGTTTCTGAAGCATATCGTAAGGGGGGGGGGTTATCTCTTTCACCAAAAAACAGGCGTTTTTGATTGAACAATAAAGGCCTCCAAATGTTATTTAATTCACTTCCCGTGGAGGAGAAACACTTTTTAAGGCCTCAGAGTGAGTAAATTGGCCATTTTCATTCACTTTTACCCATTTCTCAAATCTTGTGTTTAGGGCCCCTGGAAGCTTGAAAATCACTTTAAACATCTAATTTTATCTCTAAAAGTGATTATCCACGTACAAATGTGAATTGTCGTTCAAAGACGCAACATTTGAAAATGGACCATTTTTTTTGTTTCTGAAGCATGTCGTAAGGGGGGGTGGTTATCTCTTTCGTCAAAAATCGGGCTTTTTCGCTTGAACAATAAAGGCCTACAAATGTTATTTAATTCACTTCCCGTGGAGGAGAAACACTTTTTAAGGCCTCAGAGTGAGTAAATTGGCCATTTTCATTCACTTTTACCCATTTCTCAAATCTTGTGTTTAGGGCCCCTGGAAGCTTGAAAATCACTTTAAACATCTCATTTTATCTCTAAAAGTGATTATCCACGTACAAATGTGAATTGTCGTTCAAAGACGCAACATTTGAAAGTGGACCATTTTGTTCGTTTCTGAAGCATGTCGTAAGGGGGGGTGGTTATCTCTTTCACCAAAAAACAGGCGTTTTTGATTGAACAATAAAGGCCTCGAAATATTATTTTATTCACTTCCCGTGGAGGAGAAACACTTTTTAAGGCCGCAGAGTGAGTAAATTGGCCATTTTCATTCACTTTTACCCATCCCTCAAATCTCGTGTTTCAGGCCCCTGGAAGCATGAAAATCACTTTAAACATCTCAATTTATCTTTAAACATGATTATCCACGTACAAATGTGAATTGTCGTTCAAAGACGCAACATTTGAAAGTGGACCATTTTGTTCGTTTCTGAAGCATGTCGTAAGGGGGGTGGTTATCTCTTTCACCAAAAAACAGGCGTTTTTGATTGAACAATAAAGGCCTCGAAATATTATTTTATTCACTTCCCGTGGAGGAGAAACACTTTTTAAGGCCGCAGAGTGAGTAAATTGGCCATTTTCATTCACTTTTACCCATCCCTCAAATCTCGTGTTTCAGGCCCCTGGAAGCATGAAAATCACTTTAAACATCTCAATTTATCTTTAAACATGATTTTCCATGTACAAATGTGAATTGTAGTTCAAAGAGGCAACATTTGAAAACGGACCATTTTTTTAGTTTCTGAAGCATGTCGTAAGGGGGGGTGGTTATCTCTTTCGTCAAAAATCGGGCGTTTTCGCTTGAACAATAAAGGCCTACAAATGTTATTTAATTCACTTCCCGTGGAGGAGAAACACTTTTTAAGGCCTTAGAGTGAGTAAATTGGCCATTTTCATTCACTTTTACCATTTTCTCAAATCTTGTGTTTAGGGCCCCTGGAAGCTTGAAAATCACTTTAAACATCTAATGTTATCTCTAAAAGTGATTATCCACGTACAAATGTGAATTGTCGTTCAAAGACGCAACATTTGAAAATGGACTATTTTTTTCGTTTCTGAAGCATGTCGTAAGGGGGGGTGGTTATCTCTTTCACCAAAAAACAGGCGTTTTTGATTGAACAATAAAGGCCTCGAAACATTATTTTATACTTCCCGTGGAGGAGAAACACTTTTTAAGGCCTCAGAATGAGTAAATTGGCCATTGCCATTCACTTTTAGCCATTCCTCAAATCTCGTGTTTAAGGCCCCTGGAAGCATGAAAATCACTTTAAACATCTCAATTCATCTTTAAAAGTGATTTTCCACGTACAAATGTGAATTGTAGTTCAAAGAGGCGACATTTGAAAACGGACCATTTTTTTTTGTTTCTGAAGCATGTCGTAAGGGGGGGTGGTTATCTCTTTCATCAAAAATCAGGCGTTTTTGATTGAACAATAAAGGCCTACAAATGTTATTTAATTCACTTTCTGGGGTGGAGAAAAACTTTTTAAGGCCTCAGAGTGAATAAATTGGACATTTTCATTCACATTTACCCATTCCTCAAATCTTGTGTTTAGGGCCCCTGGAAGCTTGAAAATCACTTTAAACATCTAATTTCATCTCTAAAAGTGATTATCCACGTACAAATGTGAATTGTAGTTCAAAGACGAAACATTTGAAAATTGACCATTTTTTTCGTTTCTGACGCATGTCGTAAGGGGGGGTGGTTATCTCTTTCACCAAAAAACGGGCATTTTTGATTGAACAATAAAGGCCTCCAAATGTTATTTTATTCACTTCCCGTGGAGGAGAAACACTTTTTAAGGCCGCAGAGAGAGTAAATTGGCCATTTTCATTCACGTTTACCCATTTCTCAAATCTTGTGTTTAGGGCCCCTGGAAGCTTGAAAATCACTTTAAACATCTCATTTTATCTCTAAAAGTGATTATCCACGTACAATGTTAATTGTAGTTCAAAGAGGCAACATTTGAAAACGGACCATTTTTTTAGTTTCTGAAGCATGTCGTAAGGGGGGGTGGTTATCTCTTTCGTCAAAAATCGGGCGTTTTCGCTTGAACAATAAATGCCTACAAATGTTATTTAATTCACTTCCCATGGAGGAGAAACACTTTTTAAGGCCTCAGAGTGAGTAAATTGGCCATTTTCATTCACTTTTACCCATTTCTCAAATCTTGTGTTTAGGGCCCCTGGAAGCTTGAAAATCACTTTAAACATCTCAATTTATCTTTAAACATGATTTTCCATGTACAAATGTGAATTGTAGTTCAAAGAGGCAACATTTGAAAACGGACCATTTTTTTAGTTTCTGAAGCATGTCGTAAGGGGGGGTGGTTATCTCTTTCGTCAAAAATCGGGCGATTTCGCTTGAACAATAAAGGCCTACAAATGTTATTTAATTCACTTCCCGTGGAGGAGAAACACTTTTTAAGGCCTCAGAGTGAGTAAATTGGCCATTTTCATTCACTTTTACCCATTTCTCAAATCTTGTGTTTAGGGCCCCTGGAAGCTTGAAAATCACTTTAAACATCTAATTTTATCTCTAAAAGTGATTATCCACGTACAAATGTGAATTGTCATTCAAAGACGCGACATTTGAAAATGGACTATTTTTTTCGTTTCTGAAGCATATCGTAAGGGGGGGGGGTTATCTCTTTCACCAAAAAACAGGCGTTTTTGATTGAACAATAAAGGCCTCCAAATGTTATTTAATTCACTTCCCGTGGAGGAGAAACACTTTTTAAGGCCTCAGAGTGAGTAAATTGGCCATTTTCATTCACTTTTACCCATTTCTCAAATCTTGTGTTTAGGGCCCCTGGAAGCTTGAAAATCACTTTAAACATCTCATTTTATCTCTAAAAGTGATTATCCACGTACAAATGTGAATTGTCGTTCAAAGACGCAACATTTGAAAATGGACCATTTTTTTTGTTTCTGAAGCATGTCGTAAGGGGGGGTGGTTATCTCTTTCGTCAAAAATCGGGCTTTTTCGCTTGAACAATAAAGGCCTACAAATGTTATTTAATTCACTTCCCGTGGAGGAGAAACACTTTTTAAGGCCTCAGAGTGAGTAAATTGGCCATTTTCATTCACTTTTACCCATTTCTCAAATCTTGTGTTTAGGGCCCCTGGAAGCTTGAAAATCACTTTAAACATCTCATTTTATCTCTAAAAGTGATTATCCACGTACAAATGTGAATTGTCGTTCAAAGACGCAACATTTGAAAGTGGACCATTTTGTTCGTTTCTGAAGCATGTCGTAAGGGGGGGTGGTTATCTCTTTCACCAAAAAACAGGCGTTTTTGATTGAACAATAAAGGCCTCGAAATATTATTTTATTCACTTCCCGTGGAGGAGAAACACTTTTTAAGGCCGCAGAGTGAGTAAATTGGCCATTTTCATTCACTTTTACCCATCCCTCAAATCTCGTGTTTCAGGCCCCTGGAAGCATGAAAATCACTTTAAACATCTCAATTTATCTTTAAACATGATTATCCACGTACAAATGTGAATTGTCGTTCAAAGACGCAACATTTGAAAGTGGACCATTTTGTTCGTTTCTGAAGCATGTCGTAAGGGGGGTGGTTATCTCTTTCACCAAAAAACAGGCGTTTTTGATTGAACAATAAAGGCCTCGAAATATTATTTTATTCACTTCCCGTGGAGGAGAAACACTTTTTAAGGCCGCAGAGTGAGTAAATTGGCCATTTTCATTCACTTTTACCCATCCCTCAAATCTCGTGTTTCAGGCCCCTGGAAGCATGAAAATCACTTTAAACATCTCAATTTATCTTTAAACATGATTTTCCATGTACAAATGTGAATTGTAGTTCAAAGAGGCAACATTTGAAAACGGACCATTTTTTTAGTTTCTGAAGCATGTCGTAAGGGGGGGTGGTTATCTCTTTCGTCAAAAATCGGGCGTTTTCGCTTGAACAATAAAGGCCTACAAATGTTATTTAATTCACTTCCCGTGGAGGAGAAACACTTTTTAAGGCCTTAGAGTGAGTAAATTGGCCATTTTCATTCACTTTTACCATTTTCTCAAATCTTGTGTTTAGGGCCCCTGGAAGCTTGAAAATCACTTTAAACATCTAATGTTATCTCTAAAAGTGATTATCCACGTACAAATGTGAATTGTCGTTCAAAGACGCAACATTTGAAAATGGACTATTTTTTTCGTTTCTGAAGCATGTCGTAAGGGGGGGTGGTTATCTCTTTCACCAAAAAACAGGCGTTTTTGATTGAACAATAAAGGCCTCGAAACATTATTTTATACTTCCCGTGGAGGAGAAACACTTTTTAAGGCCTCAGAATGAGTAAATTGGCCATTGCCATTCACTTTTAGCCATTCCTCAAATCTCGTGTTTAAGGCCCCTGGAAGCATGAAAATCACCTTAAACATCTCAATTCATCTTTAAAAGTGATTTTCCACGTACAAATGTGAATTGTAGTTCAAAGAGGCGACATTTGAAAACGGACCATTTTTTTTTGTTTCTGAAGCATGTCGTAAGGGGGGTGGTTATCTCTTTCATCAAAAATCGGGCGTTTTTGATTGAACAATAAAGGCCTACAAATGTTATTTAATTCACTTTCTGGGGTGGAGAAAAACTTTTTAAGGCCTCAGAGTGAATAAATTGGCCATTTCCATTCACATTTACCCATTCCTCAAATCTTGTGTTTAGGGCCCCTGGAAGCTTGAAAATCACTTTAAACATCTAATTTCATCTCTAAAAGTGATTATCCACGTACAAATGTGAATTGTAGTTCAAAGACGAAACATTTGAAAATGGACCATTTTTTTCGTTTCTGACGCATGTCGTAAGGGGGGGTGGTTATCTCTTTCACCAAAAAACGGGCATTTTTGATTGAACAATAAAGGCCTCCAAATGTTATTTTATTCACTTCCCGTGGAGGAGAAACACTTTTTAAGGCCGCAGAGAGAGTAAATTGGCCATTTTCATTCACGTTTACCCATTTCTCAAATCTTGTGTTTAGGGCCCCTGGAAGCTTGAAAATCATTTTAAACATCTCATTTTATCTCTAAAAGTGATTATCCACGTACAATGTTAATTGTAGTTCAAAGAGGCAAAATTTGAAAACGGACCATTTTTTTAGTTTCTGAAGCATGTCGTAAGGGGGGGTGCTTACCTCTTTCACAAAAAAACAGGCGTTTTTGATTGAACAATAAAGGCCTCGAAATATTATTTTATTCACTTCCCGTGGAGGAGAAACACTTTTTAAGGCCGCAGAGTGAGTAAATTGGCCATTTTCATTCACTTTTACCCATTCCTCAAATCTCGTGTTTCAGGCCCCTGGAAGCATGAAAATCACTTTAAACATCTTAATTTATCTTTAAACATGATTTTCCATGTACAAATGTGAATTGTAGTTCAAAGAGGCAACATTTGAAAACGGACCATTTTTTTAGTTTCTGAAGCATGTCGTAAGGGGGGGTGGTTATCTCTTTCATCAAAAATCCGGCGTTTTCGCTTGAACAATAAAGGCATACAAATGTTATTTAATTCACTTCCCGTGGAGGAGAAACACTTTTTAAGGCCTCAGAGTGAGTAAATTGGCCATTTTCATTCACTTTTACCCTTTTCTCAAATCTTGTGTTTAGGGCCCCTGGAAGCTTGAAAATTACTTTAAACATCTAATTTTATCTCTAAAAGTGATTATCCACGTACAAATGTGAATTGTCGTTCAAAGACGCAACATTTGAAAATGGACTATTTTTTTCGTTTCTGAAGCATGTCGTAAGGGGGGGTGGTTATCTCTTTCACCAAAAAACAGGCGTTTTTGATTGAACAATAAAGGCCTCGAAACATTATTTTATTCACTTCCCGTGGAGGAGAAACACTTTTTAAGGCCTCAGAATGAGTAAATTGGCCATTTTCATTCACTTTTAGCCATTCCTCAAATCTCGTGTTTAAGGCCCCTGGAAGCATGAAACTCACTTTAAACATCTCAATTCATCTTTAAAAGTGATTTTCCACGTACAAATGTGAATTGTAGTTCAAAGAGGCGACATTTGAAAACGGACCATTTTTTTTTGTTTCTGAAGCATGTCGTAAGGGGGGTGGTTATCTCTTTCATCAAAAATCGGGCGTTTTTGATTGAACAATAAAGGCCTACAAATGTTATTTAATTCACTTTCTAGGGTGGAGAAAAACTTTTTAAGGCCTCAGAGTGAATAAATTGGCCATTTTCATTCACATTTACCCATTCCTCAAATCTTGTGTTTAGGGCCCCTGGAAGCTTGAAAATCACTTTAAACATCTAATTTCATCTCTAAAAGTGATTACCCACGTACAAATGTGAATTGTAGTTCAAAGACGCAACATTTGAAAATGGACCATTTTTTTTCGTTTCTGACGCATGTCGTAAGGGGGGGTGGTTATCTCTTTCACCAAAAAACGGGCATTTTTGATTGAACAATAAAGGCCTCCAAATGTTATTTTATTCACTTCCCGTGGAGGAGAAACACTTTTTAAGGCCGCAGAGAGAGTAAATTGGCCAATTTCATTCACGTTTACCCATTTCTCAAATCTTGTGTTTAGGGCCCCTGGAAGCTTGAAAATCACTTTAAACATCTCAATTTATCTTTAAACATGATTTTCCATGTACAAATGTGAATTGTAGTTCAAAGAGGCAACATTTGAAAACGGACAATTTTTTTAGTTTCTGAAGCATGTCGTAACGGGGGGGTGGTTATCTCTTTCGTCAAAAATCGGGCGTTTTCGCTTAAACAATAAAGGACTACAAATGTTATTTAATTCACTTCCCGTGGAGGAGAAACACTTTTTAAGGCCTCAGAGTGAGTAAATTGGCCATTTTCATTCACTTTTACCCATTTCTCAAATCTTGTGTTTAGGGCCCCTGGAAGCTTGAAAATCACTTTAAACATCTCAATTTATCTTTAAACATGATTTTCCATGTACAAATGTGAATTGTAGTTCAGAGAGGCAACATTTGAAAACGGACCATTTTTTTAGTTTCTGAAGCATGTCGTAAGGGGGGTGGTTATCTCTTTCGTCAAAAATCGGGCGTTTTCGCTTGAACAATAAAGGCCTACAAATGTTATTTAATTCACTTCCCGTGGAGGAGAAACACTTTTTAAGGCCTCAGAGTGAGTAAATTGGCCATTTTCATTCACTTTTACCCATTTCTCAAATCTTGTGTTTAGGGCCCCTGGAAGCTTGAAAATCACTTTAAACATCTAATTTTATCTCTAAAAGTGATTATCCACGTACAAATGTGAATTGTCGTTCAAAGACGCAACATTTGAAAGTGGACCATTTTTTTCGTTTCTGAAGCATGTCGTAAGAGGGGGTGGTTATCTCTTTCACAAAAAACAGGCGTTTTTGATTGAACAATAAAGGCCTCGAAATATTATTTTATTCACGTCCCGTGGAGGAGAAACACTTTTTAAGGCCGCAGAGTGAGTAAATTGGCCATTTTCATTCACTTTTACCCATTCCTCAAATCTCGTGTTTCAGGCCCCTGGAAGCATGAAAATCACTTTAAACATCTCAATTTATCTTTAAACATGATTTTCCATGTACAAATGTGAATTGTAGTTCAAAGAGGCAACATTTGAAAACGGACCATTTTTTTAGTTTCTGAAGCATGTCGTGGGGGGGGGTGGTTATCTCTTTCGTCAAAAATCGGGCGTTTTCGCTTGAACAATAAAGGCCTACAAATGTCATTTAATTCACTTCCCGTGGAGGAGAAACACTTTTTAAAGCCTCAGAGTGAGTAAATTGGCCATTTTCATTTACTTTTACCCTTTTCTCAAATCTTGTGTTTAGGGCCCCTGGAAGCTTGAAAATCACTTCAAACATCTCAATTTATCTTTAAACATGATTTTCCATGTACAAATGTGAATTGTAGTTCAAAGAGGCAACATTTGAAAACGGACCATTTTTTTAGTTTCTGAAGCATGTCGTAAGGGGGGGTGGTTATCTCTTTCATCAAAAATCCGGCGTTTTCGCTTGAACAATAAAGGCCTACAAATGTTATTTAATTCACTTCCCGTGGAGGAGAAACACTTTTTAAGGCCTCAGAGTGAGTAAATTGGCCATTTTCATTCACTTTTACCCTTTTCTCAAATCTTGTGTTTAGGGCCCCTGGAAGCTTGAAAATCACTTTAAACATCTAATTTTATCTCTAAAAGTGATTATCCACGTACAAATGTGAATTGTCGTTCAAAGACGCAACATTTGAAAATGGACTATTTTTTTCGTTTCTGAAGCATGTCGTAAGGGGGGGTGGTTATCTTTTTCACCAAAAAACAGGCGTTTTTGATTGAACAATAAAGGCCTCGAAACATTATTTTATTCACTTCCCGTGGAGGAGAAACACTTTTTAAGGCCTCAGAATGAGTAAATTGGCCATTTTCATTCACTTTTAGCCATTCCTCAAATCTCGTGTTTAAGGCCCCTGGAAGCATGAAAATCACTTTAAACATCTCAATTCATCTTTAAAAGTGAATTTCCACGTACAAATGTGAATTGTAGTTCAAAGAGGCGACATTTGAAAACGGACCATTTTTTTTTGTTTCTGAAGCATGTCGTAAGGGGGGTGGTTATCTCTTTCATCAAAAATCGGGCGTTTTTGATTGAACAATAAAGGCCTACAAATGTTATTTAATTCACTTTGTGGGGTGGAGAAAAACTTTTTAAGGCCTCAGAGTGAATAAATTGGCCATTTTCATTCACATTTACCCATTCCTCAAATCTTGTGTTTAGGGCCCCTGGAAGCTTGAAAATCACTTTAAACATCTAATTTTATCTCTAAAAGTGATTATCCACGTACAATGTTAATTGCAGTTCAAAGAGGCAAAATTTGAAAACGGACCATTTTTTTAGTTTCTGAAGCATGTCGTAAGGGGGGTGGTTATCTCTTTCGTCAAAAATCGGGCGTTTTGCTTGAACAATAAATGCCTACAAATTTTATTTTATTCACTTCCCGTGGAGGAGAAACACTTTTTATGGCCTCAGAGTGAGTAAATTGGCCATTTTCATTCACTTTTACCCATTTCTCAAATCTTGTGTTTAGGGCCCCTGGAAGCTTGAAAATCACTTTAAACATCTAATTTTATCTCTAAAAGTGATTATCCACGTACAAATGTGAATTGTCGTTCAAAGACGCAACATTTGAAAATGGACCATTTTTTTCGTTTCTGAAGCATGTCGTAAGGGGGGGTGCTTATCTCTTTCACCAAAAAACAGGCGTTTTTGATTGAACAATAAAGGCCTCGAAATATTATTTTATTCACTTCCCGTGGAGGAGAAACACTTTTTAAGGCCGCAGAGTGAGTAAATTGGCCATTTTCATTCACTTTTACCCATTCCTCAAATCTCGTGTTTCAGGCCCCTGGAAGCATGAAAATCACTTTAAACATCTCAATTTATCTTTAAACATGATTTTCCATGTACAAATGTGAATTGTAGTTCAAAGAGGCAACATTTGAAAACGGACCATTTTTTTAGTTTCTGAAGCATGTCGTAAGGGGGGGGGTTATCTCTTTCGTCAAAAATCGGGCGATTTCGCTTGAACAATAAAGGCCTACAAATGTTATTTAATTCACTTCCCATGGAGGAGAAACACTTTTTAAGGCCTCAGAGTGAGTAAATTGGCCATTTTCATTCACTTTTACCCATTTCTCAAATCTTGTGTTTAGGGCCCCTGGAAGCTTGAAAATCACTTTAAACATCTCAATTTATCTTTAAACATGATTTTCCATGTACAAATGTGAATTGTAGTTCAAAGAGGCAACATTTGAAAACGGACCATTTTTTTAGTTTCTGAAGCATGTCGTAAGGGGGGGTGGTTATCTCTTTCGTCAAAAATCGGGCGATTTCGCTTGAACAATAAAGGCCTACAAATGTTATTTAATTCACTTCCCGTGGAGGAGAAACACTTTTTAAGGCCTCAGAGTGAGTAAATTGGCCATTTTCATTCTCTTTTACCCATTTCTCAAATCTTGTGTTTAGGGCCCCTGGAAGCTTGAAAATCACTTTAAACATCTAATTTTATCTCTAAAAGTGATTATCCACATACAAATGTGAATTGTCGTTCAAAGACGCGACATTTGAAAATGGACTATTTTTTTCGTTTCTGAAGCATGTCGTAGGGGGGGTGGTTATCTCTTTCACCAAAAAACAGGCGTTTTTGATTGAACAATAAAGGCATCCAAATGTTATTTAATTCACTTCCCGTGGAGGAGAAACACTTTTTAAGGCCTCAGAGTGAGTAAATTGGCCATTTTCATTCACTTTTACCCATTTCTCAAATCTTGTGTTTAGGGCCCCTGGAAGCTTGAAAATCACTTTAAACATCTAATTTTATCTCTAAAAGTGATTATCCACGTATAAATGTGAATTGTCGTTCAAAGACGCAACATTTGAAAAGGGACCATTTTTTTCGTTTCTGAAGCATGTCGTAAGGGGGGGTGGTTATCTCTTTCACCAAAAAACAGGCTTTTTGATTGAACAATAAAGGCCTCGAAATATTATTTTATTCACTTCCCGTGGAGGAGAAACACTTTTTAAGGCCTCAGAATGAATAAATTGGCCATTTTCATTCACTTTTAGCCATTCCTCAAATCTCGTGTTTAAGGCCCCTGGAAGCATGAAAATCACTTTAAACATCTCAATTTATCTTTAAAAGTGATTTTCCACGTACAAATGTGAATTGTAGTTCAAAGAGGCGACATTTGAAAACGGACCATTTTTTTAGTTTCTGAAGCATGTCGTAAGGGGGGGTGGTTATCTCTTTTATCAAAAATCTGGCGTTTTTGATTGAACAATAAAGGCCTACAAATGTTATTTAATTCACTTTCTAGGGTGGAGAAAAACTTTTTAAGGCCTCAGAGTGAATAAATTGGCCATTTTCATTCACATTTACCCATTCCTCAAATCTTGTGTTTAGGGCCCCTGGAAGCTTGAAAATCACTTTAAACATCTAATTTCATCTCTAAAAGTGATTACCCACGTACAAATGTGAATTGTAGTTCAAAGACGCAACATTTGAAAATGGACCATTTTTTTCCGTTTCTGACGCATGTCGTAAGGGGGGGTGGTTATCTCTTTCACCAAAAAACGGGCATTTTTGATTGAACAATAAAGGCCTCCAAATGTTATTTTATTCACTTCCCGTGGAGGAGAAACACTTTTTAAGGCCGCAGAAAGAGTAAATTGGCCAATTTCATTCACGTTTACCCATTTCTCAAATCTTGTGTTTAGGGCCCCTGGAAGCTTGAAAATCACTTTAAACATCTCAATTTATCTTTAAACATGATTTTCCATGTACAAATGTGAATTGTAGTTCAAAGAGGCAACATTTGAAAACGGACCATTTTTTTAGTTTCTGAAGCATGTCGTAAGGGGGGGTGGTTATCTCTTTCGTCAAAAATCGGGCGTTTTCGCTTAAACAATAAAGGACTACAAATGTTATTTAATTCACTTCCCGTGGAGGAGAAACACTTTTTAAGGCCTCAGAGTGAGTAAATTGGCCATTTTCATTCTCTTTTACCCATTTCTCAAATCTTGTGTTTAGGGCCCCTGGAAGCTTGAAAATCACTTTAAACATCTAATTTTATCTCTAAAAGTGATTATCCACATACAAATGTGAATTGTCGTTCAAAGACGCGACATTTGAAAATGGACTATTTTTTTCGTTTCTGAAGCATGTCGTAGGGGGGGTGGTTATCTCTTTCACCAAAAAACAGGCGTTTTTGATTGAACAATAAAGGCCTCCAAATGTTATTTAATTCACTTCCCGTGGAGGAGAAACACTTTTTAAGGCCTCAGAGTGAGTAAATTGGCCATTTTCATTCACTTTTACCCATTTCTCAAATCTTGTGTTTAGGGCCCCTGGAAGCTTGAAAATCACTTTAAACATCTAATTTTATCTCTAAAAGTGATTATCCACGTATAAATGTGAATTGTCGTTCAAAGACGCAACATTTGAAAAGGGACCATTTTTTTCGTTTCTGAAGCATGTCGTAAGGGGGGGTGGTTATCTCTTTCACCAAAAAACAGGCTTTTTGATTGAACAATAAAGGCCTCGAAATATTATTTTATTCACTTCCCGTGGAGGAGAAACACTTTTTAAGGCCTCAGAATGAATAAATTGGCCATTTTCATTCACTTTTAGCCATTCCTCAAATCTCGTGTTTAAGGCCCCTGGAAGCATGAAAATCACTTTAAACATCTCAATTTATCTTTAAAAGTGATTTTCCACGTACAAATGTGAATTGTAGTTCAAAGAGGCGACATTTGAAAACGGACCATTTTTTTAGTTTCTGAAGCATGTCGTAAGGGGGGGTGGTTATCTCTTTTATCAAAAATCTGGCGTTTTTGATTGAACAATAAAGGCCTACAAATGTTATTTAATTCACTTTCTAGGGTGGAGAAAAACTTTTTAAGGCCTCAGAGTGAATAAATTGGCCATTTTCATTCACATTTACCCATTCCTCAAATCTTGTGTTTAGGGCCCCTGGAAGCTTGAAAATCACTTTAAACATCTAATTTCATCTCTAAAAGTGATTACCCACGTACAAATGTGAATTGTAGTTCAAAGACGCAACATTTGAAAATGGACCATTTTTTTCCGTTTCTGACGCATGTCGTAAGGGGGGGTGGTTATCTCTTTCACCAAAAAACGGGCATTTTTGATTGAACAATAAAGGCCTCCAAATGTTATTTTATTCACTTCCCGTGGAGGAGAAACACTTTTTAAGGCCGCAGAAAGAGTAAATTGGCCAATTTCATTCACGTTTACCCATTTCTCAAATCTTGTGTTTAGGGCCCCTGGAAGCTTGAAAATCACTTTAAACATCTCAATTTATCTTTAAACATGATTTTCCATGTACAAATGTGAATTGTAGTTCAAAGAGGCAACATTTGAAAACGGACCATTTTTTTAGTTTCTGAAGCATGTCGTAAGGGGGGGTGGTTATCTCTTTCGTCAAAAATCGGGCGTTTTCGCTTAAACAATAAAGGACTACAAATGTTATTTAATTCACTTCCCGTGGAGGAGAAACACTTTTTAAGGCCTCAGAGTGAGTAAATTGGCCATTTTCATTCACTTTTACCCATTTCTCAAATCTTGTGTTTAGGGCCCCTGGAAGCTTGAAAATCACTTTAAACATCTAATTTTATCTCTAAAAGTGATTATCCACGTATAAATGTGAATTGTCGTTCAAAGACGCAACATTTGAAAAGGGACCATTTTTTTCGTTTCTGAAGCATGTCGTAAGGGGGGGTGGTTATCTCTTTCACCAAAAAACAGGCTTTTTGATTGAACAATAAAGGCCTCGAAATATTATTTTATTCACTTCCCGTGGAGGAGAAACACTTTTTAAGGCCTCAGAATGAATAAATTGGCCATTTTCATTCACTTTTAGCCATTCCTCAAATCTCGTGTTTAAGGCCCCTGGAAGCATGAAAATCACTTTAAACATCTCAATTTATCTTTAAAAGTGATTTTCCACGTACAAATGTGAATTGTAGTTCAAAGAGGCGACATTTGAAAACGGACCATTTTTTTAGTTTCTGAAGCATGTCGTAAGGGGGGGTGGTTATCTCTTTTATCAAAAATCTGGCGTTTTTGATTGAACAATAAAGGCCTACAAATGTTATTTAATTCACTTTCTAGGGTGGAGAAAAACTTTTTAAGGCCTCAGAGTGAATAAATTGGCCATTTTCATTCACATTTACCCATTCCTCAAATCTTGTGTTTAGGGCCCCTGGAAGCTTGAAAATCACTTTAAACATCTAATTTCATCTCTAAAAGTGATTACCCACGTACAAATGTGAATTGTAGTTCAAAGACGCAACATTTGAAAATGGACCATTTTTTTCCGTTTCTGACGCATGTCGTAAGGGGGGGTGGTTATCTCTTTCACCAAAAAACGGGCATTTTTGATTGAACAATAAAGGCCTCCAAATGTTATTTTATTCACTTCCCGTGGAGGAGAAACACTTTTTAAGGCCGCAGAAAGAGTAAATTGGCCAATTTCATTCACGTTTACCCATTTCTCAAATCTTGTGTTTAGGGCCCCTGGAAGCTTGAAAATCACTTTAAACATCTCAATTTATCTTTAAACATGATTTTCCATGTACAAATGTGAATTGTAGTTCAAAGAGGCAACATTTGAAAACGGACCATTTTTTTAGTTTCTGAAGCATGTCGTAAGGGGGGGTGGTTATCTCTTTCGTCAAAAATCGGGCGTTTTCGCTTAAACAATAAAGGACTACAAATGTTATTTAATTCACTTCCCGTGGAGGAGAAACACTTTTTAAGGCCTCAGAGTGAGTAAATTGGCCATTTTCATTCACTTTTACCCATTTCTCAAATCTTGTGTTTAGGGCCCCTGGAAGCTTGAAAATCACTTTAAACATCTCAATTCATCTTTAAACATGATTTTCCATGTACAAATGTGAATTGTAGTTCAGAGAGGCAACATTTGAAAACGGACCATTTTTTTAGTTTCTGAAGCATGTCGTAAGGGGGGGTGGTTATCTCTTTCGTCAAAAATCGGGCGTTTTCGCTTGAACAATAAAGGCCTACAAATGTTATTTAATTCACTTCCCGTGGAGGAGAAACACTTTTTAAGGCCTCAGAATGAGTAAATTGGCAATTTTCATTCACTTTTAGCCATTCCTCAAATCTCGTGTTTAAGGCCCCTGGAAGCATGAAAATCACTTTAAACATCTCAATTCATCTTTAAAAGTGATTTTCCACGTACAAATGTGAATTGTAGTTCAAAGAGGCGACATTTGAAAACGGACCATTTTTTTTTGTTTCTGAAGCATGTCGTAAGGGGGGGTGGTTATCTCTTTCATCAAAAATCAGGCGTTTTTGATTGAACAATAAAGGCCTACAAATGTTATTTAATTCACTTTCTGGGGTGGAGAAAAACTTTTTAAGGCCTCAGAGTGAATAAATTGGCCATTTTCATTCACATTTACCCATTCCTCAAATCTTGTGTTTAGGGCCCCTGGAAGCTTGAAAATCACTTTAAACATCTAATTTCATCTCTAAAAGTGATTATCCACGTACAAATGTGAATTGTAGTTCAAAGACGAAACATTTGAAAATTGACCATTTTTTTCGTTTCTGACGCATGTCGTAAGGGGGGGTGGTTATCTCTTTCACCAAAAAACGGGCATTTTTGATTGAACAATAAAGGCCTCCAAATGTTATTTTATTCATTTCCCGTGGAGGAGAAACACTTTTTAAGGCCGCAGAGAGAGTAAATTGGCCATTTTCATTCAAGTTTACCCATTTCTCAAATCTTGTGTTTAGGGCCCCTGGAAGCTTGAAAATCACTTTAAACATCTCATTTTATCTCTAAAAGTGATTATCCACGTACAATGTTAATTGTAGTTCAAAGAGGCAACATTTGAAAACGGACCATTTTTTTAGTTTCTGAAGCATGTCGTAAGGGGGGGTGGTTATCTCTTTCGTCAAAAATCGGGCGTTTTCGCTTGAACAATAAATGCCTACAAATGTTATTTAATTCACTTCCCATGGAGGAGAAACACTTTTTAAGGCCTCAGAGTGAGTAAATTGGCCATTTTCATTCACTTTTACCCATATCTCAAATCTTGTGTTTAGGGCCCCTGGAAGCTTGAAAATCACTTTAAACATCTCAATTTATCTTTAAACATGATTTTCCATGTACAAATGTGAATTGTAGTTCAAAGAGGCAACATTTGAAAACGGACCATTTTTTTAGTTTCTGAAGCATGTCGTAAGGGGGGGTGGTTATCTCTTTCGTCAAAAATCGGGCGATTTCGCTTGAACAATAAAGGCCTCCAAATGTTATTTAATTCACTTCCCGTGGAGGAGAAACACTTTTTAAGGCCTCAGAGTGAGTAAATCGGCCATTTTCATTCACTTTTACCCATTTCTCAAATCTTGTGTTTAGGGCCCCTGGAAGCTTGAAAATCACTTTAAACATCTCAATTTATCTTTAAACATGATTTTCCATGTACAAATGTGAATTGTAGTTCAAAGAGGCAACATTTGAAAACGGACCATTTTTTTAGTTTCTGAAGCATGTCGTAAGGGGGGGTGGTTATCTCTTTCGTCAAAAATCGGGCGATTTCGCTTGAACAATAAAGGCCTCCAAATGTTATTTAATTCACTTCCCGTGGAGGAGAAACACTTTTTAAGGCCTCAGAGTGAGTAAATCGGCCATTTTCATTCACTTTTACCCATTTCTCAAATCTTGTGTTTAGGGCCCCTGGAAGCTTGAAAATCACTTTAAACATCTCAATTTATCTTTAAACATGATTTTCCATGTACAAATGTGAATTGTAGTTCAAAGAGGCAACATTTGAAAACGGACCATTTTTTTAGTTTCTGAAGCATGTCGTAAGGGGGGGTGGTTATCTCTTTCGTCAAAAATCGGGCGTTTTCGCTTAAACAATAAAGGACTACAAATGTTATTTAATTCACTTCCCGTGGAGGAGAAACACTTTTTAAGGCCTCAGAGTGAGTAAATTGGCCATTTTCATTCACTTTTACCCATTTCTCAAATCTTGTGTTTAGGGCCCCTGGAAGCTTGAAAATCACTTTAAACATCTAATTTTATCTCTAAAAGTGATTATCCACGTATAAATGTGAATTGTCGTTCAAAGACACAACATTTGAAAAGGGACCATTTTTTTCGTTTCTGAAGCATGTCGTAAGGGGGGGTGGTTATCTCTTTCACCAAAAAACAGGCTTTTTGATTGAACAATAAAGGCCTCGAAATATTATTTTATTCACTTCCCGTGGAGGAGAAACACTTTTTAAGGCCTCAGAATGAATAAATTGGCCATTTTCATTCACTTTTAGCCATTCCTCAAATCTCGTGTTTAAGGCCCCTGGAAGCATGAAAATCACTTTAAACATCTCAATTTATCTTTAAAAGTGATTTTCCACGTACAAATGTGAATTGTAGTTCAAAGAGGCGACATTTGAAAACGGACCATTTTTTTAGTTTCTGAAGCATGTCGTAAGGGGGGGTGGTTATCTCTTTTATCAAAAATCTGGCGTTTTTGATTGAACAATAAAGGCCTACAAATGTTATTTAATTCACTTTCTAGGGTGGAGAAAAACTTTTTAAGGCCTCAGAGTGAATAAATTGGCCATTTTCATTCACATTTACCCATTCCTCAAATCTTGTGTTTAGGGCCCCTGGAAGCTTGAAAATCACTTTAAACATCTAATTTCATCTCTAAAAGTGATTACCCACGTACAAATGTGAATTGTAGTTCAAAGACGCAACATTTGAAAATGGACCATTTTTTTCCGTTTCTGACGCATGTCGTAAGGGGGGGTGGTTATCTCTTTCACCAAAAAACGGGCATTTTTGATTGAACAATAAAGGCCTCCAAATGTTATTTTATTCACTTCCCGTGGAGGAGAAACACTTTTTAAGGCCGCAGAAAGAGTAAATTGGCCAATTTCATTCACGTTTACCCATTTCTCAAATCTTGTGTTTAGGGCCCCTGGAAGCTTGAAAATCACTTTAAACATCTCAATTTATCTTTAAACATGATTTTCCATGTACAAATGTGAATTGTAGTTCAAAGAGGCAACATTTGAAAACGGACCATTTTTTTAGTTTCTGAAGCATGTCGTAAGGGGGGGTGGTTATCTCTTTCGTCAAAAATCGGGCGTTTTCGCTTAAACAATAAAGGACTACAAATGTTATTTAATTCACTTCCCGTGGAGGAGAAACACTTTTTAAGGCCTCAGAGTGAGTAAATTGGCCATTTTCATTCACTTTTACCCATTTCTCAAATCTTGTGTTTAGGGCCCCTGGAAGCTTGAAAATCACTTTAAACATCTCAATTCATCTTTAAACATGATTTTCCATGTACAAATGTGAATTGTAGTTCAGAGAGGCAACATTTGAAAACGGACCATTTTTTTAGTTTCTGAAGCATGTCGTAAGGGGGGGTGGTTATCTCTTTCGTCAAAAATCGGGCGTTTTCGCTTGAACAATAAAGGCCTACAAATGTTATTTAATTCACTTCCCGTGGAGGAGAAACACTTTTTAAGGCCTCAGAATGAGTAAATTGGCCATTTTCATTCACTTTTAGCCATTCCTCAAATCTCGTGTTTAAGGCCCCTGGAAGCATGAAAATCACTTTAAACATCTCAATTCATCTTTAAAAGTGATTTTCCACGTACAAATGTGAATTGTAGTTCAAAGAGGCGACATTTGAAAACGGACCATTTTTTTTTGTTTCTGAAGCATGTCGTAAGGGGGGGTGGTTATCTCTTTCATCAAAAATCAGGCGTTTTTGATTGAACAATAAAGGCCTACAAATGTTATTTAATTCACTTTCTGGGGTGGAGAAAAACTTTTTAAGGCCTCAGAGTGAATAAATTGGCCATTTTCATTCACATTTACCCATTCCTCAAATCTTGTGTTTAGGGCCCCTGGAAGCTTGAAAATCACTTTAAACATCTAATTTCATCTCTAAAAGTGATTATCCACGTACAAATGTGAATTGTAGTTCAAAGACGAAACATTTGAAAATTGACCATTTTTTTCGTTTCTGACGCATGTCGTAAGGGGGGGTGGTTATCTCTTTCACCAAAAAACGGGCATTTTTGATTGAACAATAAAGGCCTCCAAATGTTATTTTATTCACTTCCCGTGGAGGAGAAACACTTTTTAAGGCCGCAGAGAGAGTAAATTGGCCATTTTCATTCAAGTTTACCCATTTCTCAAATCTTGTGTTTAGGGCCCCTGGAAGCTTGAAAATCACTTTAAACATCTCATTTTATCTCTAAAAGTGATTATCCACGTACAATGTTAATTGTAGTTCAAAGAGGCAACATTTGAAAACGGACCATTTTTTTAGTTTCTGAAGCATGTCGTAAGGGGGGGTGGTTATCTCTTTCGTCAAAAATCGGGCGTTTTCGCTTGAACAATAAATGCCTACAAATGTTATTTAATTCACTTCCCATGGAGGAGAAACACTTTTTAAGGCCTCAGAGTGAGTAAATTGGCCATTTTCATTCACTTTTACCCATATCTCAAATCTTGTGTTTAGGGCCCCTGGAAGCTTGAAAATCACTTTAAACATCTCAATTTATCTTTAAACATGATTTTCCATGTACAAATGTGAATTGTAGTTCAAAGAGGCAACATTTGAAAACGGACCATTTTTTTAGTTTCTGAAGCATGTCGTAAGGGGGGGTGGTTATCTCTTTCGTCAAAAATCGGGCGATTTCGCTTGAACAATAAAGGCCTCCAAATGTTATTTAATTCACTTCCCGTGGAGGAGAAACACTTTTTAAGGCCTCAGAGTGAGTAAATCGGCCATTTTCATTCACTTTTACCCATTTCTCAAATCTTGTGTTTAGGGCCCCTGGAAGCTTGAAAATCACTTTAAACATCTAATTTTATCTCTAAAAGTGATTATCCACGTACAAATGTGAATTGTCGTTTAAAGACGCAACATTTGAAAATGGACCATTTTTTTCGTTTCTGAAGCATGTCGTAAGGGGGGGTGGTTATCACTTTCACCAAAAAACAGGCGTTTTTAATTGAACAATAAAGGCCTCGAAATAATATTTTATTCACTTCCCGTGGAGGAGAAACACTTTTTAAGGCCACAGAATGAGTAAATTGGCCATTTTCATTCACTTTTAGCCATTCCTCAAATCTCGTGTTTAAGGCCCCTGGAAGCATGAAAATCACTTTAAACATCTCAATTTATCTTTAAAAGTGATTTTCCACGTACAAATGTGAATTGTAGTTCAAAGAGGCGACATTTGAAAACGGACCATTTTTTTAGTTTCTGAAGCATGTCGTAAGGGGGGGTGGTTATCTCTTTCATCAAAAATCGGGCGTTTTTGATTGAACAATAAAGGCCTACAAATGTTATTTAATTCACTTTCTAGGGTGGAGAAAAACTTTTTAAGGCCTCAGAGTGAATAAATTGGCCATTTTCATTCACATTTACCCATTCCTCAAATCTTGTGTTTAGGGCCCCTGGAAGCTTGAAAATCACTTTAAACATCTAATTTCATCTCTAAAAGTGATTATCCACGTACAAATGTGAATTGTAGTTCAAAGACGCAACATTTGAAAATGGACCATTTTTTTTCGTTTCTGACGCATGTCGTAAGGGGGGGTGGTTATCTCTTTCACCAAAAAACGGGCATTTTTGATTGAACAATAAAGGCCTCCAAATGTTATTTTATTCACTTCCCGTGGAGGAGAAACCCTTTTTAAGGCCGCAGAAAGAGTAAATTGGCCAATTTCATTCACGTTTACCCATTTCTCAAATCTTGTGTTTAGGGCCCCTGGAAGCTTGAAAATCACTTTAAACATCTCAATTTATCTTTAAACATGATTTTCCATGTACAAATGTGAATTGTAGTTCAAAGAGGCAACATTTGAAAACGGACCATTTTTTTTAGTTTCTGAAGCATGTCGTAAGGGGGGGTGGTTATCTCTTTCACCAAAAAACGGGCATTTTTGATTGAACAATAAAGGCCTCCAAATGTTATTTTAATCACTTCCCGTGGAGGAGAAACACTTTTTAAGGCCGCAGAAAGAGTAAATTGGCCAATTTCATTCACGTTTACCCATTTCTCAAATCTTGTGTTTAGGGCCCCCGGAAGCTTGAAAATCACTTTAAACATCTCAATTTATCTTTAAACATGATTTTCCATGTACAAATGTGAATTGTAGTTCAAAGAGGCAACATTTGAAAACGGACCATTTTTTTAGTTTCTGAAGCATGTCGTAAGGGGGTGTGGTTATCTCTTTCGTCAAAAATCGGGCGTTTTCGCTTAAACAATAAAGGACTACAAATGTTATTTAATTCACTTCCCGTGGAGGAGAAACACTTTTTAAGGCCTCAGAGTGAGTAAATTGGCCATTTTCATTCACTTTTACCCATTTCTCAAATCTTGTGTTTAGGGCCCCTGGAAGCTTGAAAATCACTTTAAACATCTCAATTTATCTTTAAACATGATTTTCCATGTACAAATGTGAATTGTAGTTCAGAGAGGCAACATTTGAAAACGGACCATTTTTTTAGTTTCTGAAGCATGTCGTAAGGGGGGGTGGTTATCTCTTTCGTCAAAAATCGGGCGTTTTCGCTTGAACAATAAAGGCCTACAAATGTTATTTAATTCACTTCCCGTGGAGGAGAAACACTTTTTAAGGCCTCAGAATGAGTAAATTGGCCATTTTCATTCACTTTTAGCCATTCCTCAAATCTCGTGTTTAAGGCCCCTGGAAGCATGAAAATCACTTTAAACATCTCAATTCATCTTTAAAAGTGATTTTCCACGTACAAATGTGAATTGTAGTTCAAAGAGGCGACATTTGAAAACGGACCATTTTTTTTTGTTTCTGAAGCATGTCGTAAGGGGGGGTGGTTATCTCTTTCATCAAAAATCAGGCGTTTTTGATTGAACAATAAAGGCCTACAAATGTTATTTAATTCACTTTCTGGGGTGGAGAAAAACTTTTTAAGGCCTCAGAGTGAATAAATTGGCCATTTTCATTCACATTTACCCATTCCTCAAATCTTGTGTTTAGGGCCCCTGGAAGCTTGAAAATCACTTTAAACATCTCATTTTATCTCTAAAAGTGATTATCCACGTACAATGTTAATTGTAGTTCAAAGAGGCAACATTTGAAAACGGACCATTTTTTTGGTTTCTGAAGCATGTCGTAAGGGGGAGGGTGGTTATCTCTTTCGTCAAAAATCGGGCGTTTTCGCTTGAACAATAAATGCCTACAAATGTTATTTAATTCACTTCCCATGGAGGAGAAACACTTTTTAAGGCCTCAGAGTGAGTAAATTGGCCATTTTCATTCACTTTTACCCATTTCTCAAATCTTGTGTTTAGGGCCCCTGGAAGCTTGAAAATCACTTTAAACATCTCAATTTATCTTTAAACATGATTTTCCATGTACAAATGTGAATTGTAGTTCAAAGAGGCAACATTTGAAAACGGACCATTTTTTTAGTTTCTGAAGCATGTCGTAAGGGGGGGTGGTTATCTCTTTCGTCAAAAATCGGGCGATTTCGCTTGAACAATAAAGGCCTACAAATGTTATTTAATTCACTTCCCGTGGAGGAGAAACACTTTTTAAGGCCTCAGAGTGAGTAAATTGGCCATTTTCATTCACTTTTACCCATATCTCAAATCTTGTGTTTAGGGCCCCTGGAAGCTTGAAAATCACTTTAAACATCTCAATTTATCTTTAAACATGATTTTCCATGTACAAATGTGAATTGTAGTTCAAAGAGGCAACATTTGAAAACGGACCATTTTTTTAGTTTCTGAAGCATGTCGTAAGGGGGGGTGGTTATCTCTTTCGTCAAAAATCGGGCGATTTCGCTTGAACAATAAAGGCCTCCAAATGTTATTTAATTCACTTCCCGTGGAGGAGAAACACTTTTTAAGGCCTCAGAGTGAGTAAATCGGCCATTTTCATTCACTTTTACCCATTTCTCAAATCTTGTGTTTAGGGCCCCTGGAAGCTTGAAAATCACTTTAAACATCTAATTTTATCTCTAAAAGTGATTATCCACGTACAAATGTGAATTGTCGTTTAAAGACGCAACATTTGAAAATGGACCATTTTTTTCGTTTCTGAAGCATGTCGTAAGGGGGGGTGGTTATCACTTTCACCAAAAAACAGGCGTTTTTAATTGAACAATAAAGGCCTCGAAATAATATTTTATTCACTTCCCGTGGAGGAGAAACACTTTTTAAGGCCACAGAATGAGTAAATTGGCCATTTTCATTCACTTTTAGCCATTCCTCAAATCTCGTGTTTAAGGCCCCTGGAAGCATGAAAATCACTTTAAACATCTCAATTTATCTTTAAAAGTGATTTTCCACGTACAAATGTGAATTGTAGTTCAAAGAGGCGACATTTGAAAACGGACCATTTTTTTAGTTTCTGAAGCATGTCGTAAGGGGGGGTGGTTATCTCTTTCATCAAAAATCGGGCGTTTTTGATTGAACAATAAAGGCCTACAAATGTTATTTAATTCACTTTCTAGGGTGGAGAAAAACTTTTTAAGGCCTCAGAGTGAATAAATTGGCCATTTTCATTCACATTTACCCATTCCTCAAATCTTGTGTTTAGGGCCCCTGGAAGCTTGAAAATCACTTTAAACATCTAATTTCATCTCTAAAAGTGATTATCCACGTACAAATGTGAATTGTAGTTCAAAGACGCAACATTTGAAAATGGACCATTTTTTTTCGTTTCTGACGCATGTCGTAAGGGGGGGTGGTTATCTCTTTCACCAAAAAACGGGCATTTTTGATTGAACAATAAAGGCCTCCAAATGTTATTTTATTCACTTCCCGTGGAGGAGAAACCCTTTTTAAGGCCGCAGAAAGAGTAAATTGGCCAATTTCATTCACGTTTACCCATTTCTCAAATCTTGTGTTTAGGGCCCCTGGAAGCTTGAAAATCACTTTAAACATCTCAATTTATCTTTAAACATGATTTTCCATGTACAAATGTGAATTGTAGTTCAAAGAGGCAACATTTGAAAACGGACCATTTTTTTTAGTTTCTGAAGCATGTCGTAAGGGGGGGTGGTTATCTCTTTCACCAAAAAACGGGCATTTTTGATTGAACAATAAAGGCCTCCAAATGTTATTTTAATCACTTCCCGTGGAGGAGAAACACTTTTTAAGGCCGCAGAAAGAGTAAATTGGCCAATTTCATTCACGTTTACCCATTTCTCAAATCTTGTGTTTAGGGCCCCCGGAAGCTTGAAAATCACTTTAAACATCTCAATTTATCTTTAAACATGATTTTCCATGTACAAATGTGAATTGTAGTTCAAAGAGGCAACATTTGAAAACGGACCATTTTTTTAGTTTCTGAAGCATGTCGTAAGGGGGTGTGGTTATCTCTTTCGTCAAAAATCGGGCGTTTTCGCTTAAACAATAAAGGACTACAAATGTTATTTAATTCACTTCCCGTGGAGGAGAAACACTTTTTAAGGCCTCAGAGTGAGTAAATTGGCCATTTTCATTCACTTTTACCCATTTCTCAAATCTTGTGTTTAGGGCCCCTGGAAGCTTGAAAATCACTTTAAACATCTCAATTTATCTTTAAACATGATTTTCCATGTACAAATGTGAATTGTAGTTCAGAGAGGCAACATTTGAAAACGGACCATTTTTTTAGTTTCTGAAGCATGTCGTAAGGGGGGGTGGTTATCTCTTTCGTCAAAAATCGGGCGTTTTCGCTTGAACAATAAAGGCCTACAAATGTTATTTAATTCACTTCCCGTGGAGGAGAAACACTTTTTAAGGCCTCAGAATGAGTAAATTGGCCATTTTCATTCACTTTTAGCCATTCCTCAAATCTCGTGTTTAAGGCCCCTGGAAGCATGAAAATCACTTTAAACATCTCAATTCATCTTTAAAAGTGATTTTCCACGTACAAATGTGAATTGTAGTTCAAAGAGGCGACATTTGAAAACGGACCATTTTTTTTTGTTTCTGAAGCATGTCGTAAGGGGGGGTGGTTATCTCTTTCATCAAAAATCAGGCGTTTTTGATTGAACAATAAAGGCCTACAAATGTTATTTAATTCACTTTCTGGGGTGGAGAAAAACTTTTTAAGGCCTCAGAGTGAATAAATTGGCCATTTTCATTCACATTTACCCATTCCTCAAATCTTGTGTTTAGGGCCCCTGGAAGCTTGAAAATCACTTTAAACATCTAATTTCATCTCTAAAAGTGATTATCCACGTACAAATGTGAATTGTAGTTCAAAGACGAAACATTTGAAAATTGACCATTTTTTTCGTTTCTGACGCATGTCGTAAGGGGGGGGTGGTTATCTCTTTCACCAAAAAACGGGCATTTTTGATTGAACAATAAAGGCCTCCAAATGTTATTTTATTCACTTCCCGTGGAGGAGAAACACTTTTTAAGGCCGCAGAGAGAGTAAATTGGCCATTTTCATTCACGTTTACCCATTTCTCAAATCTTGTGTTTAGGGCCCCTGGAAGCTTGAAAATCACTTTAAACATCTCATTTTATCTCTAAAAGTGATTATCCACGTACAATGTTAATTGTAGTTCAAAGAGGCAACATTTGAAAACGGACCATTTTTTTGGTTTCTGAAGCATGTCGTAAGGGGGAGGGTGGTTATCTCTTTCGTCAAAAATCGGGCGTTTTCGCTTGAACAATAAATGCCTACAAATGTTATTTAATTCACTTCCCATGGAGGAGAAACACTTTTTAAGGCCTCAGAGTGAGTAAATTGGCCATTTTCATTCACTTTTACCCATTTCTCAAATCTTGTGTTTAGGGCCCCTGGAAGCTTGAAAATCACTTTAAACATCTCAATTTATCTTTAAACATGATTTTCCATGTACAAATGTGAATTGTAGTTCAAAGAGGCAACATTTGAAAACGGACCATTTTTTTAGTTTCTGAAGCATGTCGTAAGGGGGGGTGGTTATCTCTTTCGTCAAAAATCGGGCGATTTCGCTTGAACAATAAAGGCCTACAAATGTTATTTAATTCACTTCCCGTGGAGGAGAAACACTTTTTAAGGCCTCAGAGTGAGTAAATTGGCCATTTTCATTCACTTTTACCCATTTCTCAAATCTTGTGTTTAGGGCCCCTGGAAGCTTGAAAATCACTTTAAACATCTAATTTTATCTCTAAAAGTGATTATCCACATACAAATGTGAATTGTCATTCAAAGACGCGACATTTGAAAATGGACTATTTTTTTCGTTTCTGAAGCATATCGTAAGGGGGGGGGTTATCTCTTTCACCAAAAAACAGGCGTTTTTGATTGAACAATAAAGGCCTCCAAATGTTATTTAATTCACTTCCCGTGGAGGAGAAACACTTTTTAAGGCCTCAGAGTGAGTAAATTGGCCATTTTCATTCACTTTTACCCATTCCTCAAATCTCGTGTTTAAGGCCCCTGGAAGCATGAAAATCACTTTAAACATCTCAATTTATCTTTAAAAGTGATTTTCCACGTACAAATGTGAATTGTAGTTCAAAGAGGCGACATTTGAAAACGGACCATTTTTTTAGTTTCTGAAGCATGTCGTAAGGGGGGGTGGTTATCTCTTTCATCAAAAATCGGGCGTTTTTGATTGAACAATAAAGGCCTACAAATGTTATTTAATTCACTTTCTAGGGTGGAGAAAAACTTTTTAAGGCCTCAGAGTGAATAAATTGGCCATTTTCATTCACATTTACCCATTCCTCAAATCTTGTGTTTAGGGCCCCTGGAAGCTTGAAAATCACTTTAAACATCTAATTTCATCTCTAAAAGTGATTATCCACGTACAAATGTGAATTGTAGTTCAAAGACGAAACATTTGAAAATGGACCATTTTTTTCGTTTCTGACGCATGTCGTAAGGGGGGGTGGTTATCTCTTTCACCAAAAAACGGGCATTTTTGATTGAACAATAAAGGCCTCCAAATGTTATTTTATTCACTTCCCGTGGAGGAGAAACACTTTTTAGGCCGCAGAGAGAGTAATTTGGCAATTTTCATTCACGTTTACCCATTTCTCAAATCTTGTGTTTAGGGCCCCTGGAAGCTTGAAAATCACTTTAAACATCTCATTTTATCTCTAAAAGTGATTATCCACGTACAATGTTAATTGCAGTTCAAAGAGGCAAAATTTGAAAACGGACCATTTTTTTAGTTTCTGAAGCATGTCGTAAGGGGGGTGGTTATCTCTTTCGTCAAAAATCGGGCGTTTTGCTTGAACAATAAATGCCTACAAATTTTATTTTATTCACTTCCCGTGGAGGAGAAACACTTTTTATGGCCTCAGAGTGAGTAAATTGGCCATTTTCATTCACTTTTACCCATTTCTCAAATCTTGTGTTTAGGGCCCCTGGAAGCTTGAAAATCACTTTAAACATCTAATTTTATCTCTAAAAGTGATTATCCACGTACAAATGTGAATTGTCGTTCAAAGACGCAACATTTGAAAATGGACCATTTTTTTTCGTTTCTGACGCATGTCGTAAGGGGGGGTGGTTATCTCTTTCACCAAAAAACGGGCATTTTTGATTGAACAATAAAGGCCTCCAAATGTTATTTTATTCACTTCCCGTGGAGGAGAAACCCTTTTTAAGGCCGCAGAAAGAGTAAATTGGCCAATTTCATTCACGTTTACCCATTTCTCAAATCTTGTGTTTAGGGCCCCTGGAAGCTTGAAAATCACTTTAAACATCTCAATTTATCTTTAAACATGATTTTCCATGTACAAATGTGAATTGTAGTTCAAAGAGGCAACATTTGAAAACGGACCATTTTTTTTAGTTTCTGAAGCATGTCGTAAGGGGGGGTGGTTATCTCTTTCACCAAAAAACGGGCATTTTTGATTGAACAATAAAGGCCTCCAAATGTTATTTTATTCACTTCCCGTGGAGGAGAAACACTTTTTAAGGCCGCAGAAAGAGTAAATTGGCCAATTTCATTCACGTTTACCCATTTCTCAAATCTTGTGTTTAGGGCCCCTGGAAGCTTGAAAATCACTTTAAACATCTCAATTTATCTTTAAACATGATTTTCCATGTACAAATGTGAATTGTAGTTCAAAGAGGCAACATTTGAAAACGGACCATTTTTTTAGTTTCTGAAGCATGTCGTAAGGGGGGGTGGTTATCTCTTTCGTCAAAAATCGGGCGTTTTCGCTTAAACAATAAAGGACTACAAATGTTATTTAATTCACTTCCCGTGGAGGAGAAAAACTTTTTAAGGCCTCAGAGTGAGTAAATTGGCCATTTTCATTCACTTTTACCCATTTCTCAAATCTTGTGTTTAGGGCCCCTGGAAGCTTGAAAATCACTTTAAACATCTCAATTTATCTTTAAACATGATTTTCCATGTACAAATGTGAATTGTAGTTCAGAGAGGCAACATTTGAAAACGGACCATTTTTTTAGTTTCTGAAGCATGTCGTAAGGGGGGGTGGTTATCTCTTTCGTCAAAAATCGGGCGTTTTCGCTTGAACAATAAAGGCCTACAAATGTTATTTAATTCACTTCCCGTGGAGGAGAAACACTTTTTAAGGCCTCAGAATGAGTAAATTGCCCATTTTCATTCACTTTTAGCCATTCCTCAAATCTCGTGTTTAAGGCCTCTGGAAGCATGAAAATCACTTTAAACATCTCAATTCATCTTTAAAAGTGATTTTCCACGTACAAATGTGAATTGTAGTTCAAAGAGGCGACATTTGAAAACGGCCCATTTTTTTTTGTTTCTGAAGCATGTCGTAAGGGGGGGTGGTTATCTCTTTCATCAAAAATCAGGCGTTTTTGATTGAACAATAAAGGCCTACAAATGTTATTTAATTCACTTTCTGGGGTGGAGAAAAACTTTTTAAGGCCTCAGAGTGAATAAATTGGCCATTTTCATTCACATTTACCCATTCCTCAAATCTTGTGTTTAGGGCCCCTGGAAGCTTGAAAATCACTTTAAACATCTAATTTCATCTCTAAAAGTGATTATCCACGTACAAATGTGAATTGTAGTTCAAAGACGAAACATTTGAAAATTGACCATTTTTTTCGTTTCTGACGCATGTCGTAAGGGGGGGTGGTTATCTCTTTCACCAAAAAACGGGCATTTTTGATTGAACAATAAAGGCCTCCAAATGTTATTTTATTCACTTCCCGTGGAGGAGAAACACTTTTTAAGGCCGCAGAGAGAGTAAATTGGCCATTTTCATTCACGTTTACCCATTTCTCAAATCTTGTGTTTAGGGCCCCTGGAAGCTTGAAAATCACTTTAAACATCTCATTTTATCTCTAAAAGTGATTATCCACGTACAATGTTAATTGTAGTTCAAAGAGGCAACATTTGAAAACGGACCATTTTTTTAGTTTCTGAAGCATGTCGTAAGGGGGGGTGGTTATCTCTTTCGTCAAAAATCGGGCGTTTTCGCTTGAACAATAAATGCCTACAAATGTTATTTAATTCACTTCCCATGGAGGAGAAACACTTTTTAAGGCCTCAGAGTGAGTAAATTGGACATTTTCATTCACTTTTACCCATATCTCAAATCTTGTGTTTAGGGCCCCTGGAAGCTTGAAAATCACTTTAAACATCTCAATTTATCTTTAAACATGATTTTCCATGTACAAATGTGAATTGTAGTTCAAAGAGGCAACATTTGAAAACGGACCATTTTTTTAGTTTCTGAAGCATGTCGTAAGGGGGTGTGGTTATCTCTTTCGTCAAAAATCGGGCGTTTTCGCTTAAACAATAAAGGACTACAAATGTTATTTAATTCACTTCCCGTGGAGGAGAAACACTTTTTAAGGCCTCAGAGTGAGTAAATTGGCCATTTTCATTCACTTTTACCCATTTCTCAAATCTTGTGTTTAGGGCCCCTGGAAGCTTGAAAATCAGTTTAAACATCTAATTTTATCTCTAAAAGTGATTATCCACGTACAAATGTGAATTGTCGTTCAAAGACGCAACATTTGAAAGTGGACCATTTTTTTCGTTTCTGAAGCATGTCGTAAGGGGGGGTGGTTATCTCTTTCACAAAAAACAGGCGTTTTTGATTGAACAATAAAGGCCTCGAAATATTATTTTATTCACTTCCCGTGGAGGAGAAACACTTTTTAAGGCCGCAGAGTGAGTAAATTGGCCATTTTCATTCACTTTTACCCATTCCTCAAATCTCGTGTTTCAGGCCCCTGGAAGCATGAAAATCACTTTAAACATCTCAATTTATCTTTAAACATGATTTTCCATGTACAAATGTGAATTGTAGTTCAAAGAGGCAACATTTGAAAACGGACCATTTTTTTAGTTTCTGAAGCATGTCGTAAGGGGGGGTGGTTATCTCTTTCATCAAAAATCCGGCGTTTTCGCTTGAACAATAAAGGCCTACAAATGTTATTTAATTCACTTTGTGGGGTGGAGAAAAACTTTTTAAGGCCTCAGAGTGAATAAATTGGCCATTTTCATTCACATTTACCCATTCCTCAAATCTTGTGTTTAGGGCCCCTGGAAGCTTGAAAATCACTTTAAACATCTAATTTCATCTCTAAAAGTGATTATCCACGTACAAATGTGAATTGTAGTTCAAAGACGAAACATTTGAAAATGGACCATTTTTTTCGTTTCTGACGCATGTCGTAAGGGGGGGTGGTTATCACTTTCACCAAAAAACGGGCATTTTTGATTGAACAATAAAGGCCTCCAAATGTTATTTTATTCACTTCCCGTGGAGGAGAAACACTTTTTAGGCCGCAGAGAGAGTAATTTGGCAATTTTCATTCACGTTTACCCATTTCTCAAATCTTGTGTTTAGGGCCCCTGGAAGCTTGAAAATCACTTTAAACATCTCATTTTATCTCTAAAAGTGATTATCCACGTACAATGTTAATTGCAGTTCAAAGAGGCAAAATTTGAAAACGGACCATTTTTTTAGTTTCTGAAGCATGTCGTAAGGGGGGTGGTTATCTCTTTCGTCAAAAATCGGGCGTTTTGCTTGAACAATAAATGCCTACAAATTTTATTTTATTCACTTCCCGTGGAGGAGAAACACTTTTTATGGCCTCAGAGTGAGTAAATTGGCCATTTTCATTCACTTTTACCCATTTCTCAAATCTTGTGTTTAGGGCCCCTGGAAGCTTGAAAATCACTTTAAACATCTAATTTTATCTCTAAAAGTGATTATCCACGTACAAATGTGAATTGTCGTTCAAAGACGCAACATTTGAAAATGGACCATTTTTTTCGTTTCTGAAGCATGTCGTAAGGGGGGGTGCTTATCTCTTTCACCAAAAAACAGGCGTTTTTGATTGAACAATAAAGGCCTCGAAATATTATTTTATTCACTTCCCGTGGAGGAGAAACACTTTTTAAGGCCGCAGAGTGAGTAAATTGGCCATTTTCATTCACTTTTACCCATTCCTCAAATCTCGTGTTTCAGGCCCCTGGAAGCATGAAAATCACTTTAAACATCTCAATTTATCTTTAAACATGATTTTCCATGTACAAATGTGAATTGTAGTTCAAAGAGGCAACATTTGAAAACGGACCATTTTTTTAGTTTCTGAAGCATGTCGTAAGGGGGGGGGTTATCTCTTTCGTCAAAAATCGGGCGATTTCGCTTGAACAATAAAGGCCTACAAATGTTATTTAATTCACTTCCCATGGAGGAGAAACACTTTTTAAGGCCTCAGAGTGAGTAAATTGGCCATTTTCATTCACTTTTACCCATTTCTCAAATCTTGTGTTTAGGGCCCCTGGAAGCTTGAAAATCACTTTAAACATCTCAATTTATCTTTAAACATGATTTTCCATGTACAAATGTGAATTGTAGTTCAAAGAGGCAACATTTGAAAACGGACCATTTTTTTAGTTTCTGAAGCATGTCGTAAGGGGGGGTGGTTATCTCTTTCGTCAAAAATCGGGCGATTTCGCTTGAACAATAAAGGCCTACAAATGTTATTTAATTCACTTCCCGTGGAGGAGAAACACTTTTTAAGGCCTCAGAGTGAGTAAATTGGCCATTTTCATTCTCTTTTACCCATTTCTCAAATCTTGTGTTTAGGGCCCCTGGAAGCTTGAAAATCACTTTAAACATCTAATTTTATCTCTAAAAGTGATTATCCACATACAAATGTGAATTGTCGTTCAAAGACGCGACATTTGAAAATGGACTATTTTTTTCGTTTCTGAAGCATGTCGTAGGGGGGGTGGTTATCTCTTTCACCAAAAAACAGGCGTTTTTGATTGAACAATAAAGGCCTCCAAATGTTATTTAATTCACTTCCCGTGGAGGAGAAACACTTTTTAAGGCCTCAGAGTGAGTAAATTGGCCATTTTCATTCACTTTTACCCATTTCTCAAATCTTGTGTTTAGGGCCCCTGGAAGCTTGAAAATCACTTTAAACATCTAATTTTATCTCTAAAAGTGATTATCCACGTATAAATGTGAATTGTCGTTCAAAGACGCAACATTTGAAAATGGACCATTTTTTTCGTTTCTGAAGCATGTCGTAAGGGGGGGTGGTTATCTCTTTCACCAAAAAACAGGCTTTTTGATTGAACAATAAAGGCCTCGAAATATTATTTTATTCACTTCCCGTGGAGGAGAATCACTTTTTAAGGCCTCAGAATGAATAAATTGGCCATTTTCATTCACTTTTAGCCATTCCTCAAATCTCGTGTTTAAGGCCCCTGGAAGCATGAAAATCACTTTAAACATCTCAATTTATCTTTAAAAGTGATTTTCCACGTACAAATGTGAATTGTAGTTCAAAGAGGCAACATTTGAAAACGGACCATTTTTTTAGTTTCTGAAGCATGTCGTAAGGGGGGGTGGTTATCTCTTTCATCAAAAATCTGGCGTTTTTGATTGAACAATAAAGGCCTACAAATGTTATTTAATTCACTTTCTAGGGTGGAGAAAAACTTTTTAAGGCCTCAGAGTGAATAAATTGGCCATTTTCATTCACATTTACCCATTCCTCAAATCTTGTGTTTAGGGCCCCTGGAAGCTTGAAAATCACTTTAAACATCTAATTTCATCTCTAAAAGTGATTACCCACGTACAAATGTGAATTGTAGTTCAAAGACGCAACATTTGAAAATGGACCATTTTTTTCCGTTTCTGACGCATGTCGTAAGGGGGGGTGGTTATCTCTTTCACCAAAAAACGGGCATTTTTGATTGAACAATAAAGGCCTCCAAATGTTATTTTATTCACTTCCCGTGGAGGAGAAACACTTTTTAAGGCCGCAGAAAGAGTAAATTGGCCAATTTCATTCACGTTTACCCATTTCTCAAATCTTGTGTTTAGGGCCCCTGGAAGCTTGAAAATCACTTTAAACATCTCAATTTATCTTTAAACATGATTTTCCATGTACAAATGTGAATTGTAGTTCAAAGAGGCAACATTTGAAAACGGACCATTTTTTTAGTTTCTGAAGCATGTCGTAAGGGGGGGTGGTTATCTCTTTCGTCAAAAATCGGGCGTTTTCGCTTAAACAATAAAGGACTACAAATGTTATTTAATTCACTTCCCGTGGAGGAGAAACACTTTTTAAGGCCTCAGAGTGAGTAAATTGGCCATTTTCATTCACTTTTACCCATTTCTCAAATCTTGTGTTTAGGGCCCCTGGAAGCTTGAAAATCACTTTAAACATCTCAATTTATCTTTAAACATGATTTTCCATGTACAAATGTGAATTGTAGTTCAGAGAGGCAACATTTGAAAACGGACCATTTTTTTAGTTTCTGAAGCATGTCGTAAGGGGGGGTGGTTATCTCTTTCGTCAAAAATCGGGCGTTTTCGCTTGAACAATAAAGGCCTACAAATGTTATTTAATTCACTTCCCGTGGAGGAGAAACACTTTTTAAGGCCTCAGAATGAGTAAATTGGCCATTTTCATTCACTTTTAGCCATTCCTCAAATCTCGTGTTTAAGGCCCCTGGAAGCATGAAAATCACTTTAAACATCTCAATTCATCTTTAAAAGTGATTTTCCACGTACAAATGTGAATTGTAGTTCAAAGAGGCGACATTTGAAAACGGCCCATTTTTTTTTGTTTCTGAAGCATGTCGTAAGGGGGGGTGGTTATCTCTTTCATCAAAAATCAGGCGTTTTTGATTGAACAATAAAGGCCTACAAATGTTATTTAATTCACTTTCTGGGGTGGAGAAAAACTTTTTAAGGCCTCAGAGTGAATAAATTGGCCATTTTCATTCACATTTACCCATTCCTCAAATCTTGTGTTTAGGGCCCCTGGAAGCTTGAAAATCACTTTAAACATCTAATTTCATCTCTAAAAGTGATTATCCACGTACAAATGTGAATTGTAGTTCAAAGACGAAACATTTGAAAATTGACCATTTTTTTTCGTTTCTGACGCATGTCGTAAGGGGGGGTGGTTATCTCTTTCACCAAAAAACGGGCATTTTTGATTGAACAATAAAGGCCTCCAAATGTTATTTTATTCACTTCCCGTGGAGGAGAAACACTTTTTAAGGCCGCAGAGAGAGTAAATTGGCCATTTTCATTCACGTTTACCCATTTCTCAAATCTTGTGTTTAGGGCCCCTGGAAGCTTGAAAATCACTTTAAACATCTCATTTTATCTCTAAAAGTGATTATCCACGTACAATGTTAATTGTAGTTCAAAGAGGCAACATTTGAAAACGGACCATTTTTTTTAGTTTCTGAAGCATGTCGTAAGGGGGGGTGGTTATCTCTTTCGTCAAAAATCGGGCGTTTTCGCTTGAACAATAAATGCCTACAAATGTTATTTAATTCACTTCCCATGGAGGAGAAACACTTTTTAAGGCCTCAGAGTGAGTAAATTGGACATTTTCATTCACTTTTACCCATATCTCAAATCTTGTGTTTAGGGCCCCTGGAAGCTTGAAAATCACTTTAAACATCTCAATTTATCTTTAAACATGATTTTCCATGTACAAATGTGAATTGTAGTTCAAAGAGGCAACATTTGAAAATGGACCATTTTTTTAGTTTCTGAAGCATGTCGTAAGGGGGGGTGGTTATCTCTTTCATCAAAAATCGGGCGATTTCGCTTGAACAATAAAGGCCTCCAAATGTTATTTAATTCACTTCCCGTGGAGGAGAAACACTTTTTAAGGCCTCAGAGTGAGTAAATCGGCCATTTTCATTCACTTTTACCCATTTCTCAAATCTTGTGTTTAGGGCCCCTGGAAGCTTGAAAATCACTTTAAACATCTAATTTTATCTCTAAAAGTGATTATCCACGTACAAATGTGAATTGTCGTTTAAAGACGCAACATTTAAAAATGGACCATTTTTTTCGTTTCTGAAGCATGTCGTAAGGGGGGGTGGTTATCACTTTCACCAAAAAACAGGCGTTTTTAATTGAACAATAAAGGCCTCGAAATAATATTTTATTCACTTCCCGTGGAGGAGAAACACTTTTTAAGGCCACAGAATGAGTAAATTGGCCATTTTCATTCACTTTTAGCCATTCCTCAAATCTCGTGTTTAAGGCCCCTGGAAGCATGAAAATCACTTTAAACATCTCAATTTATCTTTAAAAGTGATTTTCCACGTACAAATGTGAATTGTAGTTCAAAGAGGCGACATTTGAAAACGGACCATTTTTTTAGGTTCTGAAGCATGTCGTAAGGGGGGGTGGTTATCTCTTTCATCAAAAATCGGGCGTTTTTGATTGAACAATAAAGGCCTACAAATGTTATTTAATTCACTTTCTAGGGTGGAGAAAAACTTTTTAAGGCCTCAGAGTGAATAAATTGGCCATTTTCATTCACATTTACCCATTCCTCAAATCTTGTGTTTAGGGCCCCTGGAAGCTTGAAAATCACTTTAAACATCTAATTTCATCTCTAAAAGTGATTATCCACGTACAAATGTGAATTGTAGTTCAAAGACGCAACATTTGAAAATGGACCATTTTTTTTCGTTTCTGACGCATGTCGTAAGGGGGGGTGGTTATCTCTTTCACCAAAAAACGGGCATTTTTGATTGAACAATAAAGGCCTCCAAATGTTATTTTATTCACTTCCCGTGGAGGAGAAACCCTTTTTAAGGCCGCAGAAAGAGTAAATTGGCCAATTTCATTCACGTTTACCCATTTCTCAAATCTTGTGTTTAGGGCCCCTGGAAGCTTGAAAATCACTTTAAACATCTAATTTCATCTCTAAAAGTGATTATCCACGTACAAATGTGAATTGTAGTTCAAAGACGCAACATTTGAAAATGGACCATTTTTTTTCGTTTCTGAAGCATGTCGTAAGGGGGTGTGGTTATCTCTTTCGTCAAAAATCGGGCGTTTTCGCTTAAACAATAAAGGACTACAAATGTTATTTAATTCACTTCCCGTGGAGGAGAAACACTTTTTAAGGCCTCAGAGTGAGTAAATTGGCCATTTTCATTCACTTTTACCCATTTCTCAAATCTTGTGTTTAGGGCCCCTGGAAGCTTGAAAATCACTTTAAACATCTCAATTTATCTTTAAACATGATTTTCCATGTACAAATGTGAATTGTAGTTCAGAGAGGCAACATTTGAAAACGGACCATTTTTTTAGTTTCTGAAGCATGTCGTAAGGGGGGGTGGTTATCTCTTTCGTCAAAAATCGGGCGTTTTCGCTTGAACAATAAAGGCCTACAAATGTTATTTAATTCACTTCCCGTGGAGGAGAAACACTTTTTAAGGCCTCAGAATGAGTAAATTGGCCATTTTCATTCACTTTTAGCCATTCCTCAAATCTCGTGTTTAAGGCCCCTGGAAGCATGAAAATCACTTTAAACATCTCAATTCATCTTTAAAAGTGATTTTCCACGTACAAATGTGAATTGTAGTTCAAAGAGGCGACATTTGAAAACGGACCATTTTTTTTTGTTTCTGAAGCATGTCGTAAGGGGGGTGGTTATCTCTTTCATCAAAAATCGGGCGTTTTTGATTGAACAATAAAGGCCTACAAATGTTATTTAATTCACTTTGTGGGGTGGAGAAAAACTTTTTAAGGCCTCAGAGTGAATAAATTGGCCATTTTCATTCACATTTACCCATTCCTCAAATCTTGTGTTTAGGGCCCCTGGAAGCTTGAAAATCACTTTAAACATCTAATTTTATCTCTAAAAGTGATTATCCACGTACAAATGTGAATTGTCGTTCAAAGACGCAACATTTGAAAACGGACCATTTTTTTAGTTTCTGAAGCATGTCGTAAGGGGGGGTGGTTATCTCTTTCGTCAAAAATCGGGCGATTTCGCTTGAACAATAAAGTCCTACAAATGTTATTTAATTCACTTCCCGTGGAGGAGAAACACTTTTTAAGGCCTCAGAGTGAGTAAATTGGCCATTTTCATTCACTTTTACCCATTTCTCAAATCTTGTGTTTAGGGCCCCTGGAAGCTTGAAAATCACTTTAAACATCTAATTTTATCTCTAAAAGTGATTATCCACGTACAAATGTGAATTGTCATTCAAAGACGCGACATTTGAAAATGGACTATTTTTTTCGTTTCTGAAGCATATCGTAAGGGGGGGTTATCTCTTTCACCAAAAAACAGGCGTTTTTGATTGAACAATAAAGGCCTCCAAATGTTATTTAATTCACTTCCCGTGGAGGAGAAACACTTTTTAAGGCCTCAGAGTGAGTAAATTGGCCATTTTCATTCACTTTTACCCATTTCTCAAATCTTGTGTTTAGGGCCCCTGGAAGCTTGAAAATCACTTTAAACATCTAATTTTATCTCTAAAAGTGATTATCCACGTACAAATGTGAATTGTCGTTCAAAGACGCAACATTTGAAAATGGACCATTTTTTTTGTTTCTGAAGCATGTCGTAAGGGGGGGTGGTTATCTCTTTCACCAAAAAACAGGCATTTTTGATTGAACAATAAAGGCCTCGAAATATTATTTTATTCACTTCCCGTGGAGGAGAAACACTTTTTAAGGCCTCAGAATGAGTAAATTGGCCATTTTCATTCACTTTTAGCCATTCCTCAAATCTCGTGTTTAAGGCCCCTGGAAGCATGAAAATCACTTTAAACATCTCAATTCATCTTTAAAAGTGATTTTCCACGTACAAATGTGAATTGTAGTTCAAAGAGGCGACATTTGAAAACGGACCATTTTTTTAGTTTCTGAAGCATGTCGTAAGGGGGGGTGGTTATCTCTTTCATCAAAAATCGGGCGTTTTTGATTGAACAATAAAGGCCTACAAATGTTATTTAATTCACTTTGTGGGGTGGAGAAAAACTTTTTAAGGCCTCAGAGTGAATAAATTGGCCATTTTCATTCACATTTACCCATTCCTCAAATCTTGTGTTTAGGGCCCCTGGAAGCTTGAAAATCACTTTAAACATCTAATTTCATCTCTAAAAGTGATTATCCACGTACAAATGTGAATTGTAGTTCAAAGACGAAACAGTTGAAAATGGACCATTTTTTTCGTTTCTGACGCATGTCGTAATGGGGGGTGGTTATCTCTTTCACCAAAAAACGGGCATTTTTGATTGAACAATAAAGGCCTCCAAATGTTATTTTATTCACTTCCCGTGGAGGAGAAACACTTTTTAAGGCCGCAGAGAGAGTAAATTGGCCATTTTCATTCACGTTTACCCATTTCTCAAATCTTGTGTTTAGGGCCCCTGGAAGCTTGAAAATCACTTTAAACATCTCATTTTATCTCTAAAAGTGATTATCCACGTACAATGTTAATTGCAGTTCAAAGAGGCAAAATTTGAAAACGGACCATTTTTTTAGTTTCTGAAGCATGTCGTAAGGGGGGTGGTTATCTCTTTCGTCAAAAATCGGGCGTTTTGCTTGAACAATAAATGCCTACAAATTTTATTTTATTCACTTCCCGTGGAGGAGAAACACTTTTTATGGCCTCAGAGTGAGTAAATTGGCCATTTTCATTCACTTTTACCCATTTCTCAAATCTTGTGTTTAGGGCCCCTGGAAGCTTGAAAATCACTTTAAACATCTAATTTTATCTCTAAAAGTGATTATCCACGTACACATGTGAATTGTCGTTCAAAGACGCAACATTTGAAAATGGACCATTTTTTTCGTTTCTGAAGCATGTCGTAAGGGGGGGTGCTTATCTCTTTCACAAAAAAACAGGCGTTTTTGATTGAACAATAAAGGCCTCGAAATATTATTTTATTCACTTCCCGTGGAGGAGAAACACTTTTTAAGGCCGCAGAGTGAGTAAATTGGCCATTTTCATTCACTTTTACCCATTCCTCAAATCTCGTGTTTCAGGCCCCTGGAAGCATGAAAATCACTTTAAACATCTCAATTTATCTTTAAACATGATTTTCCATGTACAAATGTGAATTGTAGTTCAAAGAGGCAACATTTGAAAACGGACCATTTTTTTAGTTTCTGAAGCATGTCGTAAGGGGGGGTGGTTATCTCTTTCGTCAAAAATCGGGCGTTTTCGCTTGAACAATAAATGCCTACAAATGTTATTTAATTCACTTCCCATGGAGGAGAAACACTTTTTAAGGCCTCAGAGTGAGTAAATTGGCCATTTTCATTCACTTTTACCCATTTCTCAAATCTTGTGTTTAGGGCCCCTGGAAGCTTGAAAATCACTTTAAACATCTCAATTTATCTTTAAACATGATTTTCCATGTACAAATGTGAATTGTAGTTCAAAGAGGCAACATTTGAAAACGGACCATTTTTTTAGTTTCTGAAGCATGTCGTAAGGGGGGGTGGTTATCTCTTTCGTCAAAAATCGGGCGATTTCGCTTGAACAATAAAGGCCTACAAATGTTATTTAATTCACTTCCCGTGGAGGAGAAACACTTTTTAAGGCCTCAGAGTGAGTAAATTGGCCATTTTCATTCACTTTTACCCATTTCTCAAATCTTGTGTTTAGGGCCCCTGGAAGCTTGAAAATCACTTTAAACATCTAATTTTATCTCTAAAAGTGATTATCCACGTACAAATGTGAATTGTCGTTCAAAGACGCGACATTTGAAAATGGACTATTTTTTTCGTTTCCGAAGCATGTCGTAAGGGGGGGTGGTTATCTCTTTCACCAAAAAACTGGCGTTTTTGATTGAACAATAAAGGCCTCCAAATGTTATTTAATTCACTTCCCGTGGAGGAGAAACACTTTTTAAGGCCTCAGAATGAGTAAATTGGCCATTTTCATTCACTTTTAGCCATTCCTCAAATCTCGTGTTTAAGGCCCCTGGAAGCATGAAAATCACTTTAAACATCTCAATTTATCTTTAAAAGTGATTTTCCACGTACAAATGTGAATTGTAGTTCAAAGAGGCGACATTTGAAAACGGACCATTTTTTTAGTTTCTGAAGCATGTCGTAAGGGGGGTGGTTATCTCTTTCGTCAAAAATCGGGCGTTTTGCTTGAACAATAAAGGCCTACAAATGTTATTTTATTCACTTCCCGTGGAGGAGAAACACTTTTTAAGGCCGCAGAGAGAGTAAATTGGCCATTTTCATTCACGTTTACCCATTTCTCAAATCTTGTGTTTAGGGCCCCTGGAAGCTTGAAAATCACTTTAAACATCTCATTTTATCTCTAAAAGTGATTATCCACGTACAAGGTTAATTGCAGTTCAAAGAGGCAAAATTTGAAAACGGACCATTTTTTTAGTTTCTGAAGCATGTCGTAAGGGGGGTGGTTATCTCTTTCGTCAAAAATCGGGCGTTTTGCTTGAACAATAAATGCCTACAAATTTTATTTTATTCACTTCCCGTGGAGGAGAAACACTTTTTATGGCCTCAGAGTGAGTAAATTGGCCATTTTCATTCACTTTTACCCATTTCTCAAATCTTGTGTTTAGGGCCCCTGGCAGCTTGAAAATCACTTTAAACATCTAATTTTATCTCTAAAAGTGATTATCCACGTACAAATGTGAATTGTCGTTCAAAGACGCAACATTTGAAAATGGACTATTTTTTTCGTTTCTGAAGCATGTCGTAAGGGGGGGTGGTTATCTCTTTCACCAAAAAACAGGCGTTTTTGATTGAACAATAAAGGCCTCGAAACATTATTTTATTCACTTCCCGTGGAGGAGAAACACTTTTTAAGGCCTCAGAATGAGTAAATTGGCCATTTTCATTCACTTTTAGCCATTCCTCAAATCTCGTGTTTAAGGCCCCTGGAAGCATGAAAATCACTTTAAACATCTCAATTCATCTTTAAAAGTGATTTTCCACGTACAAATGTGAATTGTAGTTCAAAGAGGCGACATTTGAAAACGGACCATTTTTTTTTGTTTCTGAAGCATGTCGTAAGGGGGGTGGTTATCTCTTTCATCAAAAATCGGGCGTTTTTGATTGAACAATAAAGGCCTACAAATGTTATTTAATTCACTTTGTGGGGTGGAGAAAAACTTTTTAAGGCCTCAGAGTGAATAAATTGGCCATTTTCATTCACAATTACCCATTCCTCAAATCTTGTGTTTAGGGCCCCTGGAAGCTTGAAAATCACTTTAAACATCTAATTTCATCTCTAAAAGTGATTATCCACGTACAAATGTGAATTGTAGTTCAAAGACGAAACATTTGAAAATGGACCATTTTTTTCGTTTCTGACGCATGTCGTAAGGGGGGTGGTTATCTCTTTCACCAAAAAACTGGCATTTTTGATTGAACAATAAAGGCCTCCAAATGTTATTTTATTCACTTCCCGTGGAGGAGAAACACTTTTTAAGGCCGCAGAGAGAGTAAATTGGCCATTTTCATTCACGTTTACCCATTTCTCAAATCTTGTGTTTAGGGCCCCTGGAAGCTTGAAAATCACTTTAAACATCTCATTTTATCTCTAAAAGTGATTATCCACGTACAATGTTAATTGCAGTTCAAAGAGGCAAAATTTGAAAACGGACCATTTTTTTAGTTTCTGAAGCATGTCGTAAGGGGGGTGGTTATCTCTTTCGTCAAAAATCGGGCGTTTTGCTTGAACAATAAATGCCTACAAATTTTATTTTATTCACTTCCCGTGGAGGAGAAACACTTTTTATGGCCTCAGAGTGAGTAAATTGGCCATTTTCATTCACTTTTACCCATTTCTCAAATCTTGTGTTTAGGGCCCCTGGAAGCTTGAAAATCACTTTAAACATCTAATTTTATCTCTAAAAGTGATTATCCACGTACAAATGTGAATTGTCGTTCAAAGACGCAACATTTGAAAATGGACCATTTTTTTCATTTCTGAAGCATGTCGTAAGGGGGGGTGCTTATCTCTTTCACAAAAAAACAGGCGTTTTTGATTGAACAATAAAGGCCTCGAAATATTATTTTATTCACTTCCCGTGGAGGAGAAACACTTTTTAAGGCCGCAGAGTGAGTAAATTGGCCATTTTCATTCACTTTTACCCATTCCTCAAATCTCGTGTTTCAGGCCCCTGGAAGCATGAAAATCACTTTAAACATCTCAATTCATCTTTAAAAGTGATTTTCCACGTACAAATGTGAATTGTAGTTCAAAGAGGCGACATTTGAAAACGGACCATTTTTTTTTGTTTCTGAAGCATGTCGTAAGGGGGGTGGTTATCTCTTTCATCAAAAATCGGGCGTTTTTGATTGAACAATAAAGGCCTACAAATGTTATTTAATTCACTTTGTGGGGTGGAGAAAAACTTTTTAAGGCCTCAGAGTGAATAAATTGGCCATTTTCATTCACATTTACCCATTCCTCAAATCTTGTGTTTAGGGCCCCTGGAAGCTTGAAAATCACTTTAAACATCTAATTTTATCTCTAAAAGTGATTATCCACGTACAAATGTGAATTGTCGTTCAAAGACGCAACATTTGAAAACGGACCATTTTTTTACTTTCTGAAGCATGTCGTAAGGGGGGGTGGTTATCTCTTTCGTCAAAAATCGGGCGATTTCGCTTGAACAATAAAGGCCTACAAATGTTATTTAATTCACTTCCCGTGGAGGAGAAACACTTTTTAAGGCCTCAGAGTGAGTAAATTGGCCATTTTCATTCACTTTTACCCATTTCTCAAATCTTGTGTTTAGGGCCCCTGGAAGCTTGAAAATCACTTTAAACATCTAATTTTATCTCTAAAAGTGATTATCCACGTACAAATGTGAATTGTCATTCAAAGACGCGACATTTGAAAATGGACTATTTTTTTCGTTTCTGAAGCATATCGTAAGGGGGGGTTATCTCTTTCACCAAAAAACAGGCGTTTTTGATTGAACAATAAAGGCCTCCAAATGTTATTTAATTCACTTCCCGTGGAGGAGAAACACTTTTTAAGGCCTCAGAGTGAGTAAATTGGCCATTTTCATTCACTTTTACCCATTTCTCAAATCTTGTGTTTAGGGCCCCTGGAAGCTTGAAAATCACTTTAAACATCTAATTTTATCTCTAAAAGTGATTATCCACGTACAAATGTGAATTGTCGTTCAAAGACGCAACATTTGAAAATGGACCATTTTTTTTGTTTCTGAAGCATGTCGTAAGGGGGGGTGGTTATCTCTTTCACCAAAAAACAGGCATTTTTGATTGAACAATAAAGGCCTCGAAATATTATTTCATTCACTTCCCGTGGAGGAGAAACACTTTTTAAGGCCTCAGAATGAGTAAATTGGCCATTTTCATTCACTTTTAGCCATTCCTCAAATCTCGTGTTTAAGGCCCCTGGAAGCATGAAAATCACTTTAAACATCTCAATTTATCTTTAAAAGTGATTTTCCACGTACAAATGTGGATTTTAGTTCAAAGAGGCGACATTTGAAAACGGACCATTTTTTTAGTTTCTGAAGCATGTCGTAAGGGGGGGTGGTTATCTCTTTCATCAAAAATCGGGCGTTTTTGATTGAACAATAAAGGCCTCCAAATGTTATTTTATTCACTTCCCGTGGAGGAGAAACACTTTTTAAGGCCGCAGAGAGAGTAAATTGGCCAATTTCATTCACGTTTACCCATTTCTCAAATCTTGTGTTTAGGGCCCCTGGAAGCTTGAAAATCACTTTAAACATCTCAATTTATCTTTAAACATGATTTTCCATGTACAAATGTGAATTGTAGTTCAAAGAGGCAACATTTGAAAACGGACCATTTTTTTAGTTTCTGAAGCATGTCGTAAGGGGGGGTGGTTATCTCTTTCGTCAAAAATCAGGCGTTTTCGCTTAAACAATAAAGGACTACAAATGTTATTTAATTCACTTCCCGTGGAGGAGAAACACTTTTTAAGGCCTCAGAGTGAGTAAATTGGCCATTTTCATTCACTTTTACCCATTTCTCAAATCTTGTGTTTAGGGCCCCCGGAAGCTTGAAAATCACTTTAAACATCTAATTTTATCTCTAAAAGTGATTATCCACATACAAATGTGAATTGTCGTTCAAAGACGCAACATTTGAAAGTGGACCATTTTTTTCGTTTCTGAAGCATGTCGTAAGGGGGGGTGGTTATCTCTTTCACCAAAAAACAGGCGTTTTTGATTGAACAATAAAGGCCTCGAAACATTATTTTATTCACTTCCCGTGGAGGAGAAACACTTTTTAAGGACTCAGAATGAGTAAATTGGCCATTTTCATTCACTTTTAGCCATTCCTCAAATCTCGTGTTTAAGGCCCCTGGAAGCATGAAAATCACTTTAAACATCTCAATTCATCTTTAAAAGTGATTTTCCACGTACAAATGTGAATTGTAGTTCAAAGAGGCGACATTTGAAAACGGACCATTTTTTTTTGTTTCTGAAGCATGTCGTAAGGGGGGTGGTTATCTCTTTCATCAAAAATCGGGCGTTTTTGATTGAACAATAAAGGCCTACAAATGTTATTTAATTCACTTTGTGGGGTGGAGAAAAACTTTTTAAGGCCTCAGAGTGAATAAATTGGCCATTTTCATTCACATTTACCCATTCCTCAAATCTTGTGTTTAGGGCCCCTGGAAGCTTGAAAATCACTTTAAACATCTAATTTCATCTCTAAAAGTGATTATCCACGTACAAATGTGAATTGTAGTTCAAAGACGAAACAGTTGAAAATGGACCATTTTTTTCGTTTCTGACGCATGTCGTAATGGGGGGTGGTTATCTCTTTCACCAAAAAACGGGCATTTTTGATTGAACAATAAAGGCCTCCAAATGTTATTTTATTCACTTCCCGTGGAGGAGAAACACTTTTTAAGGCCGCAGAGAGAGTAAATTGGCCATTTTCATTCACGTTTACCCATTTCTCAAATCTTGTGTTTAGGGCCCCTGGAAGCTTGAAAATCACTTTAAACATCTCATTTTATCTCTAAAAGTGATTATCCACGTACAATGTTAATTGCAGTTCAAAGAGGCAAAATTTGAAAACGGACCATTTTTTTAGTTTCTGAAGCATGTCGTAAGGGGGGTGGTTATCTCTTTCGTCAAAAATCGGGCGTTTTGCTTGAACAATAAATGCCTACAAATTTTATTTTATTCACTTCCCGTGGAGGAGAAACACTTTTTATGGCCTCAGAGTGAGTAAATTGGCCATTTTCATTCACTTTTACCCATTTCTCAAATCTTGTGTTTAGGGCCCCTGGAAGCTTGAAAATCACTTTAAACATCTAATTTTATCTCTAAAAGTGATTATCCACGTACACATGTGAATTGTCGTTCAAAGACGCAACATTTGAAAATGGACCATTTTTTTCGTTTCTGAAGCATGTCGTAAGGGGGGGTGCTTATCTCTTTCACAAAAAAACAGGCGTTTTTGATTGAACAATAAAGGCCTCGAAATATTATTTTATTCACTTCCCGTGGAGGAGAAACACTTTTTAAGGCCGCAGAGTGAGTAAATTGGCCATTTTCATTCACTTTTACCCATTCCTCAAATCTCGTGTTTCAGGCCCCTGGAAGCATGAAAATCACTTTAAACATCTCAATTTATCTTTAAACATGATTTTCCATGTACAAATGTGAATTGTAGTTCAAAGAGGCAACATTTGAAAACGGACCATTTTTTTAGTTTCTGAAGCATGTCGTAAGGGGGGGTGGTTATCTCTTTCGTCAAAAATCGGGCGTTTTCGCTTGAACAATAAATGCCTACAAATGTTATTTAATTCACTTCCCATGGAGGAGAAACACTTTTTAAGGCCTCAGAGTGAGTAAATTGGCCATTTTCATTCACTTTTACCCATTTCTCAAATCTTGTGTTTAGGGCCCCTGGAAGCTTGAAAATCACTTTAAACATCTCAATTTATCTTTAAACATGATTTTCCATGTACAAATGTGAATTGTAGTTCAAAGAGGCAACATTTGAAAACGGACCATTTTTTTAGTTTCTGAAGCATGTCGTAAGGGGGGGTGGTTATCTCTTTCGTCAAAAATCGGGCGATTTCGCTTGAACAATAAAGGCCTACAAATGTTATTTAATTCACTTCCCGTGGAGGAGAAACACTTTTTAAGGCCTCAGAGTGAGTAAATTGGCCATTTTCATTCACTTTTACCCATTTCTCAAATCTTGTGTTTAGGGCCCCTGGAAGCTTGAAAATCACTTTAAACATCTAATTTTATCTCTAAAAGTGATTATCCACGTACAAATGTGAATTGTCGTTCAAAGACGCGACATTTGAAAATGGACTATTTTTTTCGTTTCCGAAGCATGTCGTAAGGGGGGGTGGTTATCTCTTTCACCAAAAAACTGGCGTTTTTGATTGAACAATAAAGGCCTCCAAATGTTATTTAATTCACTTCCCGTGGAGGAGAAACACTTTTTAAGGCCTCAGAATGAGTAAATTGGCCATTTTCATTCACTTTTAGCCATTCCTCAAATCTCGTGTTTAAGGCCCCTGGAAGCATGAAAATCACTTTAAACATCTCAATTTATCTTTAAAAGTGATTTTCCACGTACAAATGTGAATTGTAGTTCAAAGAGGCGACATTTGAAAACGGACCATTTTTTTAGTTTCTGAAGCATGTCGTAAGGGGGGTGGTTATCTCTTTCGTCAAAAATCGGGCGTTTTGCTTGAACAATAAAGGCCTACAAATGTTATTTTATTCACTTCCCGTGGAGGAGAAACACTTTTTAAGGCAGCAGAGAGAGTAAATTGGCCATTTTCATTCACGTTTACCCATTTCTCAAATCTTGTGTTTAGGGCCCCTGGAAGCTTGAAAATCACTTTAAACATCTCATTTTATCTCTAAAAGTGATTATCCACGTACAAGGTTAATTGCAGTTCAAAGAGGCAAAATTTGAAAACGGACCATTTTTTTAGTTTCTGAAGCATGTCGTAAGGGGGGTGGTTATCTCTTTCGTCAAAAATCGGGCGTTTTGCTTGAACAATAAATGCCTACAAATTTTATTTTATTCACTTCCCGTGGAGGAGAAACACTTTTTATGGCCTCAGAGTGAGTAAATTGGCCATTTTCATTCACTTTTACCCATTTCTCAAATCTTGTGTTTAGGGCCCCTGGCAGCTTGAAAATCACTTTAAACATCTAATTTTATCTCTAAAAGTGATTATCCACGTACAAATGTGAATTGTCGTTCAAAGACGCAACATTTGAAAATGGACTATTTTTTTCGTTTCTGAAGCATGTCGTAAGGGGGGGTGGTTATCTCTTTCACCAAAAAACAGGCGTTTTTGATTGAACAATAAAGGCCTCGAAACATTATTTTATTCACTTCCCGTGGAGGAGAAACACTTTTTAAGGCCTCAGAATGAGTAAATTGGCCATTTTCATTCACTTTTAGCCATTCCTCAAATCTCGTGTTTAAGGCCCCTGGAAGCATGAAAATCACTTTAAACATCTCAATTCATCTTTAAAAGTGATTTTCCACGTACAAATGTGAATTGTAGTTCAAAGAGGCGACATTTGAAAACGGACCATTTTTTTTTGTTTCTGAAGCATGTCGTAAGGGGGGTGGTTATCTCTTTCATCAAAAATCGGGCGTTTTTGATTGAACAATAAAGGCCTACAAATGTTATTTAATTCACTTTGTGGGGTGGAGAAAAACTTTTTAAGGCCTCAGAGTGAATAAATTGGCCATTTTCATTCACAATTACCCATTCCTCAAATCTTGTGTTTAGGGCCCCTGGAAGCTTGAAAATCACTTTAAACATCTAATTTCATCTCTAAAAGTGATTATCCACGTACAAATGTGAATTGTAGTTCAAAGACGAAACATTTGAAAATGGACCATTTTTTTCGTTTCTGACGCATGTCGTAAGGGGGGTGGTTATCTCTTTCACCAAAAAACTGGCATTTTTGATTGAACAATAAAGGCCTCCAAATGTTATTTTATTCACTTCCCGTGGAGGAGAAACACTTTTTAAGGCCGCAGAGAGAGTAAATTGGCCATTTTCATTCACGTTTACCCATTTCTCAAATCTTGTGTTTAGGGCCCCTGGAAGCTTGAAAATCACTTTAAACATCTCATTTTATCTCTAAAAGTGATTATCCACGTACAATGTTAATTGCAGTTCAAAGAGGCAAAATTTGAAAACGGACCATTTTTTTAGTTTCTGAAGCATGTCGTAAGGGGGGTGGTTATCTCTTTCGTCAAAAATCGGGCGTTTTGCTTGAACAATAAATGCCTACAAATTTTATTTTATTCACTTCCCGTGGAGGAGAAACACTTTTTATGGCCTCAGAGTGAGTAAATTGGCCATTTTCATTCACTTTTACCCATTTCTCAAATCTTGTGTTTAGGGCCCCTGGAAGCTTGAAAATCACTTTAAACATCTAATTTTATCTCTAAAAGTGATTATCCACGTACAAATGTGAATTGTCGTTCAAAGACGCAACATTTGAAAATGGACCATTTTTTTCATTTCTGAAGCATGTCGTAAGGGGGGGTGCTTATCTCTTTCACAAAAAAACAGGCGTTTTTGATTGAACAATAAAGGCCTCGAAATATTATTTTATTCACTTCCCGTGGAGGAGAAACACTTTTTAAGGCCGCAGAGTGAGTAAATTGGCCATTTTCATTCACTTTTACCCATTCCTCAAATCTCGTGTTTCAGGCCCCTGGAAGCATGAAAATCACTTTAAACATCTCAATTTATCTTTAAACATGATTTTCCATGTACAAATGTGAATTGTAGTTCAAAGAGGCAACATTTGAAAACGGACCATTTTTTTAGTTTCTGAAGCATGTCGTAAGGGGGGGTAGTTATCTCTTTCGTCAAAAATCGGGCGTTTTCGCTTGAACAATAAATGCCTACAAATGTTATTTAATTCACTTCCCATGGAGGAGAAACACTTTTTAAGGCCTCAGAGTGAGTAAATTGGCCATTTTCATTCACTTTTACCCATTTCTCAAATCTTGTGTTTAGGGCCCCTGGAAGCTTGAAAATCACTTTAAACATCTCAATTTATCTTTCAACATGATTTTCCATGTACAAATGTGAATTGTAGTTCAAAGAGGCAACATTTGAAAACGGACCATTTTTTTAGTTTCTGAAGCATGTCGTAAGGGGGGGTGGTTATCTCTTTCGTCAAAAATCGGGCGTTTTCGCTTGAACAATAAATGCCTACAAATGTTATTTAATTCACTTCCCATGGAGGAGAAACACTTTTTAAGGCCTCAGAGTGAGTAAATTGGCCATTTTCATTCACTTTTACCCATTTCTCCAATCTTGTGTTTAGGGCCCCTGGAAGCTTGAAAATCACTTTAAACATCTCAATTTATCTTTAAACATGATTTTCCATGTACAAATGTGAATTGTAGTTCAAAGAGGCAACATTTGAAAACGGACCATTTTTTTAGTTTCTGAAGCATGTCGTAAGGGGGGGTGGTTATCTCTTTCGTCAAAAATCGGGCGATTTCGCTTGAACAATAAAGGCCTACAAATGTTATTTAATTCACTTCCCGTGGAGGAGAAACACTTTTTAAGGCCTCAGAGTGAGTAAATTGGCCATTTTCATTCACTTTTACCCATTTCTCAAATCTTGTGTTTAGGGCCCCTGGAAGCTTGAAAATCACTTTAAACATCTAATTTTATCTCTAAAAGTGATTATCCACGTACAAATGTGAATTGTCATTCAAAGACGCGACATTTGAAAATGGACTATTTTTTTCGTTTCTGAAGCATGTCGTAAGGGGGGGTGGTTATCTCTTTCACAAAAAAACAGGCGTTTTTGATTGAACAATAAAGGCCTCGAAATATTATTTTATTTACTTCCCGTGGAGGAGAAACACTTTTTAAGGCCGCAGAGTGAGTAAATTGGCCATTTTCATTCACTTTTACCCATTCCTCAAATCTCGTGTTTCAGGCCCCTGGAAGCATGAAAATCACTTTAAACATCTCAATTTATCTTTAAACATGATTTTCCATGTACAAATGTGAATTGTAGTTCAAAGTGGCAACATTTGAAAACGGACCATTTTTTTAGTTTCTGAAGCATGTCGTAAGGGGGGGTGGTTATCTCTTTCGTCAAAAATCGGGCGTTTTCGCTTGAACAATAAAGGCCTACAAATGTTATTTAATTCACTTCCCGTGGAGGAGAAACACTTTTTAAAGCCTCAGAGTGAGTAAATTGGCCATTTTCATTCACTTTTACCCTTTTCTCAAATCTTGTGTTTAGGGCCCCTGGAAGCTTGAACATCACTTTAAACATCTAATTTTATCTCTAAAAGTGATTATCCACGTACAAATGTGAATTGTCGTTCAAAGACGCAACATTTGAAAATGGACTATTTTTTTCGTTTCTGAAGCATGTCGTAAGGGGGGGTGGTTATCTCTTTCACCAAAAAACAGGCGTTTTTGATTGAACAATAAAGGCCTCGCAACATTATTTTATTCACTTCCCGTGGAGGAGAAACACTTTTTAAGGCCTCAGAATGAGTAAATTGGCCATTTTCATTCACTTTTAGCCATTCCTCAAATCTCGTGTTTAAGGCCCCTGGAAGCATGAAAATCACTTTAAACATCTCAATTCATCTTTAAAAGTGATTTTCCACGTACAAATGTGAATTGTAGTTCAAAGAGGCGACATTTGAAAACGGACCATTTTTTTTTGTTTCTGAAGCATGTCGTAAGGGGGGTGGTTATCTCTTTCATCAAAAATCGGGCGTTTTTGATTGAACAATAAAGGCCTACAAATGTTATTTAATTCACTTTGTGGGGTGGAGAAAAACTTTTTAAGGCCTCAGAGTGAATACATTGGCCATTTTCATTCACATTTACCCATTCCTCAAATCTTGTGTTTAGGGCCCCTGGAAGCTTGAAAATCACTTTAAACATCTAATTTCATCTCTAAAAGTGATTATCCACGCACAAATGTGAATTGTAGTTCAAAGACGAAACATTTGAAAATGGACCATTTTTTTCGTTTCTGACGCATGTCGTAATGGGGGTGGTTATCTCTTTCACCAAAAAACGGGCATTTTTGATTGAACAATAAAGGCCTCCAAATGTTATTTTATTCACTTCCCGTGGAGGAGAAACACTTTTTAAGGCCGCAGAGAGAGTAAATTGGCCATTTTCATTCACGTTTACCCATTTCTCAAATCTTGTGTTTAGGGCCCCTGGAAGCTTGAAAATCACTTTAAACATCTCATTTTATCTCTAAAAGTGATTATCCACGTACAATGTTAATTGCAGTTCAAAGAGGCAACATTTGAAAACGGACCATTTTTTTAGTTTCTGAAGCATGTCGTAAGGGGGGGTGGTTATCTCTTTCGTCAAAAATCGGGCGATTTCGCTTCAACAATAAAGGCCTACAAATGTTATTTAATTCACTTCCCGTGGAGGAGAAACACTTTTTAAGGCCTCAGAGTGAGTAAATTGGCCATTTTCATTCACTTTTACCCATTTCTCAAATCTTGTGTTTAGGGCCCCTGGAAGCTTGAAAATCACTTTAAACATCTAATTTTATCTCTAAAAGTGATTATCCACGTACAAATGTGAATTGTCGTTCAAAGACGCGACATTTGAAAATGGACTATTTTTTTCGTTTCTGAAGCATGTCGTAAGGGGGGGTGGTTATCTCTTTCACCAAAAAACAGGCATTTTTGATTGAACAATAAAGGCCTCCAAATGTTATTTAATTCACTTCCCGTGGAGGAGAAACACTTTTTAAGGCCTCAGAGTGAGTAAATTGGCCATTTTCATTCACTTTTACCCATTTCTCAAATCTTGTGTTTAGGGCCCCTGGAAGCTTGAAAATCACTTTAAACATCTAATTTTATCTCTAAAAGTGATTATCCACGTACAAATGTGAATTGTCGTTCAAAGACGCAACATTTGAAAATGGACCATTTTTTTCGTTTCTGAAGCATGTCGTAAGGGGGGGTGCTTATCTCTTTCACAAAAAAACAGGCGTTTTTGATTGAACAATAAAGGCCTCGAAATATTATTTTATTCACTTCCCGTGGAGGAGAAACACTTTTTAAGGCCGCAGAGTGAGTAAATTGGCCATTTTCATTCACTTTTACCCATTCCTCAAATCTCGTGTTTCAGGCCCCTGGAAGCATGAAAATCACTTTAAACATCTCAATTTATCTTTAAACATGATTTTCCATGTACAAATGTGAATTGTAGTTCAAAGGGGCAACATTTGAAAACGGACCATTTTTTTAGTTTCTGAAGCATGTCGTAAGGGGGGTGGTTATCTCTTTCGTCAAAAATCGGGCGTTTTCGCTTGAACAATAAAGGCCTACAAATGTTATTTAATTCACTTCCCGTGGAGGAGAAACACTTTTTAAGGCCTCAGAATGAGTAAATTGGCCATTTTCATTCACTTTTAGCCATTCCTCAAATCTCGTGTTTAAGGCCCCTGGAAGCATGAAAATCACTTTAAACATCTCAATTCATCTTTAAAAGTGATTTTCCACGTACAAATGTGAATTGTAGTTCAAAGAGGCGACATTTGAAAACGGACCATTTTTTGTTTGTTTCTGAAGCATGTCGTAAGGGGGGTGGTTATCTCTTTCATCAAAAATCGGGCGTTTTTGATTGAACAATAAAGGCCTACAAATGTTATTTAATTCACTTTGTGGGGTGGAGAAAAACTTTTTACGGCCTCAGAGTGAATAAATTGGCCATTTTCATTCACATTTACCCATTCCTCAAATCTTGTGTTTAGGGCCCCTGGAAGCTTGAAAATCACTTTAAACATCTAATTTTATCTCTAAAAGTGATTATCCACGTACAAATGTGAATTGTCGTTCAAAGACGCAACATTTGAAAACAGACCATTTTTTTAGTTTCTGAAGCATGTCGTAAGGGGGGTGGTTATCTCTTTCGTCAAAAATCGGGCGATTTCGCTTGAACAATAAAGGCCTACAAATGTTATTTAATTCACTTCCCGTGGAGGAGAAACACTTTTTAAGGCCTCAGAGTGAGTAAATTGGCCATTTTCATTCACTTTTACCCATTTCTCAAATCTTGTGTTTAGGGCCCCTGGAAGCTTGAAAATCACTTTAAACATCTAATGTTATCTCTAAAAGTGATTATCCACGTACAAATGTGAATTGTCATTCAAAGACGCGACATTTGAAAATGGACTATTTTTTTCGTTTCTGAAGCATATCGTAAGGGGGGGGTTATCTCTTTCACCAAAAAACAGGCGTTTTTGATTGAACAATAAAGGCCTCCAAATGTTATTTAATTCACTTCCCGTGGAGGAGAAACACTTTTTAAGGCCTCAGAGTGAGTAAATTGGCCATTTTCATTCACTTTTACCCATTTCTCAAATCTTGTGTTTAGGGCCCCTGGAAGCTTGAAAATCACTTTAAACATCTAATTTTATCTCTAAAAGTGATTATCCACGTACAAATGTGAATTGTCGTTCAAAGACGCGACATTTGAAAATGGACTATTTTTTTCGTTTCTGAAGCATGTCGTAAGGGGGGGTGGTTATCTCTTTCACCAAAAAACAGGCATTTTTGATTGAACAATAAAGGCCTCCAAATGTTATTTAATTCACTTCCCGTGGAGGAGAAACACTTTTTAAGGCCTCAGAGTGAGTAAATTGGCCATTTTCATTCACTTTTACCCATTTCTCAAATCTTGTGTTTAGGGCCCCTGGAAGCTTGAAAATCACTTTAAACATCTAATTTTATCTCTAAAAGTGATTATCCACGTACAAATGTGAATTGTCGTTCAAAGACGCAACATTTGAAAATGGACCATTTTTTTCGTTTCTGAAGCATGTCGTAAGGGGGGGTGCTTATCTCTTTCACAAAAAAACAGGCGTTTTTGATTGAACAATAAAGGCCTCGAAATATTATTTTATTCACTTCCCGTGGAGGAGAAACACTTTTTAAGGCCGCAGAGTGAGTAAATTGGCCATTTTCATTCACTTTTACCCATTCCTCAAATCTCGTGTTTCAGGCCCCTGGAAGCATGAAAATCACTTTAAACATCTCAATTTATCTTTAAACATGATTTTCCATGTACAAATGTGAATTGTAGTTCAAAGAGGCAACATTTGAAAACGGACCATTTTTTTAGTTTCTGAAGCATGTCGTAAGGGGGGTGGTTATCTCTTTCGTCAAAAATCGGGCGTTTTAGCTTGAACAATAAAGGCCTACAAATGTTATTTAATTCACTTCCCGTGGAGGAGAAACACTTTTTAAGGCCTCAGAATGAGTAAATTGGCCATTTTCATTCACTTTTAGCCATTCCTCAAATCTCGTGTTTAAGGCCCCTGGAAGCATGAAAATCACTTTAAACATCTCAATTCATCTTTAAAAGTGATTTTCCACGTACAAATGTGAATTGTAGTTCAAAGAGGCGACATTTGAAAACGGACCATTTTTTTTGTTTCTGAAGCATGTCGTAAGGGGGGTGGTTATCTCTTTCATCAAAAATCGGGCGTTTTTGATTGAACAATAAAGGCCTACAAATGTTATTTAATTCACTTTGTGGGGTGGAGAAAAACTTTTTAAGGCCTCAGAGTGAATAAATTGGCCATTTTCATTCACATTTACCCATTCCTCAAATCTTGTGTTTAGGGCCCCTGGAAGCTTGAAAATCACTTTAAACATCTAATTTTATCTCTAAAAGTGATTATCCACGTACAAATGTGAATTGTCGTTCAAAGACGCAACATTTGAAAACAGACCATTTTTTTAGTTTCTGAAGCATGTCGTAAGGGGGGTGGTTATCTCTTTCGTCAAAAATCGGGCGATTTCGCTTGAACAATAAAGGCCTACAAATGTTATTTAATTCACTTCCCGTGGAGGAGAAACACTTTTTAAGGCCTCAGAGTGAGTAAATTGGCCATTTTCATTCACTTTTACCCATTTCTCAAATCTTGTGTTTAGGGCCCCTGGAAGCTTGAAAATCACTTTAAACATCTAATGTTATCTCTAAAAGTGATTATCCACGTACAAATGTGAATTGTCATTCAAAGACGCGACATTTGAAAATGGACTATTTTTTTCGTTTCTGAAGCATATCGTAAGGGGGGGGTTATCTCTTTCACCAAAAAACAGGCGTTTTTGATTGAACAATAAAGGCCTCCAAATGTTATTTAATTCACTTCCCGTGGAGGAGAAACACTTTTTAAGGCCTCAGAGTGAGTAAATTGGCCATTTTCATTCACTTTTACCCATTTCTCAAATCTTGTGTTTAGGGCCCCTGGAAGCTTGAAAATCACTTTAAACATCTAATTTTATCTCTAAAAGTGATTATCCACGTACAAATGTGAATTGTCGTTCAAAGACGCAACATTTGAAAATGGACCATTTTTTTTGTTTCTGAAGCATGTCGTAAGGGGGGGTGGTTATCTCTTTCACCAAAAAACAGGCATTTTTGATTGAACAATAAAGGCCTCGAAATATTATTTTATTCACTTCCCGTGGAGGAGAAACACTTTTTAAGGCCTCAGAATGAGTAAATTGGCCATTTTCATTCACTTTTAGCCATTCCTCAAATCTCGTGTTTAAGGCCCCTGGAAGCATGAAAATCACTTTAAACATCTCAATTTATCTTTAAAAGTGATTTTCCACGAACAAATGTGAATTTTAGTTCAAAGAGGCGACATTTGAAAACGGACCATTTTTTTAGTTTCTGAAGCATGTCGTAAGGGGGGGTGGTTATCTTTTTCATCAAAAATCGGGCGTTTTTGATTGAACAATAAAGGCCTCCAAATGTTATTTTATTCACTTCCCGTGGAGGAGAAACACTTTTTAAGGCCGCAGAGAGAGTAAATTGGCCAATTTCATTCACGTTTACCCATTTCTCACATCTTGTGTTTAGGGCCCCTGGAAGCTTGAAAATCACTTTAAACATCTCAATTTATCTTTAAACATGATTTTCCATGTACAAATGTGAATTGTAGTTCAAAGAGGCAACATTTGAAAACGGACCATTTTTTTAGTTTCTGAAGCATTGCGTAAGGGGGGTGGTTATCTCTTTCGTCAAAAATCGGGTGTTTTCGCTTAAACAATAAAGGACTACAAATGTTATTTAATTCACTTCCCGTGGAGGAGAAACACTTTTTAAGGCCGCAGAGAGAGTAAATTGGCCATTTTCATTCACGTTTACCCATTTCTCAAATCTTGTGTTTAGGGCCCCTGGAAGCTTGAAAATCACTTTAAACATCTCATTTTATCTCTAAAAGTGATTATCCACGTACAATGTTAATTGTAGTTCAAAGAGGCAAAATTTGAAAACGGACCATTTTTTTAGTTTCTGAAGCATGTCGTAAGGGGGGGTGCTTATCTCTTTCACAAAAAAACAGGCGTTTTTGATTGAACAATAAAGGCCTCGAAATATTATTTTATTCACTTCCCGTGGAGGAGAAACCCTTTTTAAGGCCGCAGAGTGAGTAAATTGGCCATTTTCATTCACTTTTACCCATTCCTCAAATCTCGTGTTTCAGGCCCCTGGAAGCATGAAAATCACTTTAAACATCTCAATTTATCTTTAAACATGATTTTCCATGTACAAATGTGAATTGTAGTTCAAAGAGGCAACATTTGAAAACGGACCATTTTTTTAGTTTCTGAAGCATGTCGTAAGGGGGGGTGGTTATCTCTTTCGTCAAAAATCGGGCGTTTTCGCTTGAACAATAAAGGCCTACAAATGTTATTTAATTCACTTCCCGTGGAGGAGAAACACTTTTTAAAGCCTCAGAGTGAGTAAATTGGCCATTTTCATTCACTTTTACCCTTTTCTCAAATCTTGTGTTTAGGGCCCCTGGAAGCTTGAAAATCACTTTAAACATCTCAATTTATCTTTAAACATGATTTTCCATGTACAAATGTGAATTGTAGTTCAAAGAGGCAACATTTGAAAACGGACCATTTTTTTAGTTTCTGAAGCATGTCGTAAGGGGGGGTGGTTATCTCTTTCATCAAAAATCCGGTGTTTTCGCTTGAACAATAAAGGCCTACAAATGTTATTTAATTCACTTCCCGTGGAGGAGAAACACTTTTTAAGGCCTCAGAGTGAGTAAATTGGCCATTTTCATTCACTTTTACCCTTTTCTCAAATCTTGTGTTTAGGGCCCCTGGAAGCTTGAAAATCACTTTAAACATCTAATTTTATCTCTCAAAGTGATTATCCACGTACAAATGTGAATTGTCGTTCAAAGACGCAACATTTGAAAATGGACTATTTTTTTCGTTTCTGAAGCATGTCGTAAGGGGGGGTGGTTATCTCTTTCACCAAAAAACAGGCGTTTTTGATTGAACAATAAAGGCCTCGAAACATTATTTTATTCACTTCCCGTGGAGGAGAAACACTTTTTAAGGCCTCAGAATGAGTAAATTGGCCATTTTCATTCACTTTTAGCCATTCCTCAAATCTCGTGTTTAAGGCCCCTGGAAGCATGAAAATCACTTTAAACATCTCAATTCATCTTTAAAAGTGATTTTCCACGTACAAATGTGAATTGTAGTTCAAAGAGGCGACATTTGAAAACGGACCATTTTTTGTTGTTTCTGAAGCATGTCGTAAGGGGGGTGGTTATCTCTTTCATCAAAAATCGGGCGTTTTTGATTGAACAATAAAGGCCTACAAATGTTATTTAATTCACTTTGTGGGGTGGAGAAAAACTTTTTAAGGCCTCAGAGTGAATAAATTGGCCATTTTCATTCACATTTACCCATTCCTCAAATCTTGTGTTTAGGGCCCCTGGAAGCTTGAAAATCACTTTGAACATCTAATTTTATCTCTAAAAGTGATTATCCACGTACAAATGTGAATTGTCGTTCAAAGACGCAACATTTGAAAACGGACCATTTTTTTAGTTTCTGAAGCATGTCGTAAGGGGGGGTGGTTATCTCTTTCGTCAAAAATCGGGCGATTTCGCTTGAACAATAAAGGCCTACAAATGTTATTTAATTCACTTCCCGTGGAGGAGAAACACTTTTTAAGGCCTCAGAGTGAGTAAATTGGCCATTTTCATTCACTTTTAGCCATTCCTCAAATCTCGTGTTTAAGGCCCCTGGAAGCATGAAAATCACTTTAAACATCTCAATTCATCTTTAAAAGTGATTTTCCACGTACAAATGTGAATTGTAGTTCAAAGAGGCGACATTTGAAAACGGACCATTTTTTGTTGTTTCTGAAGCATGTCGTAAGGGGGGTGGTTATCTCTTTCATCAAAAATCGGGCGTTTTTGATTGAACAATAAAGGCCTACAAATGTTATTTAATTCACTTTGTGGGGTGGAGAAAAACTTTTTAAGGCCTCAGAGTGAATAAATTGGCCATTTTCATTCACATTTACCCATTCCTCAAATCTTGTGTTTAGGGCCCCTGGAAGCTTGAAAATCACTTTAAACATCTCAATTCATCTTTAAACATGATTTTCCATGTACAAATGTGAATTGTAGTTCAAAGAGGCAACATTTGAAAACGGACCATTTTTTTAGTTTCTGAAGCATGTCGTAAGGGGGGGTGGTTATCTCTTTCGTCAAAAATCAGGCGTTTTCGCTTAAACAATAAAGGACTACAAATGTTATTTAATTCACTTCCCGTGGAGGAGAAACACTTTTTAAGGCCTCAGAGTGAGTAAATTGGCCATTTTCATTCACTTTTACCCATTTCTCAAATCTTGTGTTTAGGGCCCCTGGAAGCTTGAAAATCACTTTAAACATCTAATTTTATCTCTAAAAGTGATTATCCACATACAAATGTGAATTGTCGTTCAAAGACGCAACATTTGAAAGTGGACCATTTTTTTCGTTTCTGAAGCATGTCGTAAGGGGGGGTGGTTATCTCCTTCACAAAAAAACAGGCGTTTTTGATTGAACAATAAAGGCCTCGAAATATTATTTTATTCACTTCCCGTGGAGGAGAAACCCTTTTTAATGCCGCAGAGTGAGTAAATTGGCCATTTTCATTCACTTTTACCCATTCCTCAAATCTCGTGTTTCAGGCCCCTGGAAGCATGAAAATCACTTTAAACATCTCAATTTATCTTTAAACATGATTTTCCATGTACAAATGTGAATTGTAGTTCAAAGAGGCAACATTTGAAAACGGACCATTTTTTTAGTTTCTGAAGCATGTCGTAAGGGGGGGTGGTTATCTCTTTCGTCAAAAATCGGGCGTTTTCGCTTGAACAATAAAGGCCTACAAATGTTATTTAATTCACTTCCCGTGGAGGAGAAACACTTTTTAAAGCCTCAGAGTGAGTAAATTGGCCATTTTCATTCACTTTTACCCTTTTCTCAAATCTTGTGTTTAGGGCCCCTGGAAGCTTGAAAATCACTTTAAACATCTCAATTTATCTCTCAAAGTGATTATCCACGTACAAATGTGAATTGTCGTTCAAAGACGCAACATTTGAAAATGGACTATTTTTTTCGTTTCTGAAGCATGTCGTAAGGGGGGGTGGTTATCTCTTTCACCAAAAAACAGGTGTTTTTGATTGAACAATAAAGGCCTCGAAACATTATTTTATTCACTTCCCGTGGAGGAGAAACACTTTTTAAGGCCTCAGAATGAGTAAATTGGCCATTTTCATTCACTTTTAGCCATTCCTCAAATCTCGTGTTTAAGGCCCCTGGAAGCATGAAAATCACTTTAAACATCTCAATTCATCTTTAAAAGTGATTTTCCACGTACAAATGTGAATTGTAGTTCAAAGAGGCGACATTTGAAAACGGACCATTTTTTTTTGTTTCTGAAGCATGTCGTAAGGGGGGTGGTTATCTCTTTCATCAAAAATCGGGCGTTTTTGATTGAACAATAAAGGCCTACAAATGTTATTTAATTCACTTTGTGGGGTGGAGAAAAACTTTTTAAGGCCCCAGAGTGAATAAATTGGCCATTTTCATTCACATTTACCCATTCCTCAAATCTTGTGTTTAGGGCCCCTGGAAGCTTGAAAATCACTTTAAACATCTAATTTTATCTCTAAAAGTGATTATCCACGTACAAATGTGAATTGTCGTTCAAAGACGCAACATTTGAAAACGGACCATTTTTTTACTTTCTGAAGCATGTCGTAAGGGGGGGTGGTTATCTCTTTCGTCAAAAATCGGGCGATTTCGCTTGAACAATAAAGGCCTACAAATGTTATTTAATTCACTTCCCGTGGAGGAGAAACACTTTTTAAGGCCTCAGAGTGAGTAAATTGGCCATTTTCATTCACTTTTACCCATTTCTCAAATCTTGTGTTTAGGGCCCCTGGAAGCTTGAAAATCACTTTAAACATCTAATTTTATCTCTAAAAGTGATTATCCACGTACAAATGTGAATTGTCATTCAAAGACGCGACATTTGAAAATGGACTATTTTTTTCGTTTCTGAAGCATATCGTAAGGGGGGGGTTATCTCTTTCACCAAAAAACAGGCATTTTTGATTGAACAATAAAGGCCTCGAAATATTATTTCATTCACTTCCCGTGGAGGAGAAACACTTTTTAAGGCCTCAGAATGAGTAAATTGGCCATTTTCATTCACTTTTAGCCATTCCTCAAATCTCGTGTTTAAGGCCCCTGGAAGCATGAAAATCACTTTAAACATCTCAATTTATCTTTAAAAGTGATTTTCCACGTACAAATGTGAATTTTAGTTCAAAGAGGCGACATTTGAAAACGGACCATTTTTTTAGTTTCTGAAGCATGTCGTAAGGGGGGGTGGTTATCTCTTTCATCAAAAATCGGGCGTTTTTGATTGAACAATAAAGGCCTCCAAATGTTATTTTATTCACTTCCCGTGGAGGAGAAACACTTTTTAAGGCCGCAGAGAGAGTAAATTGGCCAATTTCATTCACGTTTACCCATTTCTCAAATCTTGTGTTTAGGGCCCCTGGAAGCTTGGAAATCACTTTAAACATCTCAATTTATCTTTAAACATGATTTTCCATGTACAAATGTGAATTGTAGTTCAAAGAGGCAACATTTGAAAACGGACCATTTTTTTAGTTTCTGAAGCATGTCGTAAGGGGGGGTGGTTATCTCTTTCGTCAAAAATCAGGCGTTTTCGCTTAAACAATAAAGGACTACAAATGTTATTTAATTCACTTCCCGTGGAGGAGAAACACTTTTTAAGGCCTCAGAGTGAGTAAATTGGCCATTTTCATTCACTTTTACCCATTTCTCAAATCTTGTGTTTAGGGCCCCTGGAAGCTTGAAAATCACTTTAAACATCTAATTTTATCTCTAAAAGTGATTATCCACATACAAATGTGAATTGTCGTTCAAAGACGCAACATTTGAAAGTGGACCATTTTTTTCGTTTCTGAAGCATGTCGTAAGGGGGGGTGGTTATCTCTTTCACCAAAAAACAGGCGTTTTTGATTGAACAATAAAGGCCTCGAAACATTATTTTATTCACTTCCCGTGGAGGAGAAACACTTTTTAAGGACTCAGAATGAGTAAATTGGCCATTTTCATTCACTTTTAGCCATTCCTCAAATCTCGTGTTTAAGGCCCCTGGAAGCATGAAAATCACTTTAAACATCTCAATTCATCTTTAAAAGTGATTTTCCACGTACAAATGTGAATTGTAGTTCAAAGAGGCGACATTTGAAAACGGACCATTTTTTTTTGTTTCTGAAGCATGTCGTAAGGGGGGTGGTTATCTCTTTCATCAAAAATCGGGCGTTTTTGATTGAACAATAAAGGCCTACAAATGTTATTTAATTCACTTTGTGGGGTGGAGAAAAACTTTTTAAGGCCTCAGAGTGAATAAATTGGCCATTTTCATTCACATTTACCCATTCCTCAAATCTTGTGTTTAGGGCCCCTGGAAGCTTGAAAATCACTTTAAACATCTAATTTCATCTCTAAAAGTGATTATCCACGTACAAATGTGAATTGTAGTTCAAAGACGAAACAGTTGAAAATGGACCATTTTTTTCGTTTCTGACGCATGTCGTAATGGGGGGTGGTTATCTCTTTCACCAAAAAACGGGCATTTTTGATTGAACAATAAAGGCCTCCAAATGTTATTTTATTCACTTCCCGTGGAGGAGAAACACTTTTTAAGGCCGCAGAGAGAGTAAATTGGCCATTTTCATTCACGTTTACCCATTTCTCAAATCTTGTGTTTAGGGCCCCTGGAAGCTTGAAAATCACTTTAAACATCTCATTTTATCTCTAAAAGTGATTATCCACGTACAATGTTAATTGCAGTTCAAAGAGGCAAAATTTGAAAACGGACCATTTTTTTAGTTTCTGAAGCATGTCGTAAGGGGGGTGGTTATCTCTTTCGTCAAAAATCGGGCGTTTTGCTTTAACAATAAATGCCTACAAATTTTATTTTATTCACTTCCCGTGGAGGAGAAACACTTTTTATGGCCTCAGAGTGAGTAAATTGGCCATTTTCATTCACTTTTACCCATTTCTCAAATCTTGTGTTTAGGGCCCCTGGAAGCTTGAAAATCACTTTAAACATCTAATTTTATCTCTAAAAGTGATTATCCACGTACAAATGTGAATTGTCGTTCAAAGACGCAACATTTGAAAATGGACCATTTTTTTCGTTTCTGAAGCATGTCGTAAGGGGGGGTGCTTATCTCTTTCACAAAAAAACAGGCGTTTTTGATTGAACAATAAAGGCCTCGAAATATTATTTTATTCACTTCCCGTGGAGGAGAAACACTTTTTAAGGCCGCAGAGTGAGTAAATTGGCCATTTTCATTCACTTTTACCCATTCCTCAAATCTCGTGTTTCAGGCCCCTGGAAGCATGAAAATCACTTTAAACATCTCAATTTATCTTTAAACATGATTTTCCATGTACAAATGTGAATTGTAGTTCAAAGAGGCAACATTTGAAAACGGACCATTTTTTTAGTTTCTGAAGCATGTCGTAAGGGGGGGTGGTTATCTCTTTCGTCAAAAATCGGGCGTTTTCGCTTGAACAATAAATGCCTACAAATGTTATTTAATTCACTTCCCATGGAGGAGAAACACTTTTTAAGGCCTCAGAGTGAGTAAATTGGCCATTTTCATTCACTTTTACCCATTTCTCAAATCTTGTGTTTAGGGCCCCTGGAAGCTTGAAAATCACTTTAAACATCTCAATTTATCTTTAAACATGATTTTCCATGTACAAATGTGAATTGTAGTTCAAAGAGGCAACATTTGAAAACGGACCATTTTTTTAGTTTCTGAAGCATGTCGTAAGGGGGGGTGGTTATCTCTTTCGTCAAAAATCGGGCGATTTCGCTTGAACAATAAAGGCCTACAAATGTTATTTAATTCAATTCCCGTGGAGGAGAAACACTTTTTAAGGCCTCAGAGTGAGTAAATTGGCCATTTTCATTCACTTTTACCCATTTCTCAAATCTTGTGTTTAGGGCCCCTGGAAGCTTGAAAATCACTTTAAACATCTAATTTTATCTCTAAAAGTGATTATCCACGTACAAATGTGAATTGTCGTTCAAAGACGCGACATTTGAAAATGGACTATTTTTTTCGTTTCCGAAGCATGTCGTAAGGGGGGGTGGTTATCTCTTTCACCAAAAAACTGGCGTTTTTGATTGAACAATAAAGGCCTCCAAATGTTATTTAATTCACTTCCCGTGGAGGAGAAACACTTTTTAAGGCCTCAGAGTGAGTAAATTGGCCATTTTCATTCACTTTTACCCATTTCTCAAATCTTGTGTTTAGGGCCCCTGGAAGCTTGAAAATCACTTTAAACATCTAATTTTATCTCTAAAAGTGATTATCCACGTACAAATGTGAATTGTCGTTCAAAGACGCAACATTTGAAAATGGACCATTTTTTTCGTTTCTGAAGCATGTCGTAAGGGGGGGTGGTTATCTCTTTCACCAAAAAACAGGCGTTTTTGATTGAACAATAAAGGCCTCAAAATATTATTTTATTCACTTCCCGTGGAGGAGAAACACTTTTTAAGGCCTCAGAATGAGTAAATTGGCCATTTTCATTCACTTTTAGCCATTCCTCAAATCTCGTGTTTAAGGCCCCTGGAAGCATGAAAATCACTTTAAACATCTCAATTTATCTTTAAAAGTGATTTTCCACATACAAATGTGAATTGTAGTTCAAAGAGGCGACATTTGAAAACGGACCATTTTTTTAGTTTCTGAAGCATGTCGTAAGGGGGGGTGGTTATCTCTTTCATCAAAAATCGGGCGTTTTTGATTGAACAATAAAGGCCTCCAAATGTTATTTTATTCACTTCCCATGGAGGAGAAACACTTTTTAAGGCCGCAGAGAGAGTAAATTGGCCAATTTCATTCACGTTTACCCATTTCTCAAATCTTGTGTTTAGGGCCCCTGGAAGCTTGAAAATCACTTTAAACATCTAATTTTATCTCTAAAAGTGATTATCCACGTACAAATGTGAATTGTCGTTCAAAGACGCAACATTTGAAAGTGGACCATTTTTTTCGTTTCTGAAGCATGTCGTAAGGGGGGGTGCTTATCTCTTTCACAAAAAAACAGGCGTTTTTGATTGAACAATAAAGGCCTCGAAATATTATTTTATTCACTTCCCGTGGAGGAGAAACACTTTTTAAGGCCGCAGAGTGAGTAAATTGGCCATTTTCATTCACTTTTACCCATTCCTCAAATCTCGTGTTTCAGGCCCCTGGAAGCATGAAAATCACTTTAAACATCTCAATTTATCTTTAAACATGATTTTCCATGTACAAATGTGAATTGTAGTTCAAAGAGGCAACATTTGAAAACGGATCATTTTTTTAGTTTCTGAAGCATGTCGTAAGGGGGGGTGGTTATCTCTTTCGTCAAAAATCGGGCGTTTTCGCTTGAACAATAAATGCCTACAAATGTTATTTAATTCACTTCCCATGGAGGAGAAACACTTTTTAAGGCCTCAGAGTGAGTAAATTGGCCATTTTCATTCACTTTTACCCATTTCTCAAATCTTGTGTTTAGGGCCCCTGGAAGCTTGAAAATCACTTTAAACATCTCAATTTATCTTTAAACATGATTTTCCATGTACAAATGTGAATTGTAGTTCAAAGAGGCAACATTTGAAAACGGACCATTTTTTTAGTTTCTGAAGCATGTCGTAAGGGGGGGTGGTTATCTCTTTCGTCAAAAATCGGGCGATTTCGCTTGAACAATAAAGGCCTACAAATGTTATTTAATTCAATTCCCGTGGAGGAGAAACACTTTTTAAGGCCTCAGAGTGAGTAAATTGGCCATTTTCATTCACTTTTACCCATTTCTCAAATCTTGTGTTTAGGGCCCCTGGAAGCTTGAAAATCACTTTAAACATCTAATTTTATCTCTAAAAGTGATTATCCACGTACAAATGTGAATTGTCGTTCAAAGACGCGACATTTGAAAATGGACTATTTTTTTCGTTTCCGAAGCATGTCGTAAGGGGGGGTGGTTATCTCTTTCACCAAAAAACTGGCGTTTTTGATTGAACAATAAAGGCCTCCAAATGTTATTTAATTCACTTCCCGTGGAGGAGAAACACTTTTTAAGGCCTCAGAGTGAGTAAATTGGCCATTTTCATTCACTTTTACCCATTTCTCAAATCTTGTGTTTAGGGCCCCTGGAAGCTTGAAAATCACTTTAAACATCTAATTTTATCTCTAAAAGTGATTATCCACGTACAAATGTGAATTGTCGTTCAAAGACGCAACATTTGAAAATGGACCATTTTTTTCGTTTCTGAAGCATGTCGTAAGGGGGGGTGCTTATCTCTTTCACAAAAAAACAGGCGTTTTTGATTGAACAATAAAGGCCTCGAAATATTATTTTATTCACTTCCCGTGGAGGAGAAACACTTTTTAAGGCCGCAGAGTGAGTAAATTGGCCATTTTCATTCACTTTTACCCATTCCTCAAATCTCGTGTTTCAGGCCCCTGGAAGCATGAAAATCACTTTAAACATCTCAATTTATCTTTAAACATGATTTTCCATGTACAAATGTGAATTGTAGTTCAAAGAGGCAACATTTGAAAACGGACCATTTTTTTAGTTTCTGAAGCATGTCGTAAGGGGGGTGGTTATCTCTTTCGTCAAAAATCGGGCGTTTTCGCTTGAACAATAAAGGCCTACAAATGTTATTTAATTCACTTCCCGTGGAGGAGAAACACTTTTTAAGGCCTCAGAATGAGTAAATTGGCCATTTTCATTCACTTTTAGCCATTCCTCAAATCTCGTGTTTAAGGCCCCTGGAAGCATGAAAATCACTTTAAACATCTCAATTCATCTTTAAAAGTGATTTTCCACGTACAAATGTGAATTGTAGTTCAAAGAGGCGACATTTGAAAACGGACCATTTTTTTTTGTTTCTGAAGCATGTCGTAAGGGGGGTGGTTATCTCTTTCATCAAAAATCGGGCGTTTTTGATTGAACAATAAAGGCCTACAAATGTTATTTAATTCACTTTGTGGGGTGGAGAAAAACTTTTTAAGGCCTCAGAGTGAATAAATTGGCCATTTTCATTCACATTTACCCATTTCTCAAATCTTGTGTTTAGGGCCCCTGGAAGCTTGAAAATCACTTTAAACATCTAATTTTATCTCTAAAAGTGATTATCCACGTACAAATGTGAATTGTCGTTCAAAGACGCAACATTTGAAAACAGACCATTTTTTTAGTTTCTGAAGCATGTCGTAAGGGGGGTGGTTATCTCTTTCGTCAAAAATCGGGCGATTTCGCTTGAACAATAAAGGCCTACAAATGTTATTTAATTCACTTCCCGTGGAGGAGAAACACTTTTTAAGGCCTCAGAGTGAGTAAATTGGCCATTTTCATTCACTTTTACCCATTTCTCAAATCTTGTGTTTAGGGCCCCTGGAAGCTTGAAAATCACTTTAAACATCTAATGTTATCTCTAAAAGTGATTATCCACGTACAAATGTGAATTGTCATTCAAAGACGCGACATTTGAAAATGGACTATTTTTTTCGTTTCTGAAGCATATCGTAAGGGGGGGGTTATCTCTTTCACCAAAAAACAGGCGTTTTTGATTGAACAATAAAGGCCTCCAAATGTTATTTAATTCACTTCCCGTGGAGGAGAAACACTTTTTAAGGCCTCAGAGTGAGTAAATTGGCCATTTTCATTCACTTTTACCCATTTCTCAAATCTTGTGTTTAGGGCCCCTGGAAGCTTGAAAATCACTTTAAACATCTAATTTTATCTCTAAAAGTGATTATCCACGTACAAATGTGAATTGTCGTTCAAAGACGCGACATTTGAAAATGGACTATTTTTTTCGTTTCTGAAGCATGTCGTAAGGGGGGGTGGTTATCTCTTTCACCAAAAAACAGGCATTTTTGATTGAACAATAAAGGCCTCCAAATGTTATTTAATTCACTTCCCGTGGAGGAGAAACACTTTTTAAGGCCTCAGAGTGAGTAAATTGGCCATTTTCATTCACTTTTACCCATTTCTCAAATCTTGTGTTTAGGGCCCCTGGAAGCTTGAAAATCACTTTAAACATCTAATTTTATCTCTAAAAGTGATTATCCACGTACAAATGTGAATTGTCGTTCAAAGACGCAACATTTGAAAATGGACCATTTTTTTCGTTTCTGAAGCATGTCGTAAGGGGGGGTGCTTATCTCTTTCACAAAAAAACAGGCGTTTTTGATTGAACAATAAAGGCCTCGAAATATTATTTTATTCACTTCCCGTGGAGGAGAAACACTTTTTAAGGCCGCAGAGTGAGTAAATTGGCCATTTTCATTCACTTTTACCCATTCCTCAAATCTCGTGTTTCAGGCCCCTGGAAGCATGAAAATCACTTTAAACATCTCAATTTATCTTTAAACATGATTTTCCATGTACAAATGTGAATTGTAGTTCAAAGAGGCAACATTTGAAAACGGACCATTTTTTTAGTTTCTGAAGCATGTCGTAAGGGGGGTGGTTATCTCTTTCGTCAAAAATCGGGCGTTTTAGCTTGAACAATAAAGGCCTACAAATGTTATTTAATTCACTTCCCGTGGAGGAGAAACACTTTTTAAGGCCTCAGAATGAGTAAATTGGCCATTTTCATTCACTTTTAGCCATTCCTCAAATCTCGTGTTTAAGGCCCCTGGAAGCATGAAAATCACTTTAAACATCTCAATTCATCTTTAAAAGTGATTTTCCACGTACAAATGTGAATTGTAGTTCAAAGAGGCGACATTTGAAAACGGACCATTTTTTTTGTTTCTGAAGCATGTCGTAAGGGGGGTGGTTATCTCTTTCATCAAAAATCGGGCGTTTTTGATTGAACAATAAAGGCCTACAAATGTTATTTAATTCACTTTGTGGGGTGGAGAAAAACTTTTTAAGGCCTCAGAGTGAATAAATTGGCCATTTTCATTCACATTTACCCATTCCTCAAATCTTGTGTTTAGGGCCCCTGGAAGCTTGAAAATCACTTTAAACATCTAATTTTATCTCTAAAAGTGATTATCCACGTACAAATGTGAATTGTCGTTCAAAGACGCAACATTTGAAAACAGACCATTTTTTTAGTTTCTGAAGCATGTCGTAAGGGGGGTGGTTATCTCTTTCGTCAAAAATCGGGCGATTTCGCTTGAACAATAAAGGCCTACAAATGTTATTTAATTCACTTCCCGTGGAGGAGAAACACTTTTTAAGGCCTCAGAGTGAGTAAATTGGCCATTTTCATTCACTTTTACCCATTTCTCAAATCTTGTGTTTAGGGCCCCTGGAAGCTTGAAAATCACTTTAAACATCTAATGTTATCTCTAAAAGTGATTATCCACGTACAAATGTGAATTGTCATTCAAAGACGCGACATTTGAAAATGGACTATTTTTTTCGTTTCTGAAGCATATCGTAAGGGGGGGGTTATCTCTTTCACCAAAAAACAGGCGTTTTTGATTGAACAATAAAGGCCTCCAAATGTTATTTAATTCACTTCCCGTGGAGGAGAAACACTTTTTAAGGCCTCAGAGTGAGTAAATTGGCCATTTTCATTCACTTTTACCCATTTCTCAAATCTTGTGTTTAGGGCCCCTGGAAGCTTGAAAATCACTTTAAACATCTAATTTTATCTCTAAAAGTGATTATCCACGTACAAATGTGAATTGTCGTTCAAAGACGCAACATTTGAAAATGGACCATTTTTTTTGTTTCTGAAGCATGTCGTAAGGGGGGGTGGTTATCTCTTTCACCAAAAAACAGGCATTTTTGATTGAACAATAAAGGCCTCGAAATATTATTTTATTCACTTCCCGTGGAGGAGAAACACTTTTTAAGGCCTCAGAATGAGTAAATTGGCCATTTTCATTCACTTTTAGCCATTCCTCAAATCTCGTGTTTAAGGCCCCTGGAAGCATGAAAATCACTTTAAACATCTCAATTTATCTTTAAAAGTGATTTTCCACGTACAAATGTGAATTGTAGTTCAAAGAGGCGACATTTGAAAACGGACCATTTTTTGTTGTTTCTGAAGCATGTCGTAAGGGGGGTGGTTATCTCTTTCATCAAAAATCGGGCGTTTTTGATTGAACAATAAAGGCCTACAAATGTTATTTAATTCACTTTGTGGGGTGGAGAAAAACTTTTTAAGGCCTCAGAGTGAATAAATTGGCCATTTTCATTCACATTTACCCATTCCTCAAATCTTGTGTTTAGGGCCCCTGGAAGCTTGAAAATCACTTTAAACATCTAATTTCATCTCTAAAAGTGATTATCCACGTACAAATGTGAATTGTAGTTCAAAGACGAAACAGTTGAAAATGGACCATTTTTTTCGTTTCTGACGCATGTCGTAATGGGGGGTGGTTATCTCTTTCACCAAAAAACGGGCATTTTTGATTGAACAATAAAGGCCTCCAAATGTTATTTTATTCACTTCCCGTGGAGGAGAAACACTTTTTAAGGCCGCAGAGAGAGTAAATTGGCCATTTTCATTCACGTTTACCCATTTCTCAAATCTTGTGTTTAGGGCCCCTGGAAGCTTGAAAATCACTTTAAACATCTCATTTTATCTCTAAAAGTGATTATCCACGTACAATGTTAATTGCAGTTCAAAGAGGCAAAATTTGAAAACGGACCATTTTTTTAGTTTCTGAAGCATGTCGTAAGGGGGGTGGTTATCTCTTTCGTCAAAAATCGGGCGTTTTGCTTGAACAATAAATGCCTACAAATTTTATTTTATTCACTTCCCGTGGAGGAGAAACACTTTTTATGGCCTCAGAGTGAGTAAATTGGCCATTTTCATTCACTTTTACCCATTTCTCAAATCTTGTGTTTAGGGCCCCTGGAAGCTTGAAAATCACTTTAAACATCTAATTTTATCTCTAAAAGTGATTATCCACGTACAAATGTGAATTGTCGTTCAAAGACGCAACATTTGAAAATGGACCATTTTTTTCGTTTCTGAAGCATGTCGTAAGGGGGGGTGCTTATCTCTTTCACAAAAAAACAGGCGTTTTTGATTGAACAATAAAGGCCTCGAAATATTATTTTATTCACTTCCCGTGGAGGAGAAACACTTTTTAAGGCCGCAGAGTGAGTAAATTGGCCATTTTCATTCACTTTTACCCATTCCTCAAATCTCGTGTTTCAGGCCCCTGGAAGCATGAAAATCACTTTAAACATCTCAATTTATCTTTAAACATGATTTTCCATGTACAAATGTGAATTGTAGTTCAAAGAGGCAACATTTGAAAACGGACCATTTTTTTAGTTTCTGAAGCATGTCGTAAGGGGGGGTGGTTATCTCTTTCGTCAAAAATCGGGCGTTTTCGCTTGAACAATAAATGCCTACAAATGTTATTTAATTCACTTCCCATGGAGGAGAAACACTTTTTAAGGCCTCAGAGTGAGTAAATTGGCCATTTTCATTCACTTTTACCCATTTCTCAAATCTTGTGTTTAGGGCCCCTGGAAGCTTGAAAATCACTTTAAACATCTCAATTTATCTTTAAACATGATTTTCCATGTACAAATGTGAATTGTAGTTCAAAGAGGCAACATTTGAAAACGGACCATTTTTTTAGTTTCTGAAGCATGTCGTAAGGGGGGGTGGTTATCTCTTTCGTCAAAAATCGGGCGATTTCGCTTGAACAATAAAGGCCTACAAATGTTATTTAATTCAATTCCCGTGGAGGAGAAACACTTTTTAAGGCCTCAGAGTGAGTAAATTGGCCATTTTCATTCACTTTTACCCATTTCTCAAATCTTGTGTTTAGGGCCCCTGGAAGCTTGAAAATCACTTTAAACATCTAATTTTATCTCTAAAAGTGATTATCCACGTACAAATGTGAATTGTCGTTCAAAGACGCGACATTTGAAAATGGACTATTTTTTTCGTTTCCGAAGCATGTCGTAAGGGGGGGTGGTTATCTCTTTCACCAAAAAACTGGCGTTTTTGATTGAACAATAAAGGCCTCCAAATGTTATTTAATTCACTTCCCGTGGAGGAGAAACACTTTTTAAGGCCTCAGAGTGAGTAAATTGGCCATTTTCATTCACTTTTACCCATTTCTCAAATCTTGTGTTTAGGGCCCCTGGAAGCTTGAAAATCACTTTAAACATCTAATTTTATCTCTAAAAGTGATTATCCACGTACAAATGTGAATTGTCGTTCAAAGACGCAACATTTGAAAATGGACCATTTTTTTCGTTTCTGAAGCATGTCGTAAGGGGGGGTGGTTATCTCTTTCACCAAAAAACAGGCGTTTTTGATTGAACAATAAAGGCCTCAAAATATTATTTTATTCACTTCCCGTGGAGGAGAAACACTTTTTAAGGCCTCAGAATGAGTAAATTGGCCATTTTCATTCACTTTTAGCCATTCCTCAAATCTCGTGTTTAAGGCCCCTGGAAGCATGAAAATCACTTTAAACATCTCAATTTATCTTTAAAAGTGATTTTCCACGTACAAATGTGAATTGTAGTTCAAAGAGGCGACATTTGAAAACGGACCATTTTTTTAGTTTCTGAAGCATGTCGTAAGGGGGGGTGGTTATCTCTTTCATCAAAAATCGGGCGTTTTTGATTGAACAATAAAGGTCTCCAAATGTTATTTTATTCACTTCCCATGGAGGAGAAACACTTTTTAAGGCCGCAGAGAGAGTAAATTGGCCAATTTCATTCACGTTTACCCATTTCTCAAATCTTGTGTTTAGGGCCCCTGGAAGCTTGAAAATCACTTTAAACATCTAATTTTATCTCTAAAAGTGATTATCCACGTACAAATGTGAATTGTCGTTCAAAGACGCAACATTTGAAAGTGGACCATTTTTTTCGTTTCTGAAGCATGTCGTAAGGGGGGGTGGTTATCTCTTTCACAAAAAAACAGGCGTTTTTGATTGAACAATAAAGGCCTCGAAATATTATTTTATTTACTTCCCGTGGAGGAGAAACACTTTTTAAGGCCGCAGAGTGAGTAAATTGGCCATTTTCATTCACTTTTACCCATTCCTCAAATCTCGTGTTTCAGGCCCCTGGAAGCATGAAAATCACTTTAAACATCTCAATTTATCTTTAAACATGATTTTCCATGTACAAATGTGAATTGTAGTTCAAAGAGGCAACATTTGAAAACGGACCATTTTTTTAGTTTCTGAAGCATGTCGTAAGGGGGGGTGGTTATCTCTTTCGTCAAAAATCGGGCGTTTTCGCTTGAACAATAAAGGCCTACAAATGTTATTTAATTCACTTCCCGTGGAGGAGAAACACTTTTTAAAGCCTCAGAGTGAGTAAATTGGCCATTTTCATTCACTTTTACCCTTTTCTCAAATCTTGTGTTTAGGGCCCCTGGAAGCTTGAAAATCACTTCAAACATCTCAATTTATCTTTAAACATGATTTTCCATGTACAAATGTGAATTGTAGTTCAAAGAGGCAACATTTGAAAACGGACCATTTTTTTAGTTTCTGAAGCATGTCGTAAGGGGGGGTGGTTATCTCTTTCATCAAAAATCCGGCGTTTTCGCTTGAACAATAAAGGCCTACAAATGTTATTTAATTCACTTCCCGTGGAGGAGAAACACTTTTTAAGGCCTCAGAGTGAGTAAATTGGCCATTTTCATTCACTTTTACCCTTTTCTCAAATCTTGTGTTTAGGGCCCCTGGAAGCTTGAAAATCACTTTAAACATCTAATTTTATCTCTAAAAGTGATTATCCACGTACAAATGTGAATTGTCGTTCAAAGACGCAACATTTGAAAATGGACTATTTTTTTCGTTTCTGAAGCATGTCGTAAGGGGGGGTGGTTATCTCTTTCACCAAAAAACAGGCGTTTTTGATTGAACAATAAAGGCCTCGCAACATTATTTTATTCACTTCCCGTGGAGGAGAAACACTTTTTAAGGCCTCAGAATGAGTAAATTGGCCATTTTCATTCACTTTTAGCCATTCCTCAAATCTCGTGTTTAAGGCCCCTGGAAGCATGAAAATCACTTTAAACATCTCAATTCATCTTTAAAAGTGATTTTCCACGTACAAATGTGAATTGTAGTTCAAAGAGGCGACATTTGAAAACGGACCATTTTTTTTTGTTTCTGAAGCATGTCGTAAGGGGGGTGGTTATCTCTTTCATCAAAAATCGGGCGTTTTTGATTGAACAATAAAGGCCTACAAATGTTATTTAATTCACTTTGTGGGGTGGAGAAAAACTTTTTAAGGCCTCAGAGTGAATAAATTGGCCATTTTCATTCACATTTACCCATTCCTCAAATCTTGTGTTTAGGGCCCCTGGAAGCTTGAAAATCACTTTAAACATCTAATTTCATCTCTAAAAGTGATTATCCACGCACAAATGTGAATTGTAGTTCAAAGACGAAACATTTGAAAATGGACCATTTTTTTCGTTTCTGACGCATGTCGTAATGGGGGGTGGTTATCTCTTTCACCAAAAAACGGGCATTTTTGATTGAACAATAAAGGCCTCCAAATGTTATTTTATTCACTTCCCGTGGAGGAGAAACACTTTTTAAGGCCGCAGAGAGAGTAAATTGGCCATTTTCATTCACGTTTACCCATTTCTCAAATCTTGTGTTTAGGGCCCCTGGAAGCTTGAAAATCACTTTAAACATCTCATTTTATCTCTAAAAGTGATTATCCACGTACAATGTTAATTGCAGTTCAAAGAGGCAAAATTTGAAAACGGACCATTTTTTTAGTTTCTGAAGCATGTCGTAAGGGGGGTGGTTATCTCTTTCGTCAAAAATCGGGCGTTTTGCTTGAACAATAAATGCCTACAAATTTTATTTTATTCACTTCCCGTGGAGGAGAAACACTTTTTATGGCCTCAGAGTGAGTAAATTGGCCATTTTCATTCACTTTTACCCATTTCTCAAATCTTGTGTTTAGGGCCCCTGGAAGCTTGAAAATCACTTTAAACATCTAATTTTATCTCTAAAAGTGATTATCCACGTACAAATGTGAATTGTCGTTCAAAGACGCAACATTTGAAAATGGACCATTTTTTTCGTTTCTGAAGCATGTCGTAAGGGGGGGGTGCTTATCTCTTTCACAAAAAAACAGGCGTTTTTGATTGAACAATAAAGGCCTCGAAATATTAATTTATTCACTTCCCGTGGAGGAGAAACACTTTTTAAGGCCGCAGAGTGAGTAAATTGGCCATTTTCATTCACTTTTACCCATTCCTCAAATCTCGTGTTTCAGGCCCCTGGAAGCATGAAAATCACTTTAAACATCTCAATTTATCTTTAAACATGATTTTCCATGTACAAATGTGAATTGTAGTTCAAAGAGGCAACATTTGAAAACGGACCATTTTTTTAGTTTCTGAAGCATGTCGTAAGGGGGGGTGGTTATCTCTTTCGTCAAAAATCGGGCGATTTCGCTTCAACAATAAAGGCCTACAAATGTTATTTAATTCACTTCCCGTGGAGGAGAAACACTTTTTAAGGCCTCAGAGTGAGTAAATTGGCCATTTTCATTCACTTTTACCCATTTCTCAAATCTTGTGTTTAGAGCCCCTGGAAGCTTGAAAATCACTTTAAACATCTAATTTTATCTCTAAAAGTGATTATCCACGTACAAATGTGAATTGTCGTTCAAAGACGCGACATTAGAAAATGGACTATTTTTTTCGTTTCTGAAGCATGTCGTAAGGGGGGGTGGTTATCTCTTTCACCAAAAAACAGGCATTTTTGATTGAACAATAAAGGCCTCCAAATGTTATTTAATTCACTTCCCGTGGAGGAGAAACACTTTTTAAGGCCTCAGAGTGAGTAAATTGGCCATTTTCATTCACTTTTACCCATTTCTCAAATCTTGTGTTTAGGGCCCCTGGAAGCTTGAAAATCACTTTAAACATCTAATTTTATCTCTAAAAGTGATTATCCACGTACAAATGTGAATTGTCGTTCAAAGACGCAACATTTGAAAATGGACCATTTTTTTCGTTTCTGAAGCATGTCGTAAGGGGGGGTGCTTATCTCTTTCACAAAAAAACAGGCGTTTTTGATTGAACAATAAAGGCCTCGAAATATTATTTTATTCACTTCCCGTGGAGGAGAAACACTTTTTAAGGCCGCAGAGTGAGTAAATTGGCCATTTTCATTCACTTTTACCCATTCCTCAAATCTCGTGTTTCAGGCCCCTGGAAGCATGAAAATCACTTTAAACATCTCAATTTATCTTTAAACATGATTTTCCATGTACAAATGTGAATTGTAGTTCAAAGAGGCAACATTTGAAAACGGACCATTTTTTTAGTTTCTGAAGCATGTCGTAAGGGGGGTGGTTATCTCTTTCGTCAAAAATCGGGCGTTTTCGCTTGAACAATAAATGCCTACAAATGTTATTTAATTCACTTCCCATGGAGGAGAAACACTTTTTAAGGCCTCAGAGTGAGTAAATTGGCCATTTTCATTCACTTTTACCCATTTCTCAAATCTTGTGTTTAGGGCCCCTGGAAGCTTGAAAATCACTTTAAACATCTCAATTTATCTTTAAACATGATTTTCCATGTACAAATGTGAATTGTAGTTCAAAGAGGCAACATTTGAAACCGGACCATTTTTTTCGTTTCTGAAGCATGTCGTAAGGGGGGGGTGGTTATCTCTTTCGTCAAAAATCGGGCGATTTCGCTTGAACAATAAAGGCCTACAAATGTTATTTAATTCACTTCCCGTGGAGAAGAAACACTTTTTAAGGCCTCAGAGTGAGTAAATTGGCCATTTTCATTCACTTTTACCCATTTCTCAAATCTTGTGTTTAGGGCCCCTGGAAGCTTGAAAATCACTTTAAACATATAATTTTATCTCTAAAAGTG